>NC_054758.1:5844375-6183750 GCF_018143015.1 Lytechinus variegatus | reverse complement strand
ATACAGATTTGTGACAATCATAGCGGTGTCAAATCTCAGAGAGAAATGACAAAATTTATGACAAAAGTTATGACAGTGTTCCAGAATACCAACCCTGGTTTCACTCTCTCTTATGGCTTTCCAAACAAACACACTCTTTTCTTCTTCTTCTCTTTCTCATTCTCCTCCAGTCCTCTTCCAATTCTTCTCCATCTTCTGCTCCCTCTTCCTCCTCTTCTTCTTTCTCATTTCCTTGTCCTCTCCTTCCACTTCTTTCCTTCTTCCTCCTCCCCTTCCAATTCTTCTCCATCTTCTGCTCCCTCTTCCTCCTCCTCTTATTCTTCTTTCTCATTTCCTTGTCCTCTCCTTCCACTTCTTTCCTTCTTCCTCCTCCCCTTCCAATTCTTCTCCATCTTCTGCTCCCTCTTCCTCCTCTTATTCTTCTTTCTCATTTCTTGTCCTCTCCTTCCACTTCTTTCCTTCTTCCTCCTCCTCTTCCAATTCTTTCTTTCATATCTTATCGTGAGAAAAGCCTGATTATTGATGGACGTAAAATACTTACCGTAGATCACCATCCTTGGAGCTGAGAAAGACCCAGGTTTCATCAGGTCTCTGGTCTTCCTTGGAGACTCTCTCAATGGCTTTCCCGACCAAACCAGAGCCTCCGGTCACCATGATGACCTTGCCTGTTCTTGATTTCTTCTCCGCTGACATGATTTTTGATCTCTCTTTCTCTTAAAACAGGTACTATATCACGGCAGAAGATGGGGAAAAATCAAACAGACAAGACACTAAAGTTAGTATTTTCAAACAAGAATGGGCTCTCTGTATTGAGAGATTTACAGAGAGATCGATCGGTCTGACAGTAAGAAACCTCTCTTTTTCATTTCTTAAACTTTTTACACCTTCATACGCCTACACAGCACAGCGCAGTAGGCATATGAAGGTTCATAGATAAATGAAATAATTAGGATGAAAGTAAAATGTCAGAAATTGTTAAATAAATCCCCAGAACTACGGTTATTCCTGACTAGATTACTTAGGTCACTTAGTCTTAGTGACTTTGTTGTTGGTCTTGCTTGGTTGGATGGATCCGCACTTTGTTCTACCCCCGGGGGGGCCACTTACATTGCCGAGTGGATACCATGCGCGACCAAAAAAACACGTAAAAAGGATGTCCTTTTCACGATAGGGCACGTTACGTACGTAACGTGATAAGGGTGTCAAAAACACAAAAATAATGGAAAAAGGGTATCTATTTCGCTAGTGAAATTACGTGTTTAGGGTCGAATTTGCGGGGATGATAAAACAAAATTAAAATGTTTTATAAAGGATGTCCTTTTTGCCCCAACACTACTTGTTTAGAGTCCTATTTGCGCGAGGTGTAGAAGGTGGGATCGTACTAAATTAAATAAGTTAAAGCCGACAACCAAAGGACCAGTAACAATGAAACATTGCTGTACTTGTTTAGGGGTTCATTTCAGGGAATATTTGCCAAGAGTATCGTTTTATTTCCAGTACTTGTTAAGGGTAGGGTTTCACACGCCAATACTTGTTAAGGGGTGCATTTTCAGAATATGGAAATTACGTGTTTAGGGTGCTTTTCGAGACCCCATGGTCGCGCATGGTATCCACTCGTGAATGGAAGTGGCCCCCCCGGGGTTCTACCCAATCAATAGAGGAGCACAGCCAATAATAATGGGAGATTCGACTCTTTCCAATAAGAGAGACAATCTCCCATATTAGAGACTAACTGCAAAAGAAACAACAACAAAAGCATGATTTTTTCCACCCAAACTTTTGTCCCACTGCACGTCATCAGAGGCCCATAGGCAGTAGAGGCGCTGGTCCAAAAATTGGGATTGTCCCAGAAAACAAGGATATCCTCATAAACCAAGACAAATCATGTCTTGATAAATTGAGACTGTCCTTGTTTATCATTTTATGGGGACTTTTTTTCCACTTCCCCCTACGGGACAAAGACGGCAATTACGGAAATTGAGAATGCTAAAAATAGATTCAGTGACCTCAATTCCCCCCAGTTCACCGTCTATTTTTCATGACTTACTGTCTTCCAATAATCTTGTTATGAAACCTATATGTTTACATTGACTAGCACACTTGATTTGTGTCGGCACTTGACAGGTGAATGAACTTTCCTAGATTTCTTGTGTGAAGAAATCCTTATAAACTGAGACAGTCCCTGTAAACTGGGACGATCCCAATTTTCTGACCAGCGCCTCTACTGATAGGCCATACTAGTAGGCCTACTGCCGTGACAAGCCAGCGCTGCGCCAGCGGTGCAATTCGTATCACAAATAATAGACACAAATCGCCACGTACACACTCACTCGTCTCAAGCCAGTCACGTCAGCCGGCTCCGACAAGCTGGGCCTGGGGGAAGTCCCGGGGAACGTAACGGTTGTCATGTCGATGAAACTGTCGAATGGAACTAACGAGTAATGCTTGTAAAATTTGCAAATCCCCCCTGTCCAGCGCACTGTCAAAATATCTTACCTCGATCTCCGCGTAATATGACCATAAAAAATACACATAACTGACAACATACCTCTATTTCACTTACTTATAAAAGTTTATTAAATTTCCGACTCTTCACTGGATCTGCGCTCGCAATTCCAAGGCAAAAATCAATGCACTTCGATTTCAAATTCACATCGGCGGCCTGAATATTCTTTAACGTTAGAGGGCGCTGCACCAAATTGCGTTGAGATGCCGTGACCGAGTGGTCACCGTGGAAGTCCGGGGTTCAATTCCCGGTATGGCTTACTTAAAGGTCAAGTCCACCCCAGAAAAAAAATGTTGATTAACATCAATAGAGAAAAATCTAATGAGTGTAATGCTGAAAATTTCGTAAAAATCGGATGTAAAATAAGAAAGTTATGACATTTTATGTTTCGCTTATTGTGTGACTAAATAGAATATTATGCACAAGTCAGTGACATGCAATTGAGAGAGAGGATGATGTCCCCCACTCACCACCTCTTTTGCTTTTTATTGTTTAATTGTACAATATTTCAATTTTTACAGATTTGACAATAAGGACCAATTTGATTGAACTGCATTAGTCAGACATTGGGGCTTATCCCGCAGCTTTTTCCTCTGTCTGGATTGTGACCCCCCACGGCAAAACAAAAAGAATGAAAAGGGTTTATAGATAGAAAATTGGGAATAATCAATGTCCATGGTTAGGGGGGGGGGGAGAAAGAGGCAAATACTAAAGGACCTCGCTCCTAACCCTAAGAAAGAAATATGAAGGGGATTTTAACAAAACAAGCGAGTCCGGTCCATAATGGCCTCCCTATGCTGCTGCATTCAAGTTCAAGTTCAAGTTCATTTATTTCTTTCCACAACCAAAATACAATGCATACATGTACGATATCAATAAGGTTAAAAGAAAAAAACACAACAGGAATAAAAGCTTATGGACAATGAGCTAAAAAGATATCGAAAATATGGGAAAGAGGTGGTCTGTATAGAAGCAACGCTTGTTAAGCACAGATCACCTTTGATACAACAACAAAATATGTATGATACAATATAATTAAACGTCTGCATTGAAAAAAAAAGCAGATAAGAAGCAAGAAAAAAAAGTATATATACATATATATACAGTAATAACATAAAAAAGAACAACTAACTAGAGTAGGGTAGAGGAAGGTAAGTACACACGACAAAACAGGGGCGGGGGGGGTACTAATCCAGTTGTCTGTAGTAAGTATAAATGAATAAATAACAGATCTAGCATTAATACTTAAATATCGCTATGAGGATTTTTTTAGTTAGACACTCAGAATCAAGAGTTGAAGAGGAGTTTAGGCCTACAGAGGTTATATATATATAAGTCTAAAATTATACATTATTTACATTACATATATAAATCCAAGAAAAGAAAAAAACAGTCTATAAATAATCCATGTACTTGTAGTAGGATATAGAAACAGAAGAAAAGGAAAATAATATCAATAATGCAGCATGACATGTAGCACGAAATGTCACGTTTCAATGTAGGTGTACAATATACAAAATTTTAGTTTATGTTTAAAAACAGATAAGCTGACACACTGCCTGATAGAATTGTCTAGAGAGTTCCAATATTTTGGTCCAGCATATGCAAGTGAATTAATTCTGAGCTGAGTTCTTACTGATGATACATGGTATAAAGCAGCTTGCCTCGTAGAGTATTTGTGTATTTGGTTATTCTTAACAAAAATAGATGCTGTAGCCATGGGTACACCACCTTTCTCCAACTGATACATGAGGCATCCGAGATATAGACGATATATATCTTGGACCTTCAGCATTTTGTTTTCGTAAAAAAGCTTATCAGTGTGAGCGCGCATATCAGCCGCCGAGATAATTCTCACTGCTCTCTTCTGAATGAGCAGGATTTTTTCTAAGTAAGATTTGGCTGTGGTTCCCCAGGCAAGCACACCGTAATTTAGGTAGGGCAAAATTAAGGAAGAGTACAATGTGCGAAGTACACTCCTAGGGAATATAAACTTCAGCTTGTTAATTACACCAACATTTCTGGAGAGTACTTTACATAAATGGGATGCATGCGCCTTCCAAGACAACTTATCATCAATGTAAAGACCTAGAAATTTAATAGATGATACCTTTTCAATATTTACCTGATCAAAGACTACATTAGCGGGCATAACTGTTTTACTGTTACTGAATAACATATATTTCGTTTTCAATAAATTAAGGGACAGTTTATTTGCGTGAATCCATTTCGTCAGCACACCAAGCTCTCTATTAACAACACCTAAAAGAGTTTCTAAGTTTCTGTGAGAACAGAAAACACTTGTGTCATCTGCAAACAACAAAAAAGAAAACATCTCTGAAGATTTAGGAAAATCATTTACATATAAAATAAAAAGCAAGGGACCCAGAAGGGAGCCTTGAGGTACTCCGCATGTGACGGGTCGCATAGATGAAGATGTTTCATTAAGCTGCACAAATTGTTGCCTGTTATTAAGATAGCTTCTAAACCATTCCAGTGCAGTCCCTCTTACCCCATAATAGGAGAGTTTGTGCAACATAATATCATGGTTCACTGTATCAAAAGCTTTGGAATAATCCAAGTATATTCCAATCGTGTGAAGATGTTTATCTAGTGCAGAAGATATTTTACCCCCTAAAACTATGAAAACTTATGAAATTTCAGCTTGCACTCCACACCTGCAGAAATTTATCGTAACTATGCTTAAAATAAACTTTTTGAAGTCAATGTGGATTCATCTCGCGCTTCTCGGGGTCCGCTTTATGCATTTAGAGCCCATAAAGGTGTACAAAGACGTAAAACAACCATCTGATTTGTTTGGGGTTTTTCTTTGAGTTGTTCGCCACCCCCCCCCCCCCCCCCCACTATCAGTTTCCTCAGGAGATCTGCCCATAAACAACAGTTTGCAAAGTTTAAAATGCATATTCTGGCCCTTAATAGAATGATGCGAAACAAAAACATAACTTTCGAAGCGCATCACTCATATTCTATTTTATTTATCTCTGTGGCTGGTTCGTGATAACAGAGACAAAAATCATCATCACTACAATCTTCAGCATAATCATCATTATCATAAACATCATCACCATCATCATCATCATCATCGTCCCTATCGATCAGCATCATCACCATCATCATTATCATCGAATCCTCATCATCTATTATCACCTTGATCATCATCGTAACTACCACCATAACCCCATGATTTTTATCATCAACATCATACACTGTTAGAAAATTTATCCTTAAACTAAAAGAAGTTCCTGCAGCAGAGTCTCGAGAACACCTGTAATCTTACCAGATTGCGTAATCTTACAGGAAATTGGTATTTGGTGTGTGTAATCTTACAAATTTCCTTAAATAAAACACTCTTTTCCCCTTTTTCTAACAGACCTGTTCTGTTAAATTGCAGAAAAATTCCTGTTTCATGAATTTAAAGAATGATTCTGGTATTGCTTTCTGCAAAATCTTCTTTTATTTTTCTGTAAAAATCAGGTTTTTTTTAACAGTGTACCACATTTTCCTCATTATCGTCATCATTGTCACGATCAACTTCTTTATCATTATCATCATCATCATCACGACCACCATCAACATCATCATACCATCATTTCCTCCATCATCATCATCATCGTCATCTTTATCATACCATTATCATCATCATCACCACCACCACCATTATCATCATCATCATCACCACCACCATCATCAACATCATCATAGTATCATTTCCATCATCATCATCATCGTCACTATCAGCACCATCATCATCCTTAATATCATCGTATCCTCATCATCTATTATCACCTTGATCATCATCATAACCACCAACCACCATTACCACCATCATAACCCCATAATTTTTTTTTATCAACAACATCATACCACATTTTCCTCATTATCGTCATAATCGTCACCATCATCTTCTTTCTCCTTATCATCATCATCACCATCATCACCACCACCATCAACATCATCATACCATCATCATCATCATACCATCACCACCATCACTATCATCATCACCATCATCATTGTTGTCATCATCTGATCGTCAAACTTCCTCATCACCACCATCCTGATCAAAATCATCACCACCACCATCATCATTTCCATCATCATAATATCATCATCGTTGTTGTCATCTTCAGATTATCACCATCAACACCACCCCGCTCCACTATCATAACATCCTATTTGTATCATTATCATCGTCATCATCGTCATCATCATGAACATCATCATCATCAACATCATACCACATTTTAATCATTACCGTCATCATCATCACCACAACTACTATTACCATCACTATCACAACCACCATCTCCATTGTCACAATTACCCCCAATTACTACCAAAACTTGTTGTCTTAAATTCTTATGTTAATTTCGGAATAAAGGATCTCGTTCCAGATAGGTTATTGATAGTATATGATTACAAAAGTGCAATAATCTTACAATATCATGACGATAAAACGTTACCACAGAGTCTTCTGTTTCCCGTTACATAGGTTCACAAAATTATTCTTCCGTATTCGCGATTAACACATCATTTACCTGAAGAAAAAATGATTTCATTTGCATTACTTAATGGATGGACATTAATGAATTGATGGGAGTGCATGTAAATAACTTAAATAATTACATTAATATTGGAATCTTCCACATCATCGGTTACACTTCGTAATTCCGAAGGTTCTTTATTCCGAAGGTTCGTAATTCCAAAACACGTAAATTGCACATTACCTCGATGTTCGTTAATCCGAAAATGTAAAAGGGTCAGTTAGACCGAACATTTGTGGCGTTATTCCGAAGGTTCGATAATCCGAAAACGAAATAAGGTTCGATGTTCCGAAGGTTCATTAGTCCGAAAACGAAATAAGGTTCGTTGTCCCGAAGGTTCGTTAGTCCGAAAACGAAATAAAGTTTGTTAATCATTACGTTTTCGGATTAACGAACCTTCGGAATTACGAACCTCATTTCGTTTTCGGATTAACGAACCTTCGGAAGTACGAACCTCAGTTTGTTTTCGGACTAAGGAACCTTCGGAATTACGAACCTCATTTCGTTTTCGGACTTTACTTCGGGATTACGAACCTTCGGAAATACGAACCTTCGGAATAACGAACTTTCGGAATATCAGAACCTTCGGAATAACGAAGCTTCGGAATTACGAATGTACGCGACAACATCAGTATCCGTCAAATCAACCACTATTCATGCTAATGACATCCCCATTCTAAAATATATACCTCATTCCGAGGATGCACTACTCACATTATCACAGTTAAGATTCATTCATTCAAAAGTGCAGGCCAATTTTTCATTACACTAAGTTGAAAAAAAAGTCATCTCAGGTATGAATGGCCGTGGAATTCACTCCCACCAACACATCCTCTTTAGCTCCCAACGTGGACAGATAGTGCTAATTCATATCTAATAAGCTCCATGTAAAACCTTGTACTATTAATTCAATTATGGTTTATTACGTGGCAGTCACGGGCCACTTTTCATAATTTTATGATGGCAGCATCAGGCCCAAAGAACGATCTGAAAAAAAGTAGCTAAAGAAAATTTTAACTTATAACTCCTCGTGGTCAACGCAGATTGATAACCAGTGATAAAAAATTGTCATACCCCCTCAACGTCAGTATCACGGGTAACTATTATTATTGCCTGTTAAAGCAATCGTTTCCATACTGCGTTTGAAGTAGTCCTACCACATATCGAATAACCACTTTCTGTAAATTGTAAAGAATATGCCAAAAATACGTCTTTATTTGGGTGATGGGATAAATGACAACCTCCATAAATACCGATAAACAACTTATGTCTTAAGCGAAGCTTTTAGTCCACAGTGTAAAATGGTTAAAGTTAGTGTCTGACAAAAATTTAATAATGATAATAATTGTATTTATATAGCGGGGTTTTTTTACAGAGGATACAAAGCGCAAGTTCACGAGACAAAGCAGCATACCCTGTTTTTTCTAATAGTTATTCACGATATATTCGCACAGAATAAATATTACAATTCGGTTTTTGTTCTCCAAACCGATCAAAATTGATTTTCTATACTCTAGTTATGATATCATCTGCAAATTTGCCATTGAAAATTTGAAATCAATTGCAAATTATTTTCATGCGACACACCCCAGAGAATGTCACACAAACGAAAAAAAAGCCTAGACTGACTGACTGTATTCTATTCGAAATGTAATATTGTTGATCTGGGGCCCGCAACACAAAACTTGGCAATGGTCGTAAAATACTTTTCTACGATTGATTCCATTGACTACAATTTACTATCAATCGTGAAAATCAAGCGAATATACGTTCGATCGCTAACCTTTGTGTTACGGGACCCAGGGGAGCGATTCATGTAAGGACTTGTCAGACGTTTTATCTGACAACTCCAGATTTTATCCGACAGTTTCCATGGGAACATTGTGTCTTAGCCAATCAAGAAACGATGCCAGATCTGACAACTTGCGGATGAAAATGAAACGCTCCACCGGAGGCGGTTTTGTTGGCGTGAATTAAGCATAGGACTTATATAGTTGATTGGAGACATTGCAAATGATTACATGTTTCTTGTAAACTCCTTTGGGCATGTTTACCCTTCATCTCTCTGTTTTGAATATATTTCCAACTATTATAAAGTAAAATTAAAAAAGAAAAGTACCAAAATGTTTCTTATTATCACATCTTGACCAATTATTCATGTTAATACCATGACAACATAAATATAAAATATTTTGACTTTTGCTGATACAGCATCTAAAGATTAAGATTAATGAAATTACAATATTTTAAGTAAGCCTTATTTTACCCGAGTATATATTCTTTCTGATACAAAACCCCCTAACGAGAAAGCCGGGTGTCACTAAATGTTTCTAAGAATAATGATTAGTCCAATATTTTATACATCCTAGCTCGCTGCGCTCCCTTGTATACAGAATAATCATGTATAATAATAATAATATTTATGATTTTATCAAGCGAAAGTATAAAACAGGCGCCAAAGACAGGTCAAGTTCGGTAGATAGATGAAGGTTATAAAGTAGTGATCATTCGTCACATCGATTCTATTTTAAAAGTAGTACTAATTTCGAAAAAAAAAATTCTCATGTCGTTGGGATCTATTGCTTCACGGGTTCGCAGACATAAAACTGAATTTTCATGTAAGCAAATTAAGGGCAAAAAAACTTGATATTTAAGTTATAACGAATATGTTGTCGCCCAAAATAGGTCCTCCTCAAACAAAATATCCTTGCTACGCCGCTAAAGAGTTTTTCTTCAGACAATGAACAATTATACATATGACGTTATATTCTCACAGCGCTCTCCCTCAGAGGATACAGGAATACGCGCAAAAGGAGTCGTCAGGGATGTGACAGATGCAGATCATCAACGCAATGAACTCATGCAAGGCAATGGCTTCAGCCTCTAAGATTAAGAATTACGGCTCGATGACGTCAACACATGAGGTCTATAAGTAAATCTGTAATCTATATCCATTCGGTATTAGCTATCACATTCAGTTGGGTCGCTCGTGTGAATCCGGTCCTGCGCATCATTCGAAGTTTGTTTCTTCTGACACCACGTGATCCGATCAAGGCCGAGGAACCGAATGAAGTTTCTTCGGAAAGACACAGTCACGAAGGCATAGAGAAATGGATTTATGGTCGAGTTACACCAAAGGAGGTTCGTCATGATTTCTTCTATTATGAAATTAATCGACTCATCACCCATTATGGTTACAAGGATTGTGGTTACCTGGTAGGGAAGCCAACAAATGCCGAAAGTGATGACGAGCGTGAAGAGAACGATGGCGGCTCGTCGTTGTCGTCGAAACTCACGAGCTTTCTTAGATTTTTCTTTGTTAGCTCGTGCCAGAGTCGTGTGTCCATCGGAGCTAACAACAGAATTCAAGGACGCTGCTGACAGTGGGCGTGTCTTTTCCTCAACTTTTAACATACCATCATCCGATTTAGTTGTGCTATGGTTAGCATTGTTGTTCGTGTTGTGGCTATTCGACTCTACTGGTGTCTCGGCTTTAATATCGACGTCGTTTAAATCTACACTCGGGTTCGCAAAGCCGTTGACATTTGGTGCAATGTCGGTACTTCCTGATACAATACCTTCGTCAGAAGCTTTTGACTCCTCAAAGGTCTCGTCAACCTCGTATGCATTTGAAGGCTTTTCGTCCGTTGGCTCAGTAGTGTCAATAGGCGTATCCACTTTGTCCTTTGTCGTATATGATATAGTCACTATAGGAACAGGTTTCTTGGCGTACAGAGGATTGGAGGAATAGGCCAACCCACTCGCAGAATCAGTCCCTATCGTCTTATCAGTATCCAACGAAGTCTTCGAATACATGTCATGCCCTTTGTCAGGTTTTGACCTCACAAGCTGCCCCGTCCTCATTTGAATATTCATATACACCACGATGTTCAGGTAAAGAATGACGAAGAAAGGTATCACGAATTCGACAACGATCATCACCGCGGAAAACGGAGTGCTGTACAGATATTCCATCTCGCAATCGTCGGAGAAATCGACATGGTTGGTGTTCGTCATCGCGCCGTAACCAAAGGCGGTTATGGTGTAGAATGCGAGAACGACGCTCCAGCAGATCGCAAGGGTGATGAGAATACGCTTCTTGGTCTGGTACTTCCGGTAGCCGAGCTTCTTCTTCACCATCCAGTATCTATCTAAGCTTATGAGGGTGATGGTGACGACAGACATGTAGGAACAGGTGTAATCCAAGACCGTCCACAGCTTACAGGGTATCTCACCAAGTGGCCATACGTCGTAGAGGAGGAAAACGTAATTGAAGATGAGCGTGATCCCGATGAAGAAGTCGGAGATGGCGAGATTAAGGATGAGAATACTCGATGGTCGAGCACGGATGTGTTCGTCCACCTTGTACGCAGCGATGACGAAAGCGTTGCCGACCAGGGTGATGAGGATGATGAGAGAGTAGACGATGCCGACTACGATGATCCACGTCAGTGAGTGGGGAAATACACTGTAGCCTTCGTCGCCCATTGGGGTTGAATTCGACGTTGTGACGACGGGAATATCGGTTGAAAACGATATCGCTTGGGTTGTTGTTGCCATCCTGCTCTATGCCTCGATCAGTTGTGATTATGGTTTACTCGCGTAAAGGAACAGACTGGGTTGATTATGGATCCACCTTGTAGCAATCGATTGATTTACACTCAAAATGGGCACGACTATGCCATCATTGGTCTTTCCAGCCTTTAAAGGTCAATGTCCTCTTGCACTTAAATCTCTGACTGACTGAAATACTTGTCGGTAACTTTAAAATAGAGCGCAATCAATCTAAATCTCGGAGAAAAAAATACCGCTTCTGACAGACTGATTTTAGATTATATATTACTGGAAGTCGATAATCAATTTCTGACTTATCCAACAAGTGTTTGGTTTTAGAGCTTGCAAGATGGCTAAATACCAGCAAAATTATACCAAAGCCACAAAACACGGATATTGTTTCACTGAAGAGTCTTCACGCGGTCCTCGCCAACAGGCTCACGTCCTTCATAAACACGCTAGTATTGCCAACATCGAGAAAGAAAATAGATTGCTTACCCGATCCGCTTCGGGGGGGGGGGGGTAGAAAAACTTCACTTTTGAAAACAAAAAAGGGCGGTGGATGCGCTAATTCGGAATGGTCAGTTTGGTCACACTGGTAGGTTACTTAATATTTGGCGTAAAAACAGACGTTATGAAAAACAGACTATATGAAAACATGAACTCCACTCCTCACGCTTGTGACGGACAATGTGTCTCCAGTTTCAAGAAAACTGTTGGCTTGGTGGTCAGAGATATCTTGAAAAGAGATTCTGGTATACTTTTGTCCAACGCGGCATTGAATGTCCCATTAACCCGCTGTAGATTTGGACGCTCTTAATATATATGTAAACCTTTTTTCCTTCCTCTTTTGAAAAAAAAACCTTGTTTATGGTCCTTTTCTTGCAAAACGGTAGCACCTGATCATTACTGCATTATCCTATAGTCATCTGATCAGGGTTTATTCCAGATTCAGCGTTCGTATATTCCACTTCTCAATTTTCCAATTGCCTCGATAACTCTCAAAGGGGACGAATGAAACCTTGGATGCGGTGCGTGGAAGACTCTTCGTTTGTCATGGAAACGGTTTTATCCAGTCGCCGCCTCTTGGAAAACATCCCAGGTGCCGTGTTTCTCTAGCCCATGCCATATCACATCGGATAGGAGATGGTGCACATGATATATCTCGATGTCCTTGCTTGGGGAGATGGTATGGTGTCACGTGATCACAATGTTACCTGCGAAGAACAACGGGGAAGTCTACATGAAAATTTTATTCAACGAAAATGATATCAAAATGTTTATTAGCTTTAATTCCCAACTGTTTATCATATGTGATAAACCGTTCCATGTATACATAGTATATGTAAGCCTACTTGACAATGAGATTTGGTAATTCAATTTAATTCAAAGTAATCAATAGAACACTTGGGAGAGACGTCAATTGCCATTTTCGGTCCACTTACATGACTTACGACTGTTTAAAGCTATAATGAAATTGTTACACGTGATTTGCTGAGAGCTACCTTTTCAGTGCAAAAATCACTGACAAACACTTCATGAAACGCTCCCCTTTATTGAATGGACACGTCAAATATATGTATAAAAATATCTTCTAAAAATGGATTGGTGCATTTTACAACGTAAATCATACAAGCGATTTCCCGCGTGAATTGTCAAGTCACAACTATACCTAGAAAAATTGCGTCACGCAGGCTCACTAGAAAGCTGAAGCATTCCAAACAAAGAGTTGTGATATTGTTAGTGAAATAACATTACCAGTTGACTTATAAGGAAGGCCATCTTTATGGGTGCCTTAATTACTGTCATTAATTTCATGTCGGGATCATTTTAGGAATAAAATATGCCTCAGAACAAAATAAAATGCAAAGGTGCACCCCTCCATGTACTCGAGCATCAATACCAATCATAATTATGCACTCTAAAATCTACCCAAATTTGAATAGATCAATAGATCGGACGGCACTTAACCGGATAGAATACATTTATTTTTAATGACATTTTGATAGAAAGTCCATGGACCTATTAGAGATGGACATTTAACGTTATCGTTTCTTTGATCGAACGAGATCCGGCGCCGCCGAGTGATTTTGTGCATCTTAATCATGTTAATGAGGACATACAAGTGTTTTGACAATAGCGGATACAAAGCCATTGCTAATTATTTACAGAGTCATAGTTTTCTTGGTTTTTGGTTTTGCTGGCTGATGCGCTGTGTTAGAAAATGCTTTGCAACCAACATGCTTTAGATCTGAAGCAGCGAAATTATGAAGCGGACGATTTTGTGACATTTAATATGTCATTATTTTGATCCGCACACTTCCGCACGCACATGATTACCTCAGTAACATTAAGAAACGCTCTCGACATACTATGAGCAACGTATCTCCGGAATATTAGGAGGAATATTGGAAAAATAGGATTATAAATAATAGACAATCAATCACAATATTGCCTAACCCTATCTTAAATCCCATATACTACAATTTCCCAAATAAAATACATGGAACTAAGATTGCCAAATGTAAACTAGATGATTTATCATCTTCTGCGCATACAATAATGCAATATCAATGTCTAATCTGTTAATAGCTCTATGGTCTAATCACGAACTGGTTCTTTCAACTCATGGCCGAATTTATTGACGGCGGAACACGGTAGGATCAAAGTAGAAAAATATGAAAAGAATGTTATTCAGAACACAGTGACGGTCACATTAGTGAATTCATTAACTATTCGATGAGGGTCCATCTCTAATAGGTCCACGGAGAGTCTCTGTAATGATCCTCTGATTATGCCGATACTAGTAATACTGAAATTAGAATGTTCTTTATATAGGGCACGTGTCACTGTGTACTCCCTACGTCGCGTCGTTCTAAACTGTTCATTTTACTGTTGTCTATCTTTGAATGACAACAAAAATTTTACTTTATATTCACTCTGAATTGTTCAC
This sequence comes from Lytechinus variegatus, assembly GCF_018143015.1. Taxonomy (NCBI): domain Eukaryota; kingdom Metazoa; phylum Echinodermata; class Echinoidea; order Temnopleuroida; family Toxopneustidae; genus Lytechinus; species Lytechinus variegatus. The sequence goes on along the minus strand of NC_054758.1, from coordinate 6,169,172 downwards.
TCGTTGTGTTAATTCACATTTTAAAGAGTAAAAACTTTCACTCCCAGAGAGTATTATAGAGACTGACAAAAGTAAGTGGTTTGGGTATACCAGTAGATTCCCCCTCCCCAAAAAGGGGGGGGGCGATACTGGGAGACGAAATGGAGGAAGAAGAGTATAACATTTTCCTCATTTTCATGATCTTTTTGTAATGAGAACTTTTTTGCGTCGATTGAGTCATTTTTTGCCAACTTGAAAAAATTGTTTTTTGGGGAAGTGAAGTTGTTGCTTTCGAAAAAGTCTGCAAAACAAAAACGGATTTTTTTTTTCTGTACCCCATTTATGATTCGGTTACACTTCGTAATTCCGAAGCTTCGTAATTCCGAAGGTTCTTTATTCCGAAGGTTCGTAATTCCGAAACACGTAAATTGCCTATACCTCGATGTTCGTTAATCCGAAAACGAAAAAGGGTTCGTTAATCCGAACATTTGTGGCGTAATTCCGACGATTCGTTATTCCAAAGGTTCGATAATCCGAAAACGAAATAAGGTTCGTTGTTCCGAAGGTTCGTTAATCCGAAAACGAAATAAGGTTCGTTGTTCCGAAGGTTCGTTAATCCGAAAACGAAAAAAGGTTCGTTGTTCCGAAGGTTCGTTGATCCGAAAACGAAATAAGGTTCGTTTTTCCGAAGGTTCGTTAATCCGAAAACGAAATAAGGTTCGTTTTTCCGAAGGTTCGTTAATCCGAAAACGAAATAAGGTTCGTTAATCCGAAAACAAAATAAGGTTCGTTAATCCGAAAACAAAATAAGGTTCGTTAATCCGAAAAATGAAAACCGGGAAAGCAGAGGCAGAGGCAAGGGGAGGGGGGCGGGGGACACTTTTGCCGTTCAATTATTATGAGGATGGGAAGGCAAGGGCGGCCGAACGAATTTTCGTTGGGGGTAAAGCCAAATTGAAACTCATACGTCAAAATGGGCACTTTGGTGATATTTTCACCTTAAGATTATCATCTGCTTGAAGTCATTGTGTGTTTGATAGTGATTAAGTAGAGAAAAACTTTTTTGAAGTGACTTCTTATTATGGCAAAATGTATATTTAGGCTTTATTTTTCGGGAGAGAGTATATGAGCGAGCGGCTTGGTAAAACAAATTCAAAGGTGAAGTTGTATAACGTTTTTTTTTTGTGGTCAATTATTCTTAAAATGGCATTATTGCGAGGTGTTGCGAGCGTGAATCACAAGCTAAAACTTTAAGTTATTTCAATAAAAAATGAAAATTAGTTTTTAAAAATCCGAGCAGATTTCTGCTGTCATTAAAAAGATTTGCATCTAACTAAAGAATTAACACGAGCGCAAAACGCGAGCTTAAACATACTGACCAGAAAAGGAACCTGTTAAAGAAAGCATTTAGTGACCTTTTTAGGATGCATATTTCACCAATCGAATGAGACTGCGAAGCGCAAGCTGAAAATTTTCAATATTCCAGCCTGAAAACTTAACTTGTATACTTTAAAAAGAGTATTATATTTCGAAAAAAAAGCATGAAAGACGGCATATTTATTTTTGAAAAAGGAACTTTCCCATTTTGGAAAATATTAATTCCCCTGTTTTTTATTTCATTTTGATGCTCCCTGCCTCCCTCCCGGCGGATCCAACTTTCGTCAAATAGAGGGGGGGGGGGGGCAATTTTTTTTAGCCATATATTCCTTGATCGGCAGTTTAAAGTTGATTTTTGTTTGTTTCTTTGAAAGGGTAGTCCTAACAGTCAATAATTAGATTTATCATTATAAAATAAAGTAAATATGTAATAACATGATAAACCCTTTTTAAATAATGCGAGCGCGAGCTATATATTTTTGTTAATATGATGGGCAATATGTTTGTGATCTTCAAAGCGAGATGCCTATGTAACTAAATTTAGATAATAACTGCTAGCAAGAAGCGCGAACAGAATTCTTAAATATATATGCTCTGACTTGATCTAAAGGGGACATTTTAAGAACTTTTTTGCAGTTAGCCATAAAGACGATGCGTGTTTTAACCAATGGCGGCGGAACTTTTTTTTTGGGGGGGGGGGGCAAAGCAAAAAAAAGGGCCAATAGGGGCAATTTGGTGGAAACGGATATTTTCACCATTAGATTATCATCTGTGTAAAGAGGTTGTGTGTTTTGTAGTAACTAAATTGAGCACAATTTTTTAAGTGATCACTAAAGTTATATATTAACGTTTCATTTCTGCGAGCGTAGAGAGCAAGCGGTTTGGGGAAAAAGTCAAATCTGAAGATGTAAAATTCACCTTTTTGGTCAATTACTATTAAAAGGGCATCCTTGTGAGATGTTGCGAGCGAATCACGTGCTCAAACTTTTCGAAATTTCATGTGGGCCTAGAATGATAATATTGATATAGATATTATTTACACAGGGAAGCCACTTCAGTTCTGAAAACTATTCTCCCAGCTATTATTTTTTTTTAACAAGAATGCTTAGAATGTCCAGTTTTCATGTTGGAAAATCGGAAAAATATGGCTCACGTTTCTCGCTCGCATCAAGTATTGTTTATTGAGGAACTCATTCTATTCCTGGTTACAAAAAAGAAGTATGAAATGTCCAGTTTTCAGGTTGGAATATCACAAATTTTAAGCTTGCGGTTCGCGCTCTCATTATTTAGTTCGTGAGATATATATTCTATTCATGAGTCACTAAATGCAGTCTTTAAAAGATTACTTTCTGAAGCCTGTTGCATAAAACTTTTTTACCTGAGAAAACTCTGGTAAAAACTGAAAACTAAGGTTAGTCTGATTTCCGCCATTGACTTTAGCACAGGGCAAAACTCTTGTAAAAAGTTTTATGCAACGGGCCCCAGGTCAGCAGGCGCGCCGGAACACTTTCAGTTTTGGGGGGGCAAAATCCCGAAGGGGGCACAATATTTTTGACAGCGTGTGATACCGAAGCGATCGAGCGGTAGAGGGCGTGGGACCCCCCCCCCCCCCACGGTAAGGACTTTGTGTAAAAATGGAGTTTAAAAGTTACGTTTCTAAGAGAATTCAAAAATAAATTTCTTGAGAATTAAACATAGAATTCACTACGAAAGACTATAGGCCTACTCAGAGTTTATGAGAACCTATCAAATCTACGCGCAAAACGATCGCTTAATTCGGAATGTGGTTTTCGTGTCTGATCAATTAAATTACGCAATACGCTTATATTGACTCAAAATACCAGAAATTACATTTTTCATGCAATATCCTTTCAGAAATATTTATTTATGTACATTTACATACACGGACGACGCGAGAAGAAGAAGAAGCGTAACAGAAACAAAATACATTCCAATGAATGTCTTTTTAAATTCAAAATGGCGGGTGTTCTGACGTGGCAGACGACGATAAGCGCTTAAATACCCATTCTATTTAAATCATTTCTGACCTCAGCATTGGAGAGAGTCCCTGATTATACATACATAGGCAAAACGTTTCATATTTTGTAACTGGAGGAAAAAGAAATATGACCTGCTTAATTATTGTCTAACAATTTAAAACTTTTCTGAAAATTTAAAACATTACTCGATTTATGTGTTTCCTTTGGCATGTTTTGTATGGCTGGGAAGCACTTTTGGATGACCCCTTCAAAATCTTCTTTTTTCTTTACATATTTTCTGGGGAAAATGTGACCATAACTAGGAAATGATGAATATCGAATTCCTGGAAATATTCATTGGTAAATAATCATGAACTAACAAACTACGGCAGTTCGTAATGTACATTATAGAAGAAAACAATTACATTCCAACAGCGGATGTGGTTGACGGTACACCATGTGGAGTTTTCGAAAAAAAAGAGAAAAAGTGGATAGAGGAAGAATTGAAATTGATAGGAGGAAGTAGACAGTGAAAGTCGAGTAATGTTTTGTTCAAATGAGCGTAGTCCTGATAAAGACAGTAAACCAGAAAAGGTTGAAGAAGAGGCTTGATTAGTTGATAGATGAGTACTCCTGCTCTGCACTCCATTCGCCGAATCATAGCATCTTCTGATTTATCCAATAAGCAACTACTCAATCCTCTATAACTCTTTAAACTTTTCGGTTATACAGCTATTTTCAGATTCCATGTGTTGCTCGAGTAACTAGCGTTCACGCGCGTTGATGATATCGGGGGGGGGGGGGCGTTTCATGAAAGGACTTGTCGGACGTTTTATCCGAAAAGTCCCATTTCATCCGACAGTTACCATAGTAACAGTACCTCTCAGCCAATCAACATCAGAGAAAGATGTCAGATCTGACAACTTGTCGGATGAAACACTCCCCAGGTCCGGGGGCGTTTCATGAAAGGACCTGTAGGACGTTTTATCCGACAGTTACTATGGTAACAATGCTTCTCAACCAATCAGAATACAGGAAAGTTGTCAGATCTTACAACTTGTCGGACGAAAATATTTATGAAACACTACCCCGGTCTGAGCGTTTCTGGGCGACCGCGCGTTTGTTAGCCGACACAGCATGCAAATTTGCCATTCGGTTTTAGTCTGAAATGTATTCATTAATACTATAATAGGCCCCCATTCCACAGAACGGAGACCATTGAAAGATTGGTGAGGTCTTACAGCGGTCTTCAAGATCAATTAAATTTGTCGACTCTGTGGAATGGCTCAGAAAGACCCCTCAAAGAACTCTGAAAGACTAGTTAGATATTTCTTGTCGTACTGGTCTTAGACTAGTCCTCTCGAGATCTTTCAATGGTCTTTCAGAGATTTTTTATGCAATAAGTGATCTTTCAGAATTCTTTCCATGGACTTTGCCTGGTCTTTCAATGGTCTTTCAATGATCTTTCAATGATCTATCATGAGTCTTACAGTGATCTCCGCAAAAATCTTGAGAGACTGCTGAAAGACCACTGAAAGACAATTTTCCTGTAAGACCGTTGTAAGACTGTTTTGAACCGTTTCAAGAAGTTTTGGAGCCCATGAAGACCACTGAAAGATTGGTCAGGACTCGCGTAAGACCTCAAAGACCATTGTAGGTTCATTGAGAGACCTCTGAAAGATCAACCAAAATTCATGGTCTTTCAAAGGTCTTTCAGCTGTAATAAGATGGAAAAGGGGCTTATCAAAGGTATGTTTCACAGAGGGACATGTTCGTCAAAAGACGCAAGGCTTACTATGATGTGTAATTGCCCCGTCAGGGGCGAATTTTTTTTCATTTTTGACAAAAGAAATGACAATTCTTAGGCAGAAAAGTGCCTTCATCGTTTACTTTTGTCCTTAAATAATATCATTTTTCTACTTTTAGGGGGAAAATTGGGGGGGCAAAATCTCGTTTTGCCCCCCCAAAATTTTCTTTGGGGGGGGCAAGTGCCCCCCTGCCCCCCCGCTTCCGGCGCCCTTGCAGGTCAGTATACAAACAAATTACAGCTCGCCCTCGCATTAATTCTTTAGAAAGATACACATCTTTCTCACGATTACAAAAATGCTCCGAATGCTCACTTTACGTCTTGTTACATGAAATGTCTACTAGTTTGAGCTTGCGATTCGCGCTTTCAACATCTCACAACGATCATTATTAGTATTATTTTTATTTTTATTACCAGCAGAAGCTGTTATTAAAAATGACATCCCCTCCAATACAAATCCTATTATCTAGAGGTTGCTCGCACGCTTCCAACACACTTGATCCCCTGCATCTTTAATTAAACCATTTGCTTATAGGCAGCAATTGCTCAGATAAAATCGAAATTAGCCTATGCTTGATCAGGGCGCCTATATTCTTAATGAAATACATGCTTTGGCCCCAACACACGCATGTATCATCGATCGTTATTACTATCATTGCATAATATCGTGTAATCTTGTAATGACAACATCGTTTTTGTTACCAAAATGAATTATTTTCATTTTCGGAAATACGAACCTTATTTAATTTTCGGATTAACGAACCTTATTTCGTTTTCGGATTAACGAACCTTATTTCGTTTTCGGATTAACGAACCTTATTTCGTTTTCGGATTAACGAACCTTATTTTGTTTTCGGATTAACGAACCTTCGGAATTACGAACCTTATTTCGTTTTCGGATTAACGAACCTTCGGAATTACGAACCTTATTTTGTTTTCGGATTAACGAACCTTCGGAATTACGAACCTTATTTCGTTTTCGGATTAACGAACCTTCGGAATTACGAACCTTATTTCGTTTTCGGATTGACGAACCTTCGGAATTACGAACCTTCGGAATTACGAACCTTCGGAAATACGAACCTTCGGAATAACCGAACCTTCGGAATTACGAAGCTTCGGAATTACGAATGTATGCGTTATGATTCCTGGGGCCTGTCTTACAAAGAACTGAAAGAGTTGCGATTGATCCGATCAATCGCAACTATGGAAAGCCAGTGACGTCAACATCTGAAATACAGGTTTGTTCAAAATATTTTCTAGATATGACGCATATTCATACATTTACTGTTTTCTTGACAATTCAGTATGCTTCTATTTGTTTTCAAAGGACATTGAGCAAATTTCCAAACTATGTGACATTGATGGATATCCATACTTGAGATTGATCGGATCAATCGTAACTCTTTGTAAGACGGGACCATGGACTGGCCCCGGATATTTAGGTCTTATCTTCATATTTTCATTTTCATTTCATTTTCATTTCATTTTCATTTCATTTTCATTTCATTTTCATTTCATTTTCATTTCATTTTCATTTCATTTTCATTTCATTTTCATTTCATTTTCATTTCATTTTCATTTCATTTTCATTTCATTTTCATTTCATTTTCATTCCATTTTCATTCCATTTTCATTTCATTTTCATTTCATTTTCATTTCATTTTCATTCCATTTTCATTTCATTTTCATTTCATTCATTTCCACAAAATTAAAATATATACAAAGCAATATACAAATACATTTTGAAATAGTGGTGGACCAAATGGAAGCTCATCAGGCTTGTTTGGATGGCCCAAAATAACATTCATAAGCACACATAAGCGTACGTAATACATAATAAATCAAACATAATACATACATTTTCATAAAAAATACATCCATATGGCACAAGACAGGACAAGAAAGAAGGAGGAAAGAAACGAAGAGGCTATGATTATTTGTCAAGAGAAAGGGGTTGCTCAGTGTAAAGTAAGTGTCGTCTGTAATTAAAGTTAACAAGTTTACATGTCTTTGCTGTCTAAAGTTTAATAGAAAGATTGTTCAAAAGTATAGGACCATGATAAAAATTGTTGATTTGGCTAGCTCAGTGCGACACAGAGGAGGATGAAATATACACCTATTTCGTGTATTCTACCCCCATTTATGACTCCTGTATGGATTGACCCAGGTACTGATAAACAGGTCATGTCTTCATCTGTTCATATTACACAAGGGAGTTTGTATCTTCCTAATTGGCAATCAACCCCCTCGTTGAAGTCCATGCATCGCTGCCTATAACAATTATGATAATTAAGCGCAAAAATGAGGGAATTTTACGGCACAGTGCTATATTACTATCGCTATAATAAGTTAGGGGTCACTGAATCTTAGGCCTATCGGGGACCGCATACATTCGTAATTCAGAAGCTTCGTTAGTCCGAAAACGAAATGAGGTTCGTAATTCCGAAGGTTCGTAAATCCGAAAACGAAATGAGGTTCGTAAGTCCGAAAACGAAATGAGGTTCGTAATTCAGAAGGTTTGTTAGTCCGAAAACAAAGTTAGGTTCGTTAGTCCGAAAACAAAGTTAGGTTCGTAATTCCAAAGGTTCGTAAGTCCGAAAACGAAATGAGGTTCGTAATTCAGAAGGTTCGTTAGTCCGAAAACAAAGTTAGGTTCGTAATTCAGAAGGTTCGTTAATCCGAAAACGAAATGAGGTTCGTAATTCAGAAGGTTCGTTAGTCCGAAAACGAAATGAGGTTCGTAATTCCGAAGGTTTGTTAGTCCGAAAACGTAATGATTAACGAACCTTATTTCGTTTTCGGACTAACGAACCTTCGGAACAACGAACCTTATTTCGTTTCGGACTAACGAACCTTCGGAACATCGAACCTTATTCCGTTTTCGGATTATCGAACCTTCGGAATAACGCCACAAATGTTCGGATTAACGAACCCTTTTTCGTTTTCGGATTAACGAACATCGAGGTATAGGCAATTTACGTGTTTCGTAATTACAAACCTTCGGAATAAAGAACCTTCGGAATTACGAAATGTAACCATCAGGGACAAGGACGCTATCATGGCTGTTGAATATCGAAACATGGGTCTCATTTCACAACGAGTTGTGATTGATCCGATCAATCTCAACTCTTGAGAAATCCATCAATATTATGATTTTCCTGAATGAAAAATTTGCACATTGTTCTTTGCACATGTACTGTACACTGGATTGTCGACAGAATAAAAAAAAACATTGTTATCATTAAACATATTTTCGTCAAATCTTCGATATTTTCTTCTTTCACTTGTCTGCTTCTCAAATAAAAAAATCAAAAGCCCTAAAATATTATTTTTATTCACGCGTAAAATACATATCGTATATTAATAAATACTTCTCTATTTGTATTTTTATCGTTCATTGTTTTATTGTTCCTTCCATTCATCATTCATTCACTCACTCGCTCACTCATTCATTAATTCACTCAGTTATACATTCGTTCAATCCATTCATCCATCAATCCATCTTTCCATCCATTCATTCATTCATTCAATCTTAATCATATTTGGGTATAGTTCAATTATGAAAGATAATAATCTATAGCATATTCTGAAGTTGAATCCGTTTAAAAATACCAACTAACCTATGTATGGTGGAGATTTTCGTATAAATGCAAACTGCTGAGAACGCAGAACGGGTCTGAAAATGAAGGGGGGGGGGCTGAATGAAAGGTAGGGAGGCTGAATGAAAAGTGGGGCTGACCATGCAAAAAAATACGTTTTGTACACGGTTTTGTAAAAAAAGTGGGACACTGGAGCCCCCCCCCCCCGGTTCCGCGGCCTCTGAATTGATACAGTTTAAGTACCTGCAAATTCACAAACTCGTGTTTATCCTTCTTTTGTGGATCCATCAAATATTGCATAATTATAATTATACGGGCTTTTGTGTCCCTATTAAATTAAGAGACTCCCCTCATTCTAAGAAAAAAGTTCATCTCACTTCTTATCATCAAGCCGCCGCTTATTTTGCCCAAATATCATTTTTAATTATTTGCCTCGCATTAATTCTCATCCTGTCATTATATATTACAAAAATAGACTACAGAAACTTGATACAAATCCAACGAGTGCCAATGAAACGAGGACCTTCATTTTTTATTAAAAAACTTAAATTGGCTATAAAAATGATAATGCATGTATGCAACATTAGAAATTTGTTATAGTGGATGTCTTTGTTTATTAATACGCAATTTAAGAATGTCTATATTGAATTGGTGTGATTATTAAATGAAGTTAGTTATGGTGTGACGAAAGTATAGGCCTAATCTGTGCTATTATACGGATTACTTTGCAACTCTATTGGAAAGTTCTTCCTTTCATTTCCCTGTATATCAAGAAGCAAATTGTACATTTAGAAGTAATTTTCTATCATTATCATGCATCCCTCTTCTGGCATGTATAGAGTATTGTCGTACTATTTACTCAATATCATCACGTATATTATGTGTTCAGATAATAATATTGATCATTGTAACTTCTTGTCCAAATATAACTGTTTGACAATTTAATATTTAGCCCACCTTTACAATGGAACTTGCCGTGGCAAATTGTTTACAGGGGCAATATTGATTTAATGACAGTCAAAAGTGTTCAAATGTTTCTTTTTGGTTTTGGTTTTCAAAGCTAAATTATCGCGCCTGTTTCAGCATACACATGTGCAATGGGCATGGCAATGACAAAGACAAAAAAAAAACCTATATGCTAATTGAGGTTACTCTATATAGATGGATAAAAAAACACTTTTTTATCAACCTCTAAGGGCATACCGTCACAAAATACCAAATTTATCGGCCAATAATTATGTAAATTTCTTAAGTACATGTAGGATGAATAAGGATCAAATAGCAATTAATAGAATGCAATGGCAATTATATTGTTTTATTTCAATTCTGAAATTGTTCCTCCGTTAAAACTATTGTGCAAGATCTCCAAATGCGGTACGTTCAAATAATAAAAGATTCTCGTCGTTATCCACTGCCAAAGAATGGGTGGGATTTTCATTCTTTGCGTCACTATTCCATCCAATATATGTCCAACAAAATGCTTTATCCTTATTGATCGACACAAAGTAATTTTCATATTCTGATCGAAGGTGTTTATAAGTTCTTTTATGATATTTTTTATTAAGAGATAAATCTAATTACAGTCTATAAATAGTCTCTTATTTTTTCCTGTTCGAAGGCTTTTTCAGAACTTTCCTTTTATGTACACCCAAATACCATAATACAATAGGAGTGTTTACAGCATAAACAAAATTGATAAATGTTACTCACTTATTCTTGGCTGAACTCATTCAAATGGCGATGACGAAAAGTTGGGAATAAACAATCTCACGGGAGAGGAAAATGTCCAAAGTAGGCATATGCCGAATGAAAATTAAAACATAATGCGAGCCGTAACACGTTACAGATCTATGATAATGAAATTAAGACCTTGAATGTCGTATACGTCATCTCCATACGTCACGAAGATGAAATATCGGCTGAAAAGAATGCCGGTTGGTGCGAGCTTTGAGGTTGGAAAGTACTTATGAATAGATCAAAACCGTGGACCTATAAAAACTAAGTTAAGTATACGCACTGTACATACCTGAAGTACCTTTTAGGCCCTTTGCGGAGTCACCTTATTGTTAACAAAAAAAAGTCGATGAAGAACCATTGTATTTAGGTATTTGGGCATCATACAATGGTATCCAGACTACTTCTGTTGTATTTGTGCTCCCGTGTGGATTTTGAATGCACAGTTATTATGCACAACGCCACGGGCAGACCTAGACCTTGTACTCTTTGACTTTGAAAAAAATATGTATCTAAAAGTTTATGTTCGTATCAAAAGTGACCTGTTTTTCACAAGCTTAAAGGATTATCAGAAGTGGACATACAATTTGATGTTTAACTCACCAGAGAGAACGATCAGAAACATATTCCTATTTTGTTCTCTCTCTTTTTCTGCTCCACATTTAAATAATGAAAAATTGTAGTTTAAAAACGTGCTTTATAAAATTGAAAATCGAAAGTCTCCCTTACCTCCTACTCATAAAGACATTTTCTTTACATGTGATTTCTATAGACTGAAACAAGGCTGTTAATAACTCAAATTGATTGTTTTGCCCCCACCTTCCCCCCCCCCTCCACATTCAAACCGCTGGCCGAACGTTAATTGGGTGGGCATGCATGTCTCTGTTTGTTTGTTTGTATTTATTTCCATATAAAAAGATAAAATATATACATGATCTATTTAACATAACATACAGATGGAGGATGGCCCATTTCAGCGGTATCAATAAGATACCACTGTTCTTCCATGGGGTCCTTAGACTCTAAACTTTCCCACCAAGTCCAAAAACTTTCACAATAATTTGCTTCTTTCAAGAATAATGAAATAAAGAATGAACGGATAAATAATTTGCAGGATGGATTTGTCTCAAGCCACCGGAAATATTTTTATTATTTTTTCTGCTGTTTTTTACAATAAATTTATTATCACGGCGAACTTCCCCTTTAAGTCATTAAGCCAATTCACTCAGAATACTTCAGATCAAAATCACTCTTTTAGAAAGTTTTACACAAAGTATGAATTGAAAATCCTTAGCCTAAACGACCTAGGATCCTATTATTTTGAATAGCATTAAGGGCTGATGGGTGATGAGTCCTAAAGACGACTTGACGTAATGATACAAAATGTTCAGGCGCAAACAATGGTCACCTTTTTCAAAACATAAAATCCTTCGATGTTCTAGTCTTCAACGGTCTTCTAGTTCTACAGACTCGGAAGGTTGTTTCATGCATGATGATTGAAGTCGAAATGATCTCCAGACTCCCAATAGACCAGTTCGTAGTTACATCATGGACAATTTTGGTCAAATGACCTTTCATTTTTTTTCATTATGAAAGACATATTTCAAAGCAAGATATTACGTATGCATGCCTTATGTAGCAGTGTGAAGAAACTGGATAGACCAGGTGACTAGAATAGCACACCAATGAACATTCCATGAAGGTATTTGTTGCATTTATAGCATGCTGTACAATGTACTTGGCAAACTGTAAAATGCCAGTCGGTCGTGGACACATTTTTGTTCTTTGTGGATGTAAATTAAAAACACAATTCAAAAGAATATATGAATAATCAAGACATCAAAGTTGGTGCTTATCTCATTAGATTTTAAACCACCATGTCACTTTAGTACCAATGACCTTCCTCTGATCATGCGCAGAATGAAACTATGAACTGGCTTACTAGTATACCGTGAAATGTTCATTCATTTGCCATCAGACATTGTAAGTGGGAGTAAAGTTTAACCAAACTTATTTTCGGTTTTACAGATTAGCAATATTCACTGAGAATAAGCGTTGTGTTGTTGTGGAAATGCATGGACAATTCAATACCATGACAGGGTTAAACTTGCCCTTCAAGTCCTGAGAACAAAATTTGTCAAGGTTCGACTTGAAAGAGTTCAGTGACGGACTAATTTCTGCAACATAAACATTATCATAAAGAATTTTGTCCGATATAAAATCATTCTCATCCTGAAGAGACTTAGTTTTGTTTTACTTAAGTGGGAAATATACTAATTTGCTTTCGTTTTTTTTTCATTCGCTGAAAAAATACTAAAGTTAAAGCACCTGACACGATTATGTTTCAGAACTATTACAGTATTTACGAAACTCCCACTAATTTGTTATTACGAGTATAGATTACTGGAATGGATCGGTTCAGAACTTAAGAGGTATCTGAAATATTTCGTTTTCTTTTCAACCGCCTTCTCGGACTACTGCTCATGCTGATAATGTAACAATGGTTGTATTACACCACGGTGTGAGTACAATGACATAGAAAGAAATCGCTTTTGTAATAAGAGAGGAACAATAATCATCATTGCAATAATATATCTCATTGTGACGTACATTCGTGGTATACACCGGTATTTTATTAAGATCCAGTTTACTGAATGTGAATATTCAGATTAATGAGAAAACATTATTGATTGGCCACGATGTTGAAAATGAAAACATGGCTTTTCTTAATGTAATTTTGGTTTTCGCACAATATACGATTTATAGAGTCTATATGTTGGCTCAGTTCACTTAAAAGAAATTCAGTTATTTTTCTATGTTGTCAGATTTCAAGAGAGAATTAGTCATTAATTTAAGATTTCTTGAAAAGAGTAATAAGATAAAACTAACAGAAAAACAGTACAAAGAAATCAAAAGCCTGTGAAATGTGAAACTAATTGTATATATTGTTTGTGTTTTGTTTATTGATTTCAATGTAAAAGAGTAACAAGATAAAAATATCAGAAAAAACAGTATAATGAAATCAAAAGGTCGTGAAATATGAAAGTAATTGTATATATTGTATGTGTTTGATTATTGATTTTAATGTAATAAATACCTCTGAGGACAAAAAAAATATCTCATTGTGACGTACATTCGTGGTATACACATCAAAACCTTGGAGCAAATACCGGCATGACCGGATGCCAAAACCAGTTTCAATGTCATTTAAGCGTTTCTAATTGCTACTCCAACTTTTTTTTTTTTTTTTTAAGCGAAATTATCAATCTTCGGTACAACATTCACGTTTACGGAAGTTCACTTGAACTGGACTTGAATCGAATTTAGGCCTATATTCATTGCTAAGTACACTCCAAAAAAACTTCGGTGTTTATTTAGCACCAGTTTCGTTTTGGTCTAACACCAAAAAGATGTTTATACAACACCAATTAGTATAAAACGGCATCGGTATGATTCCGAAATGTTGTTTCAATACTTCTCTGGGGTGGACATAATAGATTCCGGGTTGGTGTTAAATCAACACCGGAGTTTTTACAGTGCACGTTCCTGTATTCTTGTAATCAAGAGGAATTCAACTAGACATGACGCTCGCTTCGGAAACAGTTGGAATCAAACACAACTTCACAAACATGACAAATCACTCGCATGTTGAATTCTAAGAAATCCAGGCGCGTTTAGCATGTTTAAGACTTGTAGTTGATTTTCACCTGCGATTAAACTCGTTTCTTTCAGTGCAACTGGTTGATGCAGTAAATTCCTCTGTTGCCAACTCGTCCATGGCATCCCTCACATGGTCTACTTTCATTTAGTCTAATGCCATTCCGTCCATCTCAACATTTCGTCTAACAGCCATTCGGTCCAATCACCACTTCGTCCAATCCCCAGTTCATCTGTGACCATTCCTTCTCACAACCAGTTGGTCTAATACCCATGTTTTTCGATCATTTCACACAATTAACACTTCATCAAATTAGACCAACCGGTACATGGAGTAAATGACTATATTGGCCCAACTGAATATTACACGAAATGGTGAGTGGACGAAATAGCAATATGGATGGTAGACGAATTGATGATAGACCAAATGATAGTAGACGAGTCGGTAATGTGACGAAAGGCATACACCAATTGGATATACATCGTTGATTCAGGTCTTCCGTTTTAACTCAAAAAGTATTTCAGTTTCTTACAAATAGTGTCCTTCTTCTGGGGAATGTGTATTAGGAAGCAATGCAATAAAGACTGTAAAAGTAATCGAAAATTACTTACCAACAATTAAGAACCAGATTATAACAGCTATGAAGATCAATGCAAGTTACACAATGAAACTTGCATAAAGTTAAGTTGTACTAAACTTTAATGACACAAACGGAGGAGCATTCGTATTCTTGACGTTCCTAGAAGAGATTAATAAACTGTGGTTTAATTGAAAGAAACAGGTAGTAGTCGTTTATATAACAATGGGTAACGATGCGTCACGTGATAAGTAGCCGTTCCACGATAGGTCCGCTGTGGTTTTAAGGTGCCTACCATTTACAGGTTGAATTTATGCCTTTTAACGCTTTTACAGGCGATGGTAGTCTTTGGTCCGTTATTGTTTATCTTTCTAATTATGCTATTCATCTTTATAACCGTCATTTTCATTGAAAATATGATATTCAAGGATAATGGGCGGGGAAGTCATTTTACATAAAAATACATGCAAACAAATTATTAAAAGACAAACGGATCCTCCCTACAATTTCATCGAATTAAAAAAATGTGGTCAAATCAGCCCCTTGTTTAATTGAAGTCGTTAATTAGACTAACTAACATGACTAATGTTAGTGTGTGTTTTTCTTTGAAATTTGCTCTGTTTGGTTATTCGTTTTTACATTATTGTTCACACCCGAGAGGTATTGAAATTATTCGTTCATATTCTTACTTTTGGAAATAATTTTGTAAAATATGATAAATAAATCAACACAGAATTCAAATGATATGTTTTTAGCCTACTAATTTGCTTTTGTGAAATCTACCAACACTTGCTTTAATGTGAAAGTAAATGAGATAATCGATTGTAGTAAATGAAATAACTCAACTCAAATTGAATTCCTTTTGTGAGATCTGCAGAGACTTTTACGTGTGCACTTAAAACATTTATCATCAATTTAAAAAAATAATCCGGATTAAAATAAAACAAAAATGGAATTGAGTTTATCATACATTTTGTATGGTGGTATCATGGTGTATCTGAAGTTCTTTTTTGTCTCACCTGCATAGCAGAGCGAGACTATAATTATAGGCGCCGATTTTCCGACGTCGGCGTCGTCAACATTGAAATCTTATATTAACCAAGATTAAGTTTTTGAAATGTCATCATAACTTAGAAAGTATATGAACTTAGTTCACGAAACTTGAACATAAAGATAATCAAGTGTTACTGAACATTCTACCCGAGCTTCAAGTCGCATGACCAAGGTCAATACTAGTAAACTAAGACCATGTTGGGGGGGAATCAATATCAAAATCCAAGGTTAACTTTTGAAATGTTGTCATAACTTCGAAAGTATATGGACCCAGTTCATGAAACTTATACATAAAGGTAATAGTGTATCACTAAATATCCTGCCCTAGTTTTATGTCACGTGATTAAGGTCAAAGGTCACTGGGTGTCAACGAACTTTGACAATCTTTGGGGTATTTAGGGAATTGTCATAACTTTGAAAATGTATAGATCTAGTTCATAAAACTTAGACACGAGCAATTAAGTATCCCTGAACATCCTGTTCAAGTTTCAGGTCACATTATGAAGGTCAAACTGTCATTTAGGGTCAACGAACTTTGAAAATGTTGGGGTATTTGTGGAACTGTCATAAAAAAGTTTATGGATGTAGTTTATGAAACTTGGATATATAAGAGTAACCATGTATCCCTGGATATTCTGTGTGCGTTTGAGGTCACATGTCCAAGATCAAATGTCATTTAAGGTCAATGAACCACATGATCATGGTCAAAGGTCATGTCATATGAGTGTTTTCTTTTGTGAATAATTATTCAATAGCTGTTTTTCAAAGTCAGCACTGCTGCTATATATCGAATCGCGTGCAGGCGAGACTGCCAAAGGTGTTCAACTTGTTTACAATTTCATGGTAATATTATCAATAAACAAAAAAAAAACTGTGATCCAAACATCGTTCAAGGCCAATCGTAAATGCCAACGTCATATAATTATAATAACCGCCAAATCATTGATGTAATAAACAAAAAAATAAAAAATAAAAACGTTGAAGGGCG
The DNA here is from genome assembly GCF_018143015.1 of Lytechinus variegatus. Taxonomy (NCBI): domain Eukaryota; kingdom Metazoa; phylum Echinodermata; class Echinoidea; order Temnopleuroida; family Toxopneustidae; genus Lytechinus; species Lytechinus variegatus. Next base: position 6,152,418 of record NC_054758.1, on the reverse strand, counting down.
GTGGGGCGAAAACATAATACACTGTATAATGTGAGAAAGAATGAATATATAGTTGTATATCTACTCTCAAATTTCGCTTTTTCATTTGTAACTATATACAAATATGCTTCATGATCTCTTACACGAATTGAGTGATTTATTAACCATCATTGGAAAAAGTATAGAAATTTCGCTGTAACAGCATAAAAAAGCTGGCTTAATTTAAAGTATATTTAGCATGTTCACTCTGGGTGTATGTGTTCTTTCTAAAAATGCGATAAAAAATGTCAGCAATATGATTCACTACATTTCACGTCTTCACTGTAATTTGTTTTATATATTAAAAAAAAAAGTTTGAAACGAAGCTTTGGAGTTTAAATCTAAAGATGGGGGTTGGGGTCATGGACTAAAAAGAGAGAAAAAAAGAAAGAAAGTGAAAGGAAAACTTGTGAAAAGATACTTTTTCCGAATATTATTTCAAAACCCATCAAAGATAGAATTTTGGATAAAAAGGGGAAAATGAATTGCTCTGACTCTCGCTTCTCTTGCTCGCAGCTTTTTATTCAATATGTTTCTACATAGATTTTTATAAACATTCATTGATACTTTACATTGATCAGAGTGCATGTGCTCCCATTTTGTTTTAAATGAACCGTTTTAGATGTCGCTTTTTTACATGTAGTTTTGACTGATGGATCAATTGCTAGTTTGTAAGACCTGGGGCCAGTTGCACAAAAACTTTCAATCAAAGGCAGCTTGAATTTCAAGCAATAAAAACGTGTTTGTACTATAGACTTGCGCTTTATTTAATTGGCTGTGTTTAATCGCAACTATTCATGTAACCAGCCCCAAGTACTGTCCATAATTATAAATGCTGGGTACCAGTAAAAAAATTGAAAGCGCAATAAGGTATCATCTAACATGTCTATACGAACTTTAAAAAAATGCTACACTGGCTTGGACACTTGACCAACACACACTTCACACTTTATGACCATATAATAAAGACGAGGTAATAGTAGCAGCGCTTAAGTGGAATGTTGCTTATTATTATCATTATTATTATTATTATCATTATCATTATTATTATCACTACTATTATTATTACTGTTATCGTTATTATTATTATTATTTACTATTGTTATTTATTTATTTATTTATTTATTGATATATTCATATTCCACAATCATCAAAGTACATTTCGTAATCATGTTTACAATGAAAAAAAATGCATAACATATGCAGGATTGAAACGTAGCAATGAAATTAAAAAAGTGGAGGGGCCTACTAAAAAGCAGAGCTTGTAAAATGTAGACCCCCTATCAAAACTTTATACAAGGGTAATATGATACAAATAGAGTAAAATAATCAGCAAAATTTTATAAAATTATATAGATATAAACACTGTAACACAAACGTATTTACACTAAATCCATAACCAAATAATGGGAAAAAATTCTAGTTTTTTTTTCTGTAATGACGAATTCCGAATGAAAATTAGGAATTCATTGAATTGGAGCGAGCCTTCCTTGTGTATTATACTCATTAAAAATATGTCTTTGAACATAACTGACAATCTAAAGTTGATGACACTTCATATTCTCAGTACAGGAACAATTTTTTTTCTCATTCTCCATATAAGAATTTTCTGTTGTCACGATATGTAACCCCTGGTATCCTGAATTTATTCATCACTAAATGATTCTTTTATTGCAATTTTCTAAAATGGTCACTTTGTTACCTGTTGCATTGTCTGATTTTTTTATACTGTTCTTTTTCCACATTAGGGATCTATTTTTTATTTTTACTATGCTAAAAATATCTGATAATCTTTTGGCTTCGCTTGAACTCGCTACACACAGCGTGTAATTCTGCAACCCATTTTCCTTTTTATGCAAGATTCAATGAAGCTCTAATCCACTTTGAATAGTATAGTGTGGTACATGCATGTGCATATTACCCTTACGGGAATTTTCTCACAATCATTATGTAAATGAGATCCCTTGTCGAAAGTAATTTCTATAGTATCTATGCCTTTGCTGTATTATCTCCCTGCTTGTATTAATCATTTGCATACTTTCTATGTTCCATGCAAACGTTTGTCTATTCATGTTATTTCAATCACCTTGTTCCATTTTAATAGTATCTCACTTTCACTCCGATTTTCAAATGTAAGCTGCATGCATCTTTACATAATCGACAATATAGACCTAAAACTGTAGATTAATGACCTGGATACGATTCTTATATGTAAATGGATATCCTCATTGTCAACATACTTCACTTTTGTAAACAATTTGATTTCCTCGCTCTTACATTCCATAATACGCTTGAATGATAGGTAAATTGATTTTTTTTCGGTGACATCCTATCCATGAAGTTAAATAGAACATTGTTAGTATTCATTGTATTATGCCAACCTAGATTTCACCTTTTTTATTATTCTGAGACTAATGAAACCTCGAGATTTATTTCAACCAAAGACATGCATTTGTACAGGTTAACAAAATTCCGGAGGATCCCCCTTCTTTTTTCCTCTCTTGTTTGTTATACTGTGCAGCCCGGAGTCTGTTCGTCACACAATCATGTACGCTCAAAACATCCGACACACCCTTATTATTATTATTATGTACATACTTCACTTTCACTCTCACCTGCACGCACCTTTCACCTCAAATTCACTACTCCTTATTTCAAACCGAAGTTTATTAAACCTTTTATGAACATAAACGACGTATTCATGAATAATGAAGTCTTTACACCCCAGTGTAAATACTACACTACACTGCAAACGAATTTAATTCAGCTTTCAACACAGCCAAAATCGACAAACCAACCGACTTTAGCATTATGCACATAAATATTAGAAGCTTGCAAAAAAATTTTGATACTTTCAGTGAGTTTTTATCCATATTGAATACATTTCCCTTTTCCTTAATCGCCATATCAGAAACCTGGTTACACTCAACTTCACCAAACATTTTTAATATTGACAATTATACATTTAAACATAGTGATCGTAAACGTGGAATGGGAGGGGGTGTCGCTCTTTACATTCATAATGATTTACATTTCAAGATAAGACATGACATTCAACTTGAAGGTATAGAATCTTTATTCATTGAAATTATTGATGATAACAATAAAAACAAATTAGTCGGTGTAGTCTATAGACCACCAAATAACATCGCTAACATTTTTTTCGATAAATTGGAATCCTGTCTTGAAACAATATCACACGAAAACAAGGATATTTATCTCATGGGAGATTTCAACATAGACATATCAATGCCTTACTCTCCTCTTGGCCAACAGTTAATTAATTTGTTTTCATCATTTTCTTTAAAACCTCTGATAAATAAATCAACGCGGATAACAAGTACATCACACACAATAATAGATAATATATTTTGCAATGCAAATTTATTAGATAATAATAATAACAACAACGGAATAATTTACTACGACATTTCTGACCATCTACCAATCTTTACGATATGCCGAGATTATAAACATTTACATAAGCCACACATTAAAGGAAAAGTCACCCGGCGAAAAGAAACTAGACATAACATAGATGCTCTTAAAACTGATTTGAGTGCAGAGGGATGGGAAGACGTTTTGGAGAAGATAATGTTAATAGATCGTATGATATATTTCTAAATAAACTTCTTCAATACTATGACAAAAATATACCTCTGACGAGAATCAACCCAAGTAAAAAGAAGAATAAACAACCATGGATCACCCAAGGTATAATTAAATCAATATTCACTCGTAATCGATTATATAAGATATCGCTTAAATCTCCCACTCTAGAACATATACACAAATACAAAAAATATCGAAATAGATTAACATCAATAATCCGTCTAGCTCGTAAATCGTATTTTTCTAACAAAATAGAAAACAACAAAGATAATAACAAAACATTGTGGAACACAGTAAATGAAATGTTAGGTAAAAAAACGCATGATCTTAATAATGTTGATTTCCTTCTAAACGGGCATAAAACGCAAGATCCTTCCGAAATTGCTAATGCATTCAATTCTTTGTCACCAATGTTGGCCCTAACCTTTCATCTAAAATAGTAACTAATGCAAACGACTTTACAAAATATTTAGACAACCATACTGAAAATTCCTTATTTTTCAATCCCACTAATATTTATGAAATTTTAGAAATAGTTCGATCATTTAAACTTACTAAATCTAGTGGTCATGACGGTATCAGTGTACATTTACTTAAACAAATAATTCATTTTGTGGCTTCTCCACTATCACATATATTCAATTTATCTCTCACAAATGGAATTTTCCCCGATCAACTTAAAATGCAAAAATAATTCCCATATACAAAAAAGAAGACCCTTGCCAAATCGCCAACTACCGCCCTATTTCATTATTACCAAGCATTTCCAAATACTTGAAAAAATAATTTACAAACGACTATATTCTTTTTTGGACACAAATAACTTATTAATTCCTAATCAATACGGATTCAGGTCAAAACATTCAACTGACTATGCAATTTTACAATTATACAACAAAATAACAGATTCCATTTCAAAAAAGAGCATACTGTCGGAGTTTTCATGGATCTATCGAAAGCATTCGATACTATCGATCATCATATACTGTTGAATAAATTACAAAAATATGGAATCAGAGGGATTATTTTATCATGGTTTCAAGATTATCTGTACAATCGATATCAATATGTTTATTTTAACTCTAAATCTTCTGAAGTTTGCAATGTTAAGTGTGGAGTACCACAGGGTTCTATCTTAGGCCCTTTGTTATTTTTAATTTATATGAATGATATAATCAATGCTTCACCCCTACTTACTTATGTTCTTTTCGCAGATGATACCAATGTATTTTTTTCACACAGTAACTTAGAAACGCTTGTAACAGTACTCAATAATGAATTGAATAAATTGTCCAAGTGGTTTAAATCAAATAAACTCTCCTTAAACATTAACAAAACAAATTTCATGTACTTTAAACACATCAACTCTAAGCATATATTTCGTGGCTCCATTAACATTGATAACATCCATCTTGCTGAAAAACAAGAAACGAAATTCTTAGGTGTATTCATTGACTCTAATTTAACTTGGAATAGTCACATTCGTTATATTAGCACACTTGTTGCCAGAGGTATTGGCATACTATTCAAACTGAAATATTGTCTTTCCCAAAGATCGCTATTTATGCTTTACAATTCTTTTATTTTGTCACATATATCATATTGCAACATATTGTGGGGCAATTGCAACAAAACCAAAATAGACTCAATTCTACGCCTCCAAAAGAAAGCACTCCGCATTTGCTCTCACTCGCAATTTTTAGCACATACTGATCCAATTTTTCGGAACCTGAAAACATTAAAAATTCATGACATTCATACTTTCCAAACTGCCATTTTTATGTACAAGTTTTCAACTAAATCTATACCTACACCCTTTCAAGATATTTTTGTTTACAACAGCAACATTCATTCATATCCTACACGCCACTCATCCAACATCCACCTCACAAACCCGATAACAATATTCGCACATAAAACGATCAGACATCACGGCCCAGACATCTGGAATGATTTGCTCAATGACATAAAACTCACTGCATCTATCGTTTCTTTTAAAGCTTCATTGAAAAAATATCTTTTATCGAAGTATTCTTAGTATCACACCTGCACGTTCACCCCACTTGCACACACACGCACTCTTCATTTCTTCTTTTTTCTTCTTTCTTTCTCTTTTTCTAATAATTTGTGACGTAACATTTTCTTCCAGACCCGGACCAGTATAAAATATTAGGTTTCCATGTAGCGCTCTTCCCCCTTTGGCTGCTATTGCTCAAGCATTTTTTTGCTTATATAGTGTGCCACTGCATTTGCTTTTTTTTTTCATTACTTTGTCTTATCCTTATTGTATTCATGTCTAAAATTTTGTTTATACTATTATAAATCTGTCACATTACAATGTACTTTCATGTCATATTACGATTATGTTTTATGTATTGTAAAATTCATTTTGACTTTACAATAAATGCAGAAACTCCTGCAAAAAAAAAAAAAAAAAAAAATATACAAAATTCTATATTGACTTTAAAAAATAATCAATACTACCGTGGATAAGTATGACGTTCACAAATATTAGATTGAATCAATAAGAATTCAGGAGAAATTTTTTGATGAGTAATTTAAATCGTATAAGACTAGCTGCCTCTTTCATTTCTCTGTCCAGAGAATTCCAGAGTTTTGGTCCTGTGAAAAATACAGTTTTGCTAGAAAATACTGTTTTACTTTTAGGTAAGTGATAGTCATTTGATTGTCTCGTATTATATGAATGTAAAGTATTGTTTCTCATAAATTTCTTTTGTAGGACATTAGGTACACTATTTCTATCTAGCTGATACATGAATTGGAATAGTTGCAAGCGGTACAGGTCATTGATTTTAAGGATACGTTTCTGACGAAACAATTCATCCGTATGAGCTCTAAAGGACATATTGCATATTATTCTCAGTACTTTTTTCTGAAGTAGCAAGACTTTATTTAGTCTCGTTTGAGAGGCATTACCCCATGCCAGAATTCCATAATTAAGATATGGTAGAATTAATGCACAATACAACATGGATAGCGCCTGTGCTGGTAGAACGTATTTAAGCTTATTGATGACTCCAATATTTCTTGACACAGTTTTGCAAGTATTGTTGATATGAGCATTCCACGTAAGCTTGTTATCAATAGTAAGACCTAAAAATTTTGTTGTTTGCACTTCTTTGATTTCAGTATTATCTAAAAGTATTTGATACGGTAGATGTTTCAATGAATGACTAAAAAGCATATAATTAGTTTTTTGCAGATTCAGTGACAATTTGTTGGCTTTAATCCAGTTTGTTACTTTTTTAAATTCTGTATTCATAGTGCTCACAAGTACATGTGGATCATGGTGTGTATAGAAAATATTGGAATCATCAGCAAAGAGAATAAATGAAAGAACATGAGATGAATTTTTCATATCATTAACATAAAGTATAAATAACAAGGGGCCAAGAATACTACCTTGTGGAATTCCACAGGAAACTGGCCTTGTTGGAGATTCTGATTCATTTACTGTAACAAACTGAATTCTATCAGTAAGATAACTCCTAAACCATTGTAAAGCTGTCCCTCTGATACCGTAATTTGATAGCTTACATAACAGTATTTCATGATCTATTGTGTCAAACGCTTTTGAGAAGTCAAGGAATAATCCTACAGTATGATCAGAATTATCAAAAGAAGTAGATATTTTATTTATTAATGTCAATATAGCATGAGTTGTATTATGTTTTTCTCTACAACCAAATTGATTATCACATATAATACTATATTTCTTAAGGAAAGCAACTGTCCTTTTATAAATGATCCTTTCAAGAATTTTTGAGAACGAAGTTAACAAAGATATTGGGCGATAATTACTAGTAATTACTTGGTCCCCCTTCTTGAAAATGGGTATAACTTTAGCTATTTTCATCTTCTTTGGGACCTGGCCAAGCTGCAATGATAAATTAAATATATGAAGCAGGGATCAGCAAGAGAATGTATAATGTTTTTCAATACTTTATTTGTAATGCCATCATATCCGGGTGTCTTTCCTGCTTTCAAATTAAATACAATCTCAAGTAATTCTTCTCTATGAACTGGAGTAAGAAATATTGAATTATCATTTTGTTTGTCCAAAAAGTCCTTAAACGAATTTTCTACAGGGATAATATTTCCAGCTAACTTTGGTCCGATTTGAGAGAAATATGAATTAAATTCATTTGCTATAGAATGAGTATCTTCAACCATATTTCCATCTACACATAATTTATTAACAGCACTAGATTTGTTAATTTTGTTTAGAGCCCCATTTATTGTTTTCCATGTATTTTTAAGGTCGTTTTACATGATTGTAATTTTTCTGAATAAAACCTCTTTTTTGCTATTCGGAGAGTAGTTGTTAAGGTATTTTTATAAGACGTGTATCTATTCCGTGAAACATCATTTGGATTTGATATATAAAAACATACAGATAATTTTTCCGATTGATAGACCTTAATATCATTTTTGAAACCCATGGTAGTTTTGGAACACGTTTATAGTCGTAATTTCGATATTTATTTAAAGGAACACAACATTATTGTTATTATTACTATTATTATTATCATTAATAGTATTATTATTATCATCATCATCATTATTTTCATAGGTAGTGGGTAGTAGCAGGAGTAGTAGTAATAGTAGTAGAAGTAGCAGTAGTCGCAGTATTATTAATATTAGTATAAGTAGTAGTAGCATGCATAGAAGTGGTAGTAGCAAGCATAGGCCCTCTTTTGCATAAACAGTCTGAGTGGGGGACATTATCATCTCATCTATATCCGATCTCTTCAGAATTTCATTCAATCATTTTGGAATATAACACGGACCTTTGACAATAGCCAACTATACAGTGCGTCCCAGAAAAAACGAAACCGAGATTTAGTGATCAATTATCATTACTTAATCATAAATAAAATAGACAAATGACCTACCAATTTAAAGCTTAGAATCTCCTCTTTCATCTGATATTACTTAGATTATTTCTCATTCACGCATGAGTGAGCAAATGCAATTTGAAGAAAGGATATCAAAAACTCATTTGGCGGGGGTATCTGGGTTTCAAAAAGAAAACCACATTTCTGAAAAGTTCGATATCTCCTCTTTAATTTGATACCTAAATTACAGCAAATGGTCACGAAATAACAAAGTTCTGGTCATTTGAAATAAGGCTTGAATTTCAATAATTTCATAAAATGAAGAGGTTCTCCAGGCTGGCTTTCAAACTCTCTCGACACTCTGTTTTGTTGACGATCAGCCATGCATTAAATCTTTTGTTCACCATGCGAAAGCTTCTGTGGGAAACCGGTATAAACACGTTTATCTCATGAAATTATGGAAATACAAGCCTTATTTCAAATGACCAGAACTTTTTTATTTCTTGACCATTTTCTGTAATTTTGGTACCAAATTAAAGATCAGATATTAAACTTTTCAGAAATGTGGTTTTCTTTTTGAAACCCAGATACCCCCCGCCAAATGAGTTTTTGGTATCCTTTCTTCAAATTGTTTTTGCTCACTCATGCGTGAATAAGAAATAACCTAAGTAATATCAGATGAAAGAGGAGATTCTAAGCTTTAAATTGGTAGGTCATTTGTTTATTCTTTTTATGATTAAGTTATGATAAATGATCACTAAATCTCGGTTTCGTTTATTCTGGGACGCACTGTATAATGTATAGCCGGTAAACATCTTGTCTCCCTCTTTCGTTTAAGTTACCAAATGGTTTCCAACTTTACCCCTTCTTTTGTTTCTTGTTGTTACCCTTCTGTTCAGTACTTTTTGTTACCTTTCAGTTACTTTTTTTTGTCATTATGACTTTATTTGCACGGTTTTTGTTCTGTTTTGTTGCTTCAATGCATAAAGGCCTGATAAAAGCCTGATGACGAACGGCCGAAAGGTCGCCAAATTAATACTATCTGAAAGCTACCTCTTGCATCTATATCTCCATTTCTACGTATATATATATATATATATATATTGTGTAAAGAAATGGATGAAGAGAACAATGGTAGGCGTAGCTTAAATCAAGGTTCCCCAGAGCTATCTACCCTTTGGAAAAATTGGTGATGCCGAAAAAATGTCTCTGCCGGGAATCGAACTCGGGCCCCCAGCTTTGAACGCCGGTGCCTTAACCACTAGACCACAGAGACGGGTTAGTGGCTGGCCGACCCTGATCCAATTGACCGTCAGATAGACAGATTTTCGACACCATACCAATTATAATCTCCTTTGTCGGGTGAAGTTGGGTTTTGAACAATGACAAGCCGCCATGCCTCAGCTGGATCAAAGCTAGTGCTTTGATACAGTACACGTATGGGAGTAAGTATACAAATGTGTGTGAAGCTATACATGTACAACAGCTTTGGCAACTCTTTTATTTTTAATATTGTGTAAAGAAATGGATGAAGAGAACAATGGTAGGCGTAGCTTAAATCAAGGTTCCCCAGAGCTATCTACCCTTTGGTATGGTATGGTATGGTGTCGAAAATCTGTCTATCTGACGGTCAATTGGATCAGGGTCGGCCAGCCACTAACCCGTCTCTGTGGTCTAGTGGTAAAGGCACCGGCGTTCAAAGCTGGGGGCCCGGGTTCGATTCCCGGCAGAGACATTTTTTCGGCATCACCAATTTTTCCAAAGGGTAGATAGCTCTGGGGAACCTTGATTTAAGCTACGCCTACCATTGTTCTCTTCATCCATTTCTTTACACAATATTTAAAATAAAAGAGTTGCCAAAGCTGTTGTACATGTATTGCTTCACACACATTTATATATATATATATATATATATATATATATATATATATATAATATATATATATATATAGATAGATAGATATATATATATATGTGACAATGATTTTAGAGAGAGAGAGGTGGGAAGAGGGGGAGAGAGATACCTTTCAGTGGCAAATACATTGTAAGCATGTGCTATCAATGCTGAAATAGGCAGGCAATAAATTTGTAAAATCACCACCCAACTCTACGCCAACATCATTCTTCCCTTATTGCATTTCATACATTGCACTCCGTAAATTTATAGACAGTTTTATCAGAGCACTAATCTGAAAATGAGACGCCCTACATAATCCCTAATATTCGCAGTCAATTTGGTTTTCAAGTCTAAGATTGCCCCATTCCTCCGGCGCCCGTTGGAGCATGCTTCGGCGCCAGGCCTGGCGGCTTCATCATGAATGAATGAACGGATAATTTTGATGGGGAGCCAGGGAGGGGGTGATTGCACTTTAACTTAACCACATTCAAATCATTACTATTAGATGTTACTTATTGATTAATGACATGGTCATTTCATGAATGTGACAATGACTTCATTTCTTTTGAAGGGTAATTATACAAACCGGTCGATTTCTAATTATGTCCAATGTTTTGTGGAAATCACATTCTTGTATCGAATTTGATGAAAATATTCAAGATTCTTTTATTGGTTAATGTACGCATACAAAGAAATCTGGTTTCCATTGGCGTTAATAGATATACACAAAGATGAAAAGAACAAAATATCATACCAATATTGAAAATTTTACATTGAAAAACAAAGTAGGTTATTAACTTTATGTAATCACTTTAATACCCCTAAAAATTCATAATGCACGTGGATGATGATAAAAGGCCTGTTTGCTGCTATAACAACCCCCTCCATCCTACATTTTATGAGGAATATAATCGTCATTAAATTCCAAACACCATAAATGTAGAAGAAATGGTATAGTTTTAATATAATTTTTGAAAGAAAAAACATCAGCTGATTTGTTTTCTTTTGAATTGACAGACAGCTCTCCTTCCGAGAGAGCTTACACTGTAAAAACTGTGGTGTTGAAACTGACACCAATTGGTGTTAATAGAGGACCACACCCATGAAGTATTAAAATAACACCCTAGAGATTGAACATAACACCAAAGAGTGTAAATGTAACAACCTTAGGTGTTGTAATAACACCTATAGGTGTAAAACTAACACCACCCATTTAACACCGGTGTAAAATAACTGGTGTGGTCCTCTATGTACACCGGTTTACACCACACTTTTTGCTGTGAACATGATCAATGATAGTATATTTGTATTCATGTACCTGCTCAATGATATCTCAGTGAGCATGGTGAGTGCGGAGTGGTTCATGTTGAAATGTATCACCCTTCTAAAATCAATGATAATTTCTTTGGTTTTACTGGTATTCAATATAAGGTAATGGTCGTCACACCAACTGACAAAATCGTTAATCTGGAAGATATATTCATGAGCATCACCGAACAAGTACCCAGTTATCACGGTATCGTCGGCGTACTTGATTACACTGCAAATTGTCTTTGTGCCTTTCATGTTTTTGTATACATATTTACTGACAAATTGCCCCAGCCGACCTTCCACTTAAGTATATACATGTATATAGGCCTACTCTTTGTTTTACACACTAGTAAATGTTGAAAATACAGTTATCATTTTCAAGAACTTCAAAAGTGTGTAGACAACTAGACATCATATTTTTCCCTGATTTTATTAATTGTCTCATAGAAAGCCGTGGAAGACACCGCCGCGTATTCAGATATAAATTAAGGTATAGATCTGACTCAATTATCTTATTCACAAAGAAAACAAATATGTGTATCATAAAGTTATCATAATACCAAGTGGATCCATTTTCAGTCTTCTAATTCACTCCACCTCCGTCTTTCTTCCTCCATTTTCAACAAAAAATAATGAAGTGATAGGGCGGTCGCCCTCGCCCCTCACCCCACCCCCTTAAAAACTGTGGCGTCGGCCCAGAATCTACACATTCTCAAACGCACAACTATACGATATAGGACCCTCAAATCAATTGAGAAATTTTCGACAGTGCTCACGCTATAGCCACACCGTGGTCACACCAACAAAACCGACTCCAAACCGACCGATGGTACGTCATTGTTAATAACATAATAGCTTTGATCGGTCTGGTATCGGTTCCGGTTGTGTGACTGTAACCGAAACCGACTCCAAACTGATCGATGGTATGTCATTGGTAATAACGTAATAGCTTTGATCGGTCTGGAGTCGGTTTCGTTGGTGTGACTGTAACCGAAACCGATTCCAAACCAACGGATGGGATGTCATTGATAATAACGTAGTAGCTTCGATCCTTCTGGTTTCGGTTTCGTTGGTGTGACTGTAACCGAAACCGACTACAAACCGACCGATGGTATGTCATTGATAGCTTTGATCGGTCTGGAGAGGTTTCGCCAGTGTGGCTGAGGGCTTTAATACGGAACACAGATAATAAGCTGATGGGCTCAAGTAAAGAAGCGAATTGCATCTTGATGTCAAACAGGCCCTTCAGTCATCGAATAAGAATTTAAATTTACCATGACTCCCTTTATCCAATTAATAGAACGAAATAGATGGAAGCTCTACTGGCGAACTTTGACAGATTGGAAGATCGATGTGTTGTTGTTCTTTTTTTTAACCAAAAAGCAATTATGTATTAAATAAAGTCGGGTGTGTAACGTCCGGCAAATAATTTAAAGTTTTCATTATCCTGGGTTTTGTTTAACTATTCTTTTATTCGCTTCTTCTTTATACTGACAAGAAAAATGAGGGGAAATTATATTTGTAATGCATTCATTGTGAGCAATACACCAAAAGATGTGTCAATTTATGGCCCAATACGCCATGCAAGGAGGCAAGTCGCCCTGTTTATTTTTTAAGTAATGAAAAGGAGAAATGGGGCAAAAGATAGTGACAAAAGGAAGAAGAAACTATAAAAAGTTTATGAAAGGAGACATTTCTATCAACTATGATACCCGTGAATTTCAGTAAAACAAATTAATCAGACTGCATGAAATTTGTGACACCTTCAAACCTTCACCTGAAAAAATAAACTCTGGTGTCCCCCCCCCCCCCCCTGTCCTTCAAAGCACTCATTTCCTTTGCCATCTCATCTTGCATAATGAGCAATCTAAATTCAAATCAGTGCGTTAATTTGATGTAATTTGTTCTTTGAAAATCACTTTCCTCCAGCCAATGCCATGGGCACTCTTATCCCTGTAAGAGATTGGTTAAATCTATTTCTTTATTTGACGTCGTACATGAATAGAATTTTGAGCAAACCAAAACCTGGTGAAAAAAAATCATATTTAGTTATTTAACAAGGTCGCACAATTCACGTAAAATTGTTGTTTGAAAATTTAAGCACGTTCTCTAAGCCCGCCACTCTAACATTTGCTTAAACTTTTAAACGATTGCTTCATTAAAAAAAATGTTAAAACTTTGTTAAACAAACTGTTTAAAAGTTTGAACAATTTGTTATATGCTTCAACCAATAGTTGTTAGAGTGACAGGCTTTTAAATAACGTGATAATGTTTTACACACACTGTAAAAACTGTGTTAAAACTGACACCAATTGCTGTTAATAGAGGACCACACCCGGAGGTGTTAAAACTATACCCTAGAGATTAAACATAACACCAAAGAGTGTAAATGTAACAAAAGGTGTTGTAATAACACCAATAGGTGTAAAACTAACACTACCAATTTAACATCGGTGTAAAATAACTGGTGTGGTCCTCTATGTACACCGGTTAACACCACAGTTTTTGCTGTGCAGTGCTAAAGGTTTGCACAAAGTTTGTGTTAAACAATCGGAGGGGGGGTGAGGGAGACCTCAGCTATAACAGTGTATAATAATCTGCGAACTTAACATGTTTTATATATTGAATGGAGATTCACATCATATACTGAGAACCTAGTTTTGTGACGTATTATCGAGATCGTAGATACCTGCAATACGACAGTCAAATTACAAATGAATTATTGATCGATAATAATATTCGTCTCTCTCCTTTCAGCCGTTAAATTAATCATGTCAAGTAATGAGCTGATCCCTGTTTACCAGAAATGACGAGATATTCATCAAATTTTAATCATTCCATCATTCGCATCACATAAAATTAGACCAATTTCATTAAAATAATTGAAGTAATGAATGTTATCCCAGTCAACTATTAAAAATTAATCAATCGATCATTCTACTTGCGTTACACATGATTTGGGAAATTAGGCATAACAGTCAGTACTTGCCAAACAAGCTGCATTTTCAAAAGGGTGCATGACAAAAAATTACCGCTTTGGGACGATACTGAAGAAGAGGTCTCGAAAAGGTTTTGAAAGTGGGGGCTGAGCCGAAAGTGCCGCGGACTGAATCTCCCTCCCCCCCCCACGCTGTTCCTCGGCCCTATATTATATTGTTCAATGTATAAAAAGGATGTAAACATGTATATGGATTTACTTTTATTAAGTACAATTACAAAGAAATATGTATGTTCGATTAAAGTTTATAGTGAACCTACTTTTCAGTTAAGTACGAAAAGGAAAATTACGAGGAGAATGATTTCATTAACGCATACATGGCACAACAACATTTTGAAAAGAAAAGAGTTTCAGCGTGATATTATACTTCGAAGATTAAAATATATCATATTTAGAATAAACAGAAAGCAGTTGTTTGAAAGCAAATCGCGTTCGAAAACATGAAGGAAGGTTTAGAATTAAAATAATGTCAACCTACGCATATTCAACAACAGACATGATATCTCCTTGACAACGTAATAAAACATTCACTATAGGGAAAATACATTATTTTGTGCACTAAACATGAATGTAAAGTTTAACCTTTTAACCGAACTTGTGAAGCGTTATTTATCCTCATTTTAAATTGAAATGGTCGTTATTTTTCATGCAATCAGCTGGGACGCGATAAGAATTTATCGTGCACTGTTAACTTTCGGCTAAAATATTCGGCAATCGGTATGTAACGATCTACTGTAGATATTAGGTCGACAAAATCAGACGTACTTTCGAGAGACTTGGGAACTAATGTGTCAAGAAAGGGGAGAATGAAAGGGATACGGTTGGAAAGTGTGGGTATGTAGCATGGCTTTCCTCTTCAATGGTTACATTGCCTTAAATTGCGTAATATCAGAACATTAGAAAATATTATATAATGATAAAAATGATAGGCCCTAATGAAAATATATAGAGGCGGCCACCCCTGACTTTTCAAGTAGTGGGGGAGAGGGGAATCTAAAGGAGGATTAACAAAGAAGATAAAGTGAGAGGTTTTGGCTTTGTAATTCTTTGTTATCGCTGTTATTCAATATTCAGAAAGCATGATATCACCTTTGGTCTTCTTTGTCCCCCCACTCCGTGAAAATACCCCTGTTCATGAGAAGGAGGTGAAAAGGGAAAGAAGAAGTTAACCCCTGCTCTTAATTAATATGCCTATACAACAGTATTATGTGCATGCATGGCGCTATCAACAGATCAAGAAGTTCATCCTACCTGCATGGGTTGAATTGCCGCAATTTCACAAATTAGATGACTTTACTACTGAGGTAATTAACAAATTTGCTTGAGATTCGAACCCACAACCCTCTTATCCAAGAGGGACCCAACCACTAGACCAAGCTAGACAGACTATAATTAGACAGAGAAGCAGGGTATTATGTGGAAGAGTTTAAAATGCTGTGTTTGTTAAGTGCATGATTTAATGTGCATGACGGGTGGTGAGTTTATTAAGTGAGTGGGTGGGCGCAAGTGGGTGAGGGTGTGACAGCAATAGGGAGGGGGAGGGAGGGAGAGGTATTATAAGTGAGAGGGAGAGGGAGGGGAGAGATAGAAGGGGAGGGGTGATGCTCAAGGGCGTGGGAAGAGAAATTGTTATAAAGTAATCAAATTGCGTAAGCGCATAATTATGTTCAGTCATTAATTATGTGATTGTATACTCTAATGAATTTTAAGGATTACGTAATAGTTTTATTTAATCGAAAGCGTTGTACTGATTTCAAAATCGATAAACATTCAAGCTAGGTAAATAGATTGTTTAATCAACGTGCAGTATGTTGTTCGGGACATAATGTACATGGCTGTGTAGTTTATTTCTTAATAATGAAGGTGGATTATATTAATTTTAAATCATTCCCGTTTATGTTTTAAGCGGGTAAATGAAAAGTTAATGATCCAGAATAAGCAGAATTCAAACATGTTTGAATGGGGAAAAAATACTGAATATTGAGAGATCTTCATATCCATCTATTCGTTCGTTCATTCATTCATTCATTCATTCAATCATTCTTTCTTTCATTCATCATAAATCATTTAATTCATTTATGCATTTTACATGAATATTGCTATAGATTTAGTTTCAGGGCATATTTCCCCTCCTTCTCATCGTCCTTATTTTCTTCTTCTTCTTCTTCTTCTTCATCTTCTTCACCTCCTCCTTCATCTACTTCTTCTTCTTCTACTCCTCATCCTTCTTATTCTTCTTCTTCTACTCCTTCTTTTTCTTCTTCTTCTTCTTCTACTCCTCATCCTTCTTATTCTTCATCTTCTACTCCTCCTTCTTTTTCTTCTTCTTCTTCTTCTTCTACTCCTTCTCCTTCTTCTTCTTCTTAATTCTTCTTCTTCCCCTTCTTTCTTCTTCTCCTCTACTTCTGCATGTCTCATCTTCTTCTAATTTATCATCATCAACGTCTGCAGCGCCATTAAAATAGTCATCATCGTCATCATGTTCATCATCGCAATCATACCATCGTCACCATTTCAGTCACCGCTATTGTCTCCAATTTGATTTTGAGGACATAAGTTGGAGGGTAATATCTGTCGTCCATAATGTCAACCACTATGACTGATTAACCTAGACGTAGAATGCTTCCTAGGTAATTGGTTATTTACCAGTTTGGCGTTTACCAGCAAAAAGCTGTCCTGACGAGTTCCTATATACGGGAGTTACCATAAATAGAAACAGAAAGGAATGAATGAATGAATGAATGAATAAACAAATATATGAATAATAGATAAATAGGAATGAAAATGAATGAATAAATAAATCATTAGATAAATAAATAAATGAATTTGATAAATGTATGAATTATAGAAGATCAACAAAATAAATGAAGAATAGATTTTTAAAACTAGATAAATGAATGAATGAATTGAATGAATGAATGAATGAATGAATAAATAAGTAAATAAATAAATAAATAAATAAATAAAGTTTTAGATGCAAGTTATCATTATAGCTCCATTTCAACCACCTCCACCACCCACAGATAGCTGCAGTTTTACGGCAGTGGTTTCGGATCAGTTGTTTGTCAATCATAGGAGAACGGACGGTGAATCTTTGGTGACCTCTTTCTCGACAAGTGTTATGGTAATATGCTTGCGGACAGAATAGCGATTATGGTTAATCATCGTCGAACCCATTAAGAATTCATTTCAAAGCAATGTGTACCCAGTTCATTCACGAAATAAATGATCATTACTACAAACACAGCAGAATATTCTGCTTAAAAGTAATGAGCTAACTTAAAAACTAGACAGTGTTCTGTTTTGTTTTCTTTTTTTATCTTTTGCATCAGGTTGTTTTTACCTTTACAATTGCGATGCATCTTAGGTTCATATAAGATAAGATGATATAAAATGCGGAGTAGGTCTAAAGCTCAACATAATATTATATTAGAAACAGCCATCGCTTTCCCTGTGGTTTATTTCCAGTTCGTCTAATGCCAATTCGTCCAATCGCCAACTCGTCTACTATCATTTGGTCTACCATCAGTTCATCCACTCACCACGTCTACTTTCATGTTGTCTAATGCCATTCCGTCTAATAACAGTTGGTCCAATAGCCATTTAGTCCATTTTGGTCTAACTAGCAGTGGCGTATAGCTACGGGGGGCCTGGGGGCACATCCCCCCTGAGATTTGGTGTGCCCCCCCCCCTGAAAAAATTGGCAGAACAAAAAAAAGGGAGAAAGAAGAAAAGAAAAAAGGAAAAGAAGGAGAAAGACAAGAAAAAAAAGAGGAAAATAAGAGGAGGAAGACGAGTGAATAAAACAAAGTGAGAGGAAGACTTGCAAAAAAAATCTTTCATGTTACTATATAAAATTTTTGCTCGCGCTTCGGGCTAGAATTGTCTGTTCGATGAGATTCATATCTTGCTCAATAGACTGATATGGAGCAAGTTTTGAAGTTAATATGCAAAAATATTTTAGCTCGGACATCGAGCTATCATTTTTTTTTTCATTTACAAATTTAAGTGCTCTATAAAACGTCCGTTTTATGGTCTACATATCAGCATGGTCACATTGTTTGATTTGCCAAGTTCCTATTGTCTACGTGTATTCTATAAAGTTCCATTAAACAAATGTATTTAGTATGCAAAAATTCTAGGTTTAAATCTAAAACATGCGCGATAGCCTGATTGTTCTTTATTTAAAATGTACCTAAATTGTCCAGTTTCACATCAGAATATCAATAATTGTCTGCTCACGCTTCACGATCGCATTATTAATGATACCCAATTAACTATATCCTAACAGGTCCCTTTTCGATAATGCTAGAACAGTTAATATAAATTTCTGCTCGCGCTTGGCGTTCGCAGTAATCATCTAGTTACATAGGCCTATGAATCTTGTTCAGGATCATACATAACATTGCCCAGAATATAAAATTTTAAGTTTATGTTGTTTTATAAGAATAAAACTAAGAAGTGACTGATCGGGGAAAATATAGGTGAAGATTATTTCGGGCCCATCCCCTATTGCGAAAGTCGGATCCGCCCTTGTGACACATACACACACACCGGAAAAAATGGTGCCCCCCTGAAAAAGCAAGGACCCCCCCCCCGAAAAAAATTCTAGCTACGCCACTGCTAATTAGAAAGTGTTAAAGTGTGCAAAATGAAATGGATATTAGACCAACTGGTTTTGGGACGAAATGGTCATAGACGAAATGGTGATCAGACGAAGTGATGATCGGACCAAATGGTTGTTAGACGAAATGTTGATAGACGGATTGGCATTAGACTAAATAAAAGTAGAACTTGTGGTGTGTGGACGAGTTGGCAGTAGACGAAATGGAAATTTACCGTTTCTATTTCCGGTGTTGCTGTGCTATATATATAAAAAAAATATAACAAGAAAGAAACCAACAATAATTTCTACAGCAGTTTTGTTTATTTGCCCCCCCCCCTCCTAACATTAGTGTGACGCGACAGTACAATATGAATTCAACTATTGCATGACGATTGATTTCAAATATGAATTAACGATTCTGATTGGTTCCTGGTCAGTGTTTTCGTCCAAATTCGTATGCAACAATGATCGTGATTGGTCATTCCATGCACTTACTGATTGAGCATTTCATGAGCGATTGATTGTACACCTTTATTCCGACCGAGGTTCGGTCTACATTGTCCATAAACATGATAAAGCCTGCAAAAAAAGTTTACTCTGACGTCGTTAATAATAGCCTCCAAAGAAACTTTCATGTTTGATTGACTTTGAGCAGTGTTACCATGACAACAATCATCCACGACAAAGATGACCAGTAATTGTATTCCTATTGAAGACTAAAATTGTAATTTTGTGCCCCAATCAATGTCTAATGGACAAAACTTAGAATGAAAACTGGATGTTGTGCTGAAATGGTTATATCACACATACGTGACTGAAGTCGTCGAATTGCTTGTTTTTCATGTTTCCTCGTCACATGTCTAATTGTAAAATGGGAGAATTTACTTTTCATTTCTTTATTAAAGTCAATCAATTTTGTATGTCGTTAAGAACGAAGACTGCATCACAGAGGGCAGGGATGACCACCCACTGTATATCTTTCTTTTTTTTCGCAAAGAGTGAATAAAATATTTGAAGAAAAAGATTAAGAATATAAATCACATTGGTCTGTTGTGCAATTCATTGATATACCATATTATATTATTCTTTTTAGAGAATTATGACGTCACCTAAATTACGATTGATTACTAAAGATACATCCAGGGACGAATCAAGAATTGGCCAGAGTTAGAATGGACACCTTATACCCCCCCCTCCCAAAAATAAATGAATAAATAAATTTTTAAAAAAGAAAGAAATAGAAAGGAAAAAGTAGGAAGAAAGAAAAAAAAAGAGAGAAAGAAAGAAAGAAGAGAGAGAAAAAGAAAGAAAGAAAAGAAAGAAAGAAAGAAAGAAAGAAAAGAAAGAAAGAGAGAAATAAAGAAAGAAAGAAAGAAAGAAAAAAGAAAGAAAACAAAATTTAATTACCATGCACTCATGATGGACACTCTCCCTTACGAATATACAAAAATAATAAAAGATAATATTAAAAAAGTGAACGGGGCAAGCAAGTCCCCATCCCCGCCCCCGTTTGATCCATATACACCCTTTTCTAACACATGATGAATACATGTGTATAATGGGCAAGTTCCTGTAATCATGGTAATAAACATCTGTATGGTGTTTGACTCAAATATTATCACATAAAATAAATATGAACAGGTGTTATCATCGTGTCAAAAGAAAATATCATGGATCCAATAATGTTCGTGGTATATTTCAACTACTGGAATATTGTATATTAATAATAATAATATAGGGTATATGTATTGCGCACATATCCACCTTGTTAGGTGCTCAAGGTGCTCCTATATTACCCGGCTAAAGCTAGGCGTTCATAGCGCACACGACTTTTAACAACTGTTTAAAGGAATTACTTCCTACCGGTACCGATTTACCTCACATGGGTTGAGTGCAGCACATTGTGGATCAGTTTCTTGCTGAAGGAAATTACGCTATGGCTGGGATTCGAACCCACAACCCTCTGTTTCAAAGTCCGGAGACTAATCCACTGGGCCACAACGCTCCATATCACCAACGTCTACATAGCTGATCATTATATACCAAATGGCAAAGTCACATACATTGTGCTATTATATTTCCCCCAAAAAACATGATTCTCTAATAATTATTATTTCGAAGGCCAATGGATGGAAGATTTGGCTGCGCCCTTTTTTTTTTACATTAAACACAAACAAATTTTTCAGTTCGTAAAGTTGCATTTTTCAATCATCAATGATTTATATTTGCATGGAGATTCCTTGAAAACTGCTCTATCATGACCATTGTATTTTCAATTCCCAAGCCCACAATATTGGCACTTTCCAGGGGCCTTGTATGCGCCCCTTCCTCCGGAATATATTTCATGATAAGCAGATATGGGATAACATTGTGACTATCTCGGTGGTCATAAACAAAATAGGCATGCACACTTCCAATGTTGAGCAACATGCTGTCCACTGTGTTGGATAATGTTTGTTCGTAAAAAAAATATATGTCTATTCTGGGCATATCAAATCGAGCGAATTTATTACCCAATTGTTAGTTCTTATTACCCAAATTTGGGCAGATTTTGACTAATAGTTGTGTGGACAGTTTGTTGCCCAGGGTTGGTTACAAAATTGGGGACATTTTTGCCCAATTAATTAAAGAGTGTACAGATGAAAGATATACACCACTATTACATTTATAGTATTACTTTGCTGACTTGAAGAGCAGATGTATTACTTCATCAGGAGCGGCGACTGAATGGAGGAGGGGCATGTTTGGCAACTGCCACACCCCTATGGTCTTTCAAATTACGAAAACTGTGAGGGATGAAGAAGAATAATTATTGCTGATTCCATGATTGATTTATCAATCTATTATTTGATTCATTTTACTTCTTCATTATTTATTTCATTCATTTATCCTTTATAATGTTTTCACTAATTCATTCATTCAAGTACTTATCAATATTCATTTAAATATAAAGATAAATTCCAGTTTTGGTAACGATCTAAAAATGACTTTTTACAGAATCTAATATAATGACCACCCAAGTGTCTGTTTGTATGAATAAAAAATATGTGCCAAAGGATTCTGGAAGAAATTGTGTAATTGCAGAGAAATCAGCAAAATAAGCGCGGATTCGGTCACTTCCGTCGGGTCTTTATTCCAGCAATAATAATACACTGTCCCACGTGTGCCTATCTGTGTTGGTTATCTTCAGTGTGAACATTTTTCAGCGTAGATTTCAAGATTTCACAAAGTTCAGTTTATGTAACTGTACCAGATCTAGATCCGCGATTATAAACTGACAATTAAGCCTTGTTTTACAGACTTTCTCATGAAATCAGTCTTTACTGCAACTACTGGCATTTCTCTTTAATCATAATCTAACTATCTTTCTAACACTTTCTCTCTATTTGTTTGTGTGTTTTTTTCTTTCTTTTTCAATCTTTCTTTCATTAGTTTAGTAGCACCCTTAGAATTTACACGAGACAATAGTTTACATGATTATTTGATAATTGAGATAAAAATAAGCCAGCTTTATGTCTACATGCCCCTTCTAACAATATACACCAGCGCAACAAATGTTTTATTTGGGGTAATTAGAACATTTTCATCTCATTATAATTGAATTTTATTGTTTGACAATGTTTTTTTCATATCGCATTCGTTAAATTTATAGCATTTTAATCAAACTTAACCGGGGCAAGGTGGCTCAGTGGTAGAGCGTCTGCCTCATGAACGGAAGGTCATGGGTTCGATCCTCGGCCGAGTCATACCAAGACCTATAAAAATGAGACCTTCTACCTTCTTGCAAGGCACTCAGCATTTAGATTGGCGAAGGGTAATGATAACATTATGTCATATTATCATGTTTAGACATGAGTTAATTATAATACTACAGCAGAGTATATCATATATAGTGAACTCGCTCAGTTTTCACTTTCTCGCAAGTTTTCACAATTAGTGAACCATATCCAACATGTCCAAAAGTCATATTCCCTATTATATATTTTTTTGCGATTCATTATAACTCGATGATATGAAATTCGTTGTATTCTTTTCCTATTTGCAATAGATTTAAGATTTTCGCAGATAATGATATCGTGTTAATTTCTCTTAAATAAACATTTAGGCGAGTACCTTGAGGTCAAATATGAATCTCGTCTGTTTGTCAAGGTCAATACAAATGCAAGGTCGATTATTCAACACAAAACGTTATGTTTACATATTAACTTTCCCCTCACGTGTTAACATGCACTTAACGGGTGTAACCTGTGAGCCGATAAATCATTGACAGACTCTTCAATACCTAAGGTACTCATGGTGATGAAATTCGAAGCGTGCCTCGGCAAGGAAACTTTTAATGATCAGGATAATGATGGTGTTTATATACATAATACCATGGAGCTACTACATGATAATGCATTAACATGATTGCAATACGCGATGTACTGGAGGTTGGGAGAGCCAAGGAGAGGGGAAAAGATGATGAGGGGGTGAGCGAGGAGTATATTGAAAAATGGGAAAAGAGCTTATCAGAGAAAGTGGTCGAGAGAGGGGGGGCACGGAAGAAAAAAAATCTGAGAGTTTTAACATTAGAAAGGAGAGCTTGTAAAAGTGTGGGGGGGTAATGAACGAAAGGGAAGGGGCGAATGAACGAAAGGGAAGGATAGAATGATATTTCTAAATTTATAACGTTATGAAAGATTGAGCTGGTAATGCCGGGGGAGGGAGAATGGGAGAGAGTGAACGGGAGAATGCGAGAGACAAAAGAGAGAAAGATAACTTGTTTACTTTTTGGTTTTATTTCCGTCTTAAAAAATAATACACAACAAAGTAAAGAAACACAAAGAAAAACATATACATCACTCTAACAGGGCCACATGCATGGAAGACCACCAAATTGGTGATTATTATGTGTCACCCTGTATAAATATCAGAAATAAATAAATGAATAAATAAATTAATTTATCAATTATCAAAATTGTTTAACTCATCTATTTATTCATTCATTTATTTATTTGTGTATTTATTTATTGGTTTTTTAATTTATTTATTTATTTATTCATTCATTCATTTTATCTATCTATTTATTTCTTATATTTATACAGGGTGGCTTATAATTATCACCAACTTGCTGATTAATAATAAACATACTAAAGAAGTTAAAAGACAAAACACCCAAAACAAAATACGGTTGAATACTCCATTTTCATCTGCATCAATAGGAATAGAGGGGGCAGAGGAAGAGACAGACGGAGAAAGACAGAGAGAGAGAAGGGCGGGAGAAAGATATAAAAATGGCCAGAAAAAAAGTCAAAATAAATGAAATTTGAGCACTAGAGGAGGCAGGGGCGTGCCATGTCTATACAAATATGGAAAAACATCTGTTAAAATACCGAAAAGCCTAACTTCTTATGCGACATTCCCGACAGGGTGAGAGATTTTACGAGGCCGCCATCATTTTCAAGCTAATCGCTCACGATGCCGGTCTCCTGCATTCTTATGACATTTCCTTTCAGGTGAAAAATGCATCTTGTTAATATCTATTTCCATTTGCTTATAATTATTATGACCACTGATGACTGCTCTATGATTGTTTTGTTAAAGTGATTGGTTAACATTGGTTTGACTTTTAAAAAATCTGAGCTAGAAGGTCACACTTGTCACCTGTGTCTGTGATATGTTCCAAAAATGAAGCCCTGAAAAAATTGCGTTCGAAAATGATTATTTAGTGCTTCAAAAATTGAAATATAAAGTGACCGGAAACACCATCTTAATTTCATCCCATACACTTATGTGTACTATTTAGGTGTCTATAAGACGCCTATTTACTAAATCGGGGTTTGCCTTGTAGTTTTAGCTTTTCATTCTCAATAATGATTGTTTTCAGGGTTTATTAGTTCTAATACATGCACTTGTACACATGTTTCATCTTGGTTTGAGAATTTTTTAAATCGGCTGCTCACAAAGTTAAACAATACCTTTAACTAAATATGTAACATTTGTATATACTGCCTATGTTATGTTTCATATGCATCATATAAATGCAGAAATGAAATATAAATTAAATCAAAATAACTCGAAGAAACACTCATATAAAAATTGATAGGTTTACTCACCATTTTTTCCAGATCAAAAAGCGTTAAAGGTGCTTAATGTCCATTCCTTGAACGTGAAAATGATAAAATGCTCTCTCGCAATATGATTAATCCAAGAACCCAGGCAAGCAAAGACTTCATCCACCGTGTCCATTACGGATATTAATCTATCTTTGTAAAAGGCATATTACGCGCCAAAATTAAAGACACGACTCTCCCGCCCAGTGGTCAAACTCCTGAATGGATTTTCCCCGTCGAGCGATCAAAACACAATCGCAAAGAAATTGTTGCTCGATGGCAGTATGGCAACGTTGATATGACTTCAAAGCATTTGACAGTAATTGCCCTGGTTAGTGCGGAGAAAGCGTTGATAGGTCAAATGTAGATGTACACTTCAGCTAGGCTTCAGTGGGTCGAAGCCGGATTCACAGTTTAGGTTGATGTTCATTCCACAAATTCATGTAGTTTACGTCAATTTACATCAGTAATTTCAGTGCTTTTTTTTCGTCATTTTGATACTTGATGAAAATAATATTCCCGCATAGATGAGCAAGGAGATTTTAAAATTTCAATATCAAAGACAATTAGTTGCCCCCCAAAAAAAAAAAAAATGGGTCAAGATTTGCGAAGGATATACTTTTCGCATGAAAGGGATCTTGTCTCATTAACATATTCGTATTCTTTGCTAATTTTAGATCATTTATCTCTTTAAAGTTATATGAGTTGGAGAAGGAGGGGCGAATGAAAATAGTACGAGCAACCCTTTAACCGATATCATCATCGTCATCATCATCATTGTCAATAACAACAACAACAAAAACAAATCATTATTGTCATATCACTGTTATAGTCACCAAGATTTTTTTTTCAAGATTCAAGAAGTTTATTTTCATTTCCATGACAAATATAAATCAAATAAAGATACAAATCAAAGTATGAGTACAAGGTCAATTTTACCTCAGCATAATTATAAAATAAAAAACTTGTATGAAATAGTATTAAGCGTGTGAGGAAATGAGTGGATCCAATAAAGAGCATTGCTGGTAGAGTTTGGATCCCCTGTAGCGAGTTGATGAAATAATTTCTATTAAGCAATTGAGAAAAGGCTAAGTAATAACAGTTAATTTTTTAAGGATGTTTATTATATTCTGTCAAATCAAAATACATAATCAGATTCTATAAACAATTTGTACAAACTATTTAAAACAATTATAAATTATACAATAAATCCATTACAATATAATTATACAAATTATACATCAAACTTCAAAGATACTAGAAATTAATACTAATGCGTTTCAGCAATTACAAAATGAAATATTAACAAAATATATGACATGATAAGAGAGAAAAATGAAATGTGGAATCGATTGTACAAAATGTACAAATATACAATATTATAAAATGGGAAAGGAAAATGTGATCAATATAGGAAAAGTGTTTTTTTTTTAAGGAAATGATAGCAAAAAGTGAAAATAAGGTGATAAAAGTACAGGAAGACATGCATTATCAAACACACCCACACGCGAAATAAAGACATCCATCATCCTCATCATCGTCATAATCATATTAATAAAAAAAATCATCATCGTCGTCATATCACTATTATAATCATCATCATCACCGTCGTCTTCGTCATCTCCATCAGCTACATCGTCAACATTATGAACACAACCACCCCCCAAAACAAAATTATCATCGTATCGTTATCGTCATCATCAACATCATCATCCTCTTCGCTGCTCACGCTCGCTATTTACATAACCATCACTCTCTAGTCAAGAATCCATCGTCATTCAAGCTCCAGCCCGTTTGCGTGTCCATGCAAATATTACATCAATTACACCTTTAATGCTGCAGTAACACCAACGAAACCGACTCCAGACCGATCAAAGCGATTACGTTATTTTCAGTGACGTCATTCATTGATTTGTTTGATTTGGAGTCTGATTCGTTCAGTGTGACTGTAGGTATTCTTTCTTGAAGCATCCCGGAGCATCCTTCACCTTCAAGGTGACATTCAAGACCCTGTACATTAGGAAGTCGTGTGCCCCCCCCCCCGGGTGCCCCCCGACTGGTATGGCTGGTATACGAACATGATGAATGGAAGTGGATGCCAACTGCCAACACGTCGGTTGTATGTGAAATGAGTTTGTGCACCGCCAGGCAGAACTAATTCAAGAACGCAAAAAATCTATTGAACATCCGGCGTGTCATTATAACTATGAACAGCTGAGAAGGCTTTGTCGAAAATTGGTGAACTCGAATAGCAGATCGTTCTAATGTTCATGCAGAGCTGATGAAAAGTTGCAAATGTGTCGCTTGTCTTGACTCCAGGCCAGGACAGTGTTTTCCACAGGGGGGGGGGCAAAAACGTCCGCCAAACAATTGACAAGCAAGCAAAAAAAAAGGTCTTCAATCACAAATAAAGGATTTCGTACCAGAAAAAAAAAATGACAAGCAAAAAAAGGGTCTTCAAGCTCGTCAGGGGCAATAAAGGTCTTCAAGCTCGTCAGGGGGAGGCAGGGATACGTCCTTTGCATGGGTTATGTCAAATCAGGGGGCAGACTGCCCCCTGCCCCCCCCCCCCCCGTAGGTACGCTAGTGCTCCAGGACAAAACCGTGATTTGATTGACCTATATCGACAAAGACTTCATTGTCATCATGTAAGGCATTTGACAATACATTCTTTATTATATTCCCGAATCCGTTGTACAGGGGGGGGGGGCGAAAACTCTCTATCATTAACGAATATTCATGTCTTGTCAGCAGAAGGGTAGGCTCCACAAGGGGGTGGAAAAGACTGAGAGTCGACTGGCATAATATGATTTAAAAGTAGCGAACCAGTAAAAAGGGGAGAGAAGAAAAAGGAAGAAGAAAGAACAAAAGGGAGGTTAGAAACATGAAAACATAAAAGGCAGAGGTCTAGGTGGTGTATATTGGTACCCGTATGATCTACAATTACAGGGCTATATAATTAAAATAAATAGATAAATTGTAAGTCGTCAAATTTACTCGTTTTGCATACCCCCCCCCCCCGGCCCCTTTCCTGCTTGAAAAAATATTATCTGGCGTCATCCCTGGGTGAACGACGAGGCAAAGCATGGGAGTTGTGGATGCGATGATGAGTTCCCCCCCCCCCCGGAAAAAAAACGAAGAAATTGTTGGCATGAAAGTTATAACAATTATGATATCGTCAGTCAAATTAGTGTTTCAAAGTTGTGGTTATATTCTGCCTTTATACCACTTTTCTTTTAGTTTAATCATGGTAATTGCCACCCAAGGTCTCCGTTTTGTTTATAAGATACCATGTAATCAATTCATTTTTCATCTACTAGTATATGAAACGCTGTCGGCTAAATGCCAAGTCCGCCTCCATGACCTCAGAAACAATTGATTTTGAAGAAGGAAAAAGTGGTGGAAACATTAAAGCAATAAAATTGGATGATCTAAAATTAAGCAGGTGTTCCCGGATTATCCAAGGCGGAGCATTTTTTTTCTTCAAAATAATCTTGACAAGCCCCCCCCCCCTAAAACTTGCGTTTGCACATTTTTCACTATTTTTATAGCTCTCAAAACAAATATTTTTATAGCTCTGTGAGTTATTTTTATAGCTCACCGGTCGAACTACTCCCCCCCACACACACACGCACACACCCTAGATCCGCCACTGGTTTGAAAATTTAGAATATTTTAATTTTAAACTTCTTTTGAAACAAAATTAGATTCCCAAGATGCAGGAACATAATTATGATAAACTAATCGAATCGACTTTGTAATTTGTATCGCTATAAATTAATTTGTTTAATTTATTATATTTTTCATTACAAGATCCCATGCACTGTTACCAAGCATTTAGTAAAGGTCCGGTGATCGTAGGTCAAACTGTTTTTATTAATTATTATTCGTTTTTATTCGAGATAATTAATTGGACTTTTACACAAGCATGCGTGGTTCATGTGATCACTTTTAGATTATAATTTAGGTATGTATAGTCAACGCTTGCACCGTGACCTTGAAATACCCAAAGTACCATGTGAAAAGGGTGGTGCCTGATGGATATTAAAAAAGGGGGTGCAAAATCACATAACGGAATTGGAATTTATTTAAATAAAGAACAAGCTGTGTGTCTCTAACAATTAAATGCGAGCGCGAGGAACAAGCTTAATTTTTTATATACTCACATGAAAAGGGCATTTTGAAAAATTTTGGTAAGAATTTCCGAAGAGGATAGATATCTCACAAATAAAACAATGCAAGCGCGCAACGCGAGCTGAAAATTTTGATATATTTTAACATATTATGCAAATCAACCAAAATAATGAAAGCTTGATATGCGAGCTAAAATATTATGTGCAAATTGATTTCAGAAATGGGTATATTAAGTGCCATTTAATCATCTTGAATGACATTTATTACACAGACAATTAATGTTAGCGCGAAGTGCGCAGGCGAAATTGTTTTATATAAAGTCTATTTTCAAATTTTTCCCCTCAAATTTTTCTTGTTTCCTTTCGGGGTCGGGCCGGCCGTTACGAGGCTGTAAATTACACATCATGGGTATAATACCTCTTTCTTACTTTTCTTTCTGTTTTTCATCGTTTCTATTAAGTTAAAGAGTACACTTTTTATGCAGGTTGTCAAAAATAGGGGGTCGACTCGGCCCCCTCCTGGATCCGCACGTCGTAGGAGAAATGTGACTGAGGTATTACCCTTCATGTTCTTTCATCAGTTTGAAATTTACAGCACGGTTCCCATTTGGCATACGGAAAGTGGCCTCCGGGGGGCGGGGGCACTCAATATGGATATGAATTTAGAAAATCCGGAAATTCTGAATCTGGATTGATTTTACGAAATTGCAGTGCTCAAGAATAATTCATGCCACTTCACTAGTTTACAGTATTTTATCATTATGTAGGCCCTATGGCTATGCCATTTCATATCGGTTTATTTTTTACCCGGATTTTGATTTCTGATTAAGGTATTATCTTCTTCTCTTATGGTGCAGGCATTAGAATATCATAATTGTGAAACTTTACAAAAGAAAATTCAAACATGCTAGATTGAGTGATGTCTTAAACTACGATATTGCCATGCCGATATGTTTGATACATGTCATTTGATATATATTAGCATAGACTGGTATAAATAGAAATAGATTTTTTTTTCTTTGGATCCTTCTGTTTCTTTCCACATTCATAGAAAAGTATGGCACGCCTATTATATCAAATTCATTTCGCTTGCCATATTTTTTTTAAGTTGAAAACGACCGAAGCATCAAGCTCAAGACTCAAGACCAAGTGCAAGTCGAACATTAATATTTGGATTATTGTAGGTATACTTTTTGTTTTTGTTCCAAAGAATGTATATGCACCCTATTTTATGATTATTTATAAGTTTTTCAGGTTATAGTGAAAATTTATTAAGCCATCTCGGCGAAAGAGAGCTCAAAATCTCGGCCTCTGCCACTGGCACTGACTGCCTGGATCGGGAGCAATCCACCGATCGCCGCCTGACCACTGGCGGCCCACCGGCGCTACTGTAGCCCAGGGTAGCCAGGCGTCTTAGAGAGTGTAAAAATAATTTACTAACGTAGGCTACTGTCGTAGGCTTACTCTCAATGAAGCCAGGTCTTCCTTCTCATTCACCTACACGAAGGACGCCAAAACTTGAAACTTTCACCCCCGAGATTTCTAATTCTGAAAGATCTAGCCCTATCAATTAAAACTTCATTTCCGACATTTCTAAGCTCTTGTTATTTTTGAACAAGAATTCATGAAAAAAATGATAAAAATATTGTGAAAAGACGGAAGAGACTTGCCCAATGTTTACGCCGCCATTTATTGAATTTTTAATGACATGTGTGTCGTTAACCATACATGGACAAAATGTAACGTGAGTAACCATAACGTGAGTAACCATATTATCTGCACCCCAAGTAAAAACCATGTGTTCTTTATTTTTTAATTATATACAAAGTTTGTCTCCCTAATATACTTCTTTGAAATGGATATAATCAACTTTCATAAAAGCCTTGTATGAGGAGACTTTTCACTTATGTTGACTTCATTTTATGGGCTATTCCACGGTTACTCACGTTACATTTGGAGACACCTTGACTCATACTTGGAGCTGTAACTCCATTATTATTGATAGGAACTAAACATCTCCTTATCACAACAAAGTACACAGTCTGACTATCCTTTGTATAAAAACAAAACTTGGGAAATTCTATTATGCTCCTGGCAAATCTTTGGAATGTGTCGGTTACTCACGTTACATGATTTGTCCCAACCTGTGGAATTGCCCTTATGCATGTCCAAATCATGTAACGTGAGTGATTGACACATTCCAAAGATTTGCCAGGAGCATAATAAAATTTCCCAAGTATTGTTTTTATACAAAGGATAGTCAGACTGTGTACTTTGTTGTGATAAGGAGATGTTTATTTCCTATCAATAATAATGGAGTTACAGCTCCAAGTATGAGTCAAGGTGTCTCCAAATGTAACGTGAGTAACCGTGGAATAGCCCATAACACCATAAAATTCACCTAAAAACAACATTTGCCCAACTTTGTATTTGCACAATCTGAAAAACAACTCTTGAGACTTAAAAAAATGGTCATTTTTAATTCAATCTTTAATTACTCATGCATGACTCAACCGGTCAATCTCAGTTTTCCTCAGGAGTTGCTAAATGAGTGTAGAAAACCACCTACGAAATATCATATCTCAAAATAACTATGTTCAAAAGTTACAGCAATTTGATTTAGGGGGTACTTACTTTTTTTTGTTGTGTATATTTATTGATTGGATCTTCATCATCACCATTAGACAATAAATCTGTTATCTACAAGTTTTTCCATCTGTACCTAACTCTGTATAATAAAATCTTTTAATCGTCTCACAGATGTGCATAACTCCAATGACTGGGACTCTGAATCGCCATGGCAACTGCCTTCCAGCGTGAGCTCTTCTACTCTGCCGGCCTGCTCGCTCTGGTCTTCGCTTGTTACTCCAACTCCCTCTCCTGTGGGTTTGTCTTTGATGACGTGAAGGCGGTCGTAGAAAACAGAGATCTTCATCCAGAATCCTCGATCTTTGATCTGTTTTCAAATGATTTCTGGGGAATGCCTATGAATAAGGTTGACAGTCTATTTTTTTTAACTTTATGTGGTATGCATAGTGTGTGAATGATGGATGCAGGCATTGTGGTCAAATTTGATAAACAACTGGGTGCTACATAACTTTTTAGAAGTGCTTGCCAGGTTGGGCAAGTAAGTTTTAAATAGTTGGAACATACTTGCCCAAAAAATCTATATCACTTGCCTGAAAAAAGTCCTTGAGAAAGAAGACTTTTACTGCTTCAAAAGAAAGTTTTGTGGTTTTATAAACCATTGCCTTTTTCTTTTGACATGAGCAGATCATCTTGTTATTGCATTTTTTTTCCCAAAGTGATTTTGTCTTGCCTGCCATGACCAAAGTGAGGGTCAATATCATATCATTTCGACCCTAATTTTGGTCATTCTATTGTGAGAATTTTGCTTTCTACTGTGTGAATTTTGCTTGCCCAATTCAGGCAAGTAGTTATGGTTTTTACTTCAAAACACTTGCCTGACTCTATATTTAATTGCCCCAGGCAATCGGGCAAGTGCTTATGTAGCACCCTACACAAGAACCAAAAATATTTGTTTTGTTTTTTTTACAAAGGTTCCTTTATTTTCCCTATTTTACCTTACAGGAAAGGAGTCACAAGTCGTACCGTCCACTGTGCATTCTAACTTTCCGTCTCAACTACGCATTTGGAGCGTTGAACCCATGGGGTTATCATCTAGTCAACGTGTTGCTGCACTGGGCAGTGTGTGTTCTCTTCTTGAAAGCTGCTAAGAAGATGATTGATGAGGAGAGCAGTGTGAACGCATCTCTTCTGTTTGCTGTACATGCCGTTCACACTGAAGCTGTAAGTTTGGATGGATGGATGGATGGATGGGTGGGTGGATGGATGGATGGATGGTTGGATGGATGGATGGTTAGATAGATAGATAGGCAGACAGACAGACAGACAGACAGATAGATAGATAGATAGATGGGAATATTGATATTGATCAATTATTTACATGTTCTACCACTGATATTGGAAAGAATTAAACAAAATGCTGAATGTGCTTCGAATTATGAATCCTTGAATTACAAAATGGGAATGACCTAGATAATCAACACTTGATTTCCATTTTGGCAATGCCCTAATGAATGTATGTTTGACCCTCTATTTACAGTAGCTAGATTTACCTGAAATTTCATATCAAATTCGGTAATGCTGTCAGATTATCATTGCTTGAGCAGTTCATAAAAATGAAGGAAAAATGGCAAATATGGATGTCATACAGGTTTATTATATATGCTATCAATTATTACTTTTTTTGTTGGTATAACTTATGTTGTTTTAGGTTACTGGAGTTGTTGGTAGAGCTGAACTTCTGTCCTCTGTTTTCATGCTGTTAGCATTCATGGCTTATGTAACAGCATCTGAGACCATGAACTCAACGGGTAAGGTTTCTAGTGGGGTGTTTCATTAAGTTGTTCGTAAGTTAAGAGCGACTCTAAGAATGACTGGTGTTCCTTTCTTATGCGCTTAACCATCACAAATGAATATTTGTTGTATATCATTTACCACAAGAAATGATCACCAGTCGTACGTAAAGTCTCTCTTAACTTACGAACAGCTTTAACGGCTGCCAGGTTATGAGGAGAAACAAGAACGATCTTGTTACAGTCATAGACAATTTATCTGTTTTAGATGAAGCTAAATTTCTTATATTTTCATTTAATCCTCTCCTCCCCACCATATCCCTCATGACATCAGGAGAAATCAGAACACTCTTTAAATTTTCATTTTGAATGATGAAAAAAGTGGGAAATGGGTGGGGGGGAAGGCTCAGGACAATTTTGCCCCAGAAAAGGACCCCTAGAAAATTAAATTCACTGCAATGTTAAAGCTTATCTAATGTTACATACTTATTTATGCATTTTGATGTGAAAAGTAGCCCCAGAAATTGAAATAAAAAATTCCCTGGCACAGAAGGAAATACTCCAGAAATGAAAAGGAAAATGAGAGTATGGAATAGTGATGGCATGGTTGTATTAAGGATGCTGATATTACATTCTTAATTATATTATATAGCCAAGACAGATAGCCAAGCGTGATTGGTCCATAGCGCGTCACGTGATATGATCGAAATCGATGTATTTTCCCAGCCGGTCCACCTTCGATGAATATATTGACCAACCGGTCCATGAATATATTTTTTACGTGTATGGCGCCCTCTTGTGGATTAGATGTTACCATGCATTATCGGCCTGCCTTGGGTCCTGGACCTGGACTGGGCTCGAACTTAGATTTAGATCTAGGGCTAGGCCTAAACAAAGTTGATTTGAATAGAAAAGGGTCATTCACTGCGTTAGACTAACGTTACTTAGATATCTATAGATCAAGATCTAACGTTAGATCTATACCAGTTCAATCAATCACTGTGAATATCATAAACATGCTGCACGTTAGGCCTAACTTTATCTTCATCATTAGAGGCTATCTAATATAACAGATATTGACTGATGGGATGTGTAAAAAAAAATTCTTTGGACCACCTAAAGGATTAATATTTTCCCTCAGCGCTGCGCGCTTCGGGAAAATATACCCCCTCGGGAAAATACAAATCCGGCGGTCCAAAGAATGTTTATATTACACACCCCATTAGTCAATATCTGTATATTAGGCATACATGATATTGCATTGCATAAGTATAAAACCTAGTGAGAAGAACATTAATAAATTTTTAATCCATGCTTGTGCTACCTCTCCCTTTAATAACCTTTGATGATATTGTATTCTAATGATTTTTTTTTCATTTTGACAGACTGGAAATACATGACCTGGTCAGTTTTGCTTATTGCCATGGCAACCATCTCCAAAGAACAGGGAATAACAATGGTTGGAATATGCTGCATCTATGAAGTATTTTTTCTTCAAAAGGTGAGTGACTGTTATCAAATATGCTTAGATGTTTTATTGAATCACAAAATAATTATTTTTACTTATGATATGTTTTTTGTTCAGGATATCAAGGAATTGGGTTCCATTTCATAAAGAAATATTATAGTAACAAATGCAAAAATTCTGTAACAAATCTACCATCAGCCAATCAGACCGAATGGTTTCAGTAGCTTTTGACTTATATTACAAATATGTTATTATAACAATTTTTTATAAAACAAGTCCCTGATGTTTATATGGGTAAGTCTGTCTAAATCAAATTATTTTATAATATTGAATTCGTTTTTACCACATGAATATGTTTGACTTTGGCGGAATTCAATGTATAAGATGTTTTGCACATTTTGGTCTGAGATAATGCTTTGAGCTAGGCATTTATTTGAGTTATACAGAGTGAGTCAGAAAAAATGTCCCACTTTTGTAAAGTTGAATTGTTTAAAATATGAATATTTAATCATTATTTTATGATATGTCTTGATAGAGGTATCCTCCAAGTACATTCAGGTACCATTCAGGTACAATTGATCCCGTGCACGCATGACTGAACATCGGACAATCTTTAGAAGACTGTCAGATCTCACTTGCGCCAAGTTACTGGGTGATGAATAAAACAGTGCTTTAGACAAAGACAGTCAGACAGACAGGCTGGCATGCTTACACACACACACCCACACAAACACACACAACACACATGGTAATAACTGGTTCATAATTTTCTCTTTTCTGATTAAGCATTGATTTTTAGCAAGATCGATGAATGCTTAAGTGGCAATTCCCGACAATCTTCCCCCTTAAAACACATTCACTACCACCATCATATCATCATCATCGTCCTCATTGTCATCATCTTGATCTTGATCATCATCATCAAGTGCACATAAATCCAATATGCTGGTTATGTCTTTTGTTGGTTAACAATGAAAATTTACAATGGATTTCTGTGCTTTTGTCGCACTTGCCTATAAAAGGCTTGCCTAATTTGGCAGCAGTCACTTGAGCCTCTTTTTTACAGTAGCAAAAGTACACACTGTTAACCAACAAAAGACATAACCAGCATATTGGATTTATGTGCACTTGATGATGATGAAGATCAAGATCGAGATGATGACAATGAGGACGATGATGATGATATGATGGTGGTAGTGAATGTGTTTTAAGGGGGAAGATTGTCGGGAATTGCCACTTAAGCATTCAGCGATCTTGCTAAAAATCAATGCTTAATCAGAAAAGAGAAAACTATGAACCAGTTATTACCATGTGTGTTTGTTTGTGTGTGTGTGTGAGCATGCTAGTCCGTCTGTCTGACTGTCTTTGTCTAAAGCACTGTTTTATTCATCACCCAGTAACTTGGCGCAAGTGAGATCTGACAGTCTTCTAAAGATTGTCCGATGTTCAGTCATGCGTGCACGGGATCAAATGAAAATGGTACCTGAATGTACTTGGAGGATACCTCTATCAAGACTAAGCCTGAGTCGAATCGATTTTAAAATCGGTGTTCGATCGATGTCATCGAACACCGGTGCAGATTTTGCAAAATCGGTGCATCGAAAAAAAAAAAAAATACGTCGGCCGGCCGATTCGTTTGGTTTACACAATCAATCATCAAAATATCAGTAATGTCCAACTTTACTACTACTTACTTGATTTCTATTGCCCCCAAAATGAAACCGATTGAGTAATTATGATGCTATTCACAATTAATTTGAAGTTTATTTCAATCATAGTTCGAGTCTTACTCGTCTGCTCGTGCCGAGATAATTTATGCACGATGAATTCATGAATGGAAGTCATGGCCATCGATCATGCATGCGCAGTACTGTTCTTTAATCAAACCAGAAAATGGCCGGAAATTGACGCGATCAACGTAAAATAAATCTTGCTTTCATGAACAATATTAATATCATGACCATAGAACATAATTTAATCGTAATATCTAACAATAATTTGCATATGATAATCATTAATATGAATTTAGAGCTTGATGTGAAACGTTTGTATTTCGTTTCAATTTTCAATGGCGGACATCTCATGACGATCGACTTGACTAATTCGAGCTAGTGCACTTGTCTTAAAAAAATAATCATCACATCAGGATTGATTCTCGAACATTGTCTACATGCAAAAACTCTGTTCAAGTTCGTAATATCACCATATAATAACATTTTACATGACAAAACAGAGAAAATTGCGTTTGATTTTTTTCCCCATCAATTTGAAGCTAGTTTGTGCCCAACTTTAGGCTCTGATTTCATGAATGGGAAAATATGTCATATGTCATCGAACACGCATGCGCATTGTGCTTATTTTCTCGGAGCTTGGAGGAGACGTCCAGAGATGGAATAACAATAGAAATAATCCGGCCAGTATTAATTCTTCCATATGAACATAACATACTTTGCTGACATCGTCAATATTCTTAGTATGACCATAAAATCTTGTTAAATCGTAATAATTTAGATGAATTTAGGGCTCGATTCGAAACATTCGTATTTATTTTGATCGGATGCTCAATTGCGTCTAAAAAACTGGATTGTCATCAGGATTAATTCTCGAACATCGTCATAACTCATATTCCACAATCTTTCCTCACTATCGTTATATCAGCATTGAATAGCAATTCAAATGACCATCCAGAGAAAATTACGTATTTATTCCCATAAATTTATTTGGAGCTCATTTTGGATCCAACTACACAATCTCAGGCAAGTTACAGCGCTCTCCGTTGATTGCACTTGTTTGCTGGCGCTGACGTCAAGCACGCCTGTCGTTTCGGCAGAGTGAGTGTACGGAGCTGCGGACGGGGCTGGTGAATGGACTGCGAATGCTAGTTGACCGAAAATCATTCGGATCGACTCTGCGGGATTCATGTCTTTATTATTGTTTCATTTTAAACTTATATGTTGTCATCTGCAAATATCATTGTTGAAGATATTTTGGGAAGAATTCTGCTTTGGTCCCGGCCTTTTTTTGTGTGTTTTGTGATCATGGAAAATACAAACGAACTTTGCTGTCATCTGCTTGTGCAACGCTCACCCGGCCAACGCCAGCGCATACCGTCAGTGCGTAGTGCATATGCAAAGCGCATCGCATCGACGCAAAAACAAAAGACTAAATTTTCCCCGCCTTCAATATTCGATGCATCGATGTTCGATCGAATTAGAGCTGTCGAACACCGGTTTTCAAAATAATCGATATGACTCAGGCTTAGTCAAGACATATCATGAAACTAATGATTAAATATTCATATTTTAAACAATTCAACTTTACAAAAGTGGGACATTTTTTCTGACTCACTCTGTAGAAGGTCTGCTTATGCAGTGTCTAATGTGTAAAGATTTCTTGGTTACCAAGGAGACTCACTCAGAGAATTATTGGTAGAAAAATATTTATCTTCCTCGTTCCTCCACAATATTCAGAATTTAGTTGTAAATTTTTTTTTGTTTTTTTGTATGGTATGATGAATAATAAGGAGTATGAAACAAACATTCTTTTTGTCAGTTAAGGGGTAAAATTCAATATCTTCCAAGATATTTGGATGTCTCTTATATCTTCAAGTGGTTTCTCCATTTGTTGTCTTTCATTTTGTCATCTTCTTATGGTTTTCTTCAGTGCAAGAGCAATTCCATGTATATTTGACCCTGTTCCCATCCTGAAAAGATTTGTCCCTGTTTACTAGTTCATTTTTTGTTTCTTGATATGGTGGATTGTGTCAAAAGGTTGATTATCTCATGGTCTTGCTCAGAAGTTATCTTATAATTATAATCTTTGTTTGTATTTTTGTCCAGTTCTCTCTCAAGGCATTCATTCAACAATCCAAGTCGAGAACTTCTAAGACATCTCGAAGCGCATCGCCCAACTACCAGGCTCTTTTGAGGGCAGCTCCAAGGTTATTTTTCCTTATCGCATCCTCCGGGCTGTTGCTATGGGGACGGATGAGCATCATGGGGGCAAAGTTGCCCTCCTTTACCAGGTTAGGAAAGATTATTGGAAAATAAGTAAACGGTCATATCCTTTGATTTCCTTACTCTCTGAAGCAGGAAATCCACAAAACTACCACCTCATACCCTTGTAATGAAATTGTGTATTCAAAGGACAAATAAAAAAGGAGAAAGTATTTGATCTTTCAGTATCACTGAGTAAACAGTCCTGCTATATTGAATTGTTTAATGCAGGCAAGACTGCTAGAGGTGTTCCAAGTGTTTACATTTCACTCCTGTTCTATCCTTAAGATCTACAATTATTGTATTTATTATATTCTATGATGCATGCAATGTATTTGACTTTGTCATTTTATATATATATTTTTTGTTACGAAAGAAATAAATTCCTTATCTAAATGTCAATTCATTCCTCCCAAGATTTGACAACCCAGCTGCCCTTTCTGCCTTTCCAACCCGTCACCTGACCTACCTCTACCTCCTACCGATCAACGCTTGGCTCCTCCTCTGCCCCTCGACGCTGCTCTGTGATTGGACAATGGGAACCATCCCCCTGGTGACCTCACTCGGCGACCCTCGGAACCTCGCGACTTTGTTACTGCTGTTGAGTCTCGGTCTACTGGTTCTGTATGCAGTTTTTGCAGAAGAGAAAATTTCTTGCCAACTTATAATGGTAAATGGAATATCAATATCAGTATATTAAAGGGGAAGTTCACCCTGAAGAAAATTTTGTTGTAAAAATAGCAGAAAAGGTAATAAAAAAAGATTGGTTAAAGTTTGAGGAAAATCCGTTCCGATGAAAAACGTTATCAGAATTCTAAGTTATGCTTTTGGATTGTGATGTCATAAACGAGCAGCTGCCTCATATGTTATGTAATATAAAATGCATGAATTTCATTTTTTTTTTTAATGGTTCCTGATGACTTATTTTTGTTTTCTTTTCATGAATTGGTGTGAAATAATTTGCGTATTGATACACTGAAGGCACAGTAAAAACTATTTTCAATTTCCTGAGAAAATGACTTTTCATTGATTTTTTTTACCATCCGCTATGGAGAAATGCTGCTCGGATATGACGTCACAAATCAAATAATTCAAACTCTAATAACATTTTTAATTCTTTGATGGATTTTTCTCATACCTGCAACAATATATTTTTTCTGCTATTTGTACAATAGAATTTTTGTTAGTGTGAACTTCCCCTTTAAGAGTTGTCATTATCCGTTATCGGACAGTCTCCACAGTAAGAGTCAGACTTCTGTGATCCTGACCCAATCAAAACCAAGAAGACAGACTACTGAAGTCTGGGGAGTGTTTCATGAAAGGTCTTGTCGGCTTGTTTTATCAAATAGTTGCTATGACAACAGTCAAGCAATGCTTCTTAGCCAATCAAAACCAAGAAAAGGTTGTCAGATCTGACAGCTTGTCAGAGGACAAATGTTGATGAAAGCCCCACACCCCCCCCCCCTTCCCCATCCCTGTCCTTACAGCTTGGGAAGAAATTGTTATGTCATACCATGTGGGAACTTTAATTGGAAAGTAATCTGATCATTAATTCCAAAACTTAATGTTTTTCAAATACTCAATAGGAAAATAATCCATATTACTCTACCATTTGTCAGCTCACCCCCCCAAAAAAAATATATATATAATAATAATAGTAATAATAATTAAATAAAATGAAATGAAATAAGAATATAATAAAATGAAATGAATGAATGCATAAATCAATCAATAAATTAATAAATATAGAAAAAAATTAGGGTGGAAA
This sequence comes from Lytechinus variegatus, assembly GCF_018143015.1. Lineage (NCBI taxonomy): Eukaryota > Metazoa > Echinodermata > Echinoidea > Temnopleuroida > Toxopneustidae > Lytechinus > Lytechinus variegatus. The sequence continues at coordinate 6,111,282 of NC_054758.1, read as the reverse complement.
AGAAATATCCAACTCATGAGCATTTTTTTAGGTGGTCTGTCTTTGACAGATCACCTCTTAATTTCGTCAGAATTTTCTTTTCTTTTTTTTTATTTTATTCTTTTTAATGGCAAGGTTTTTGTTGCCAAGTTGTCTCGAGTTTGACAAAATCAATTTCATTCAAGTTTATACCATACATAGGGTCTCTCATGGAAACGTCAAAATTTGCTTTTCGATGTCATCAGGTCATGATGACGTCATCTAGGCGCCATTTTGTAAAATCACATTATCAATCATATCTCCATTATCAATTATCAAAAATTAATAATATTTACATCACATCAACTTCAGGTCAAAGGTTATCAAGTCATGTCATCAAAGGTCACCTGGAGGTCACGACGCACGCGTACGCGCGCGTCAAAATTTCAAAATGCTCAAAATCACTTTTTGACCAAAGTAGAGTACGTTTCAGGTCATTTTAAGCATTTTAAAATTTTGCGCGCGCGCTTCCGCGCGTAACGCCTTAACGCAACGCAGAAACACCGTTTTTTTTTAACATCTTTGCATTGATAATAAAATTCTGAACAATTTGATACCTTGATCAACCTTCTACGACCATTAATGACGAAATTAACACCCGTTGAAGTTTGCAGCACGTGTGCGCGCGAGCTCTCACTATAGGCCATATATGGGCAAAAACATGCCTATTGAAAATTCACTGTAGCTCTTTAAATAGTCCGTTGACCCCCATTTTTTTTTTATATCGATAGAGTATTAGTTTCAGATTTGATTTCATGTCACCATCGTCCCTCAATTTGATCATGACGTCATCAAAATGGCGCCTAAACTAAAAATTTCATTTTTTCAAAAATGACGTCATCAAATTTATGCAAATTTAGTTGTAACTTCTCGAATATAGATCGGTTTTCGCCCAAATTTTGATATGTTGTAGTTTAGAATGTACTCTTTCTCGTTAGTAGACATAAATTTTCGTTTTGAGAAACGCATCATTGCGTAAAACAGCGATGAAAAGAGGCATGTCATTTTTCCTCATTTTGCGTGTAATCTCTATGGGACATGACTTTTTCTCAAAACTAGATTCGACATTCCTCTATTTCGTGAGCCATATCTCCATTTTTTCTTGTCGGTTTTCCCTGAGCTTTTAGTATGTTGTAGCTGAGATTCTAAGCTTTCGGAAGTGTGCCCTTAATTTTTTGATCAGATGCCGGGATCATGCCCGTATTTCGCTTGCAAAATTGGAATTGTAATTCTCAAATTTGCTTACGTGTAAAGTCTATGGGAAATATGCTAGCTCAATCGGTTAGGCGTCGGACTTGCATCTCATTCAATCATGCGGGCAGGGGTTCGAGTCCGCGAGTGAACATGATTTTTTTTTTTTTTTTTTTTTTTTACTATCTTGCGCACGATCAATTATAACAATTCTAATAATTAATAGCTAAAATATTGCAAAATAAAACAGATTATAATTACTTTTTTTCGTATTATATCTATCTAATCATATCCGTTCATCCGCTATCTGTTATAAATCTATCTATCCATATATATGTCTATCTACCTACTTTGTATATGTATCTGTCTATCTCTCTGTCTAATATAACATATCTATCTGTTTAGATATGTATATCTATCATTCTATATATCCATCAATCTATCTGCCTGTCTCTATCTTTCTATATGTATGTCTGTCTGGCTATCTATCTATATCAATCTATTTGTCTCTATCTATCTATTTATCTATCTATATGTCTGTCTGTCTATCTATCTTTATTAATATAACCACCTACCATTTATCTCTCAATCGATCACTTGATCCATCCATCGCTCCATCCATCACTCCATCCATCTATATATATAATCATCTATCTTGTATGTATCTGTTTGAATATGTATGTCTGACGATTGTCATCACCACATCAATAATCACATTTAGCAATGGTCAAAACTTATTCTTAGGATGTCTACGATCAAGATTATCAATGATATCTAAATGATTCATTTCATACATTAGCCGACACTGAATGACAAATCATGACAGACCACCTAATTCGTCCGCATGACAAATTAAATTCTAGTTTAATTTTGTTCTTGTAAATCCCCATTGTAGGCATCAGTCAGTTATGGGAAGTCTGTTCCCCCCCCCAAAAAAAAAAAGAAATAAATTCCCAAATTAAGAATTCATTGATGTGCACCTATAATATGCAAATCTAACTGCTTAATATTCTATTTTCCAGTCTCTATCATTCCTTGTCTTGCCATTCCTACCAGCGAGTAATCTATTCTTCCCTGTTGGGTTTGTCGTTGCTGAGAGAGTACTCTACACACCTAGCATGGGGTATTGTTTACTTGTTGCCATAGCGATGGAGAGATGGCATGCAAATGGGTAAGAATTAGATATTATACAAATATGTTTTAAAATCGGAATTAAAATTGTATTGGAATCTTGGATGTAGAAGTGGTGATATTGATGTTTCAACAATTGTACTCTGGCCTCTATCGGGATATAAGAGAATGAAAGATCACAACATTTATTGCATGGTGATAATATTGTAATAATAAGAATATCACTCGACTTTCCTGCGACGCCTTTTCCACAAGATAAGAAGCTCTTTTGACAAGCCATTCCTGGGCCCCATTGCAGAAAAATTACCATTAGAGTAAATGTTGTCATCCAATGGTAACCATGGTAACAATGCTCATCAGCCAATCAAAATAAAGGAGTTCAGGGAAGTTACCATCGGATGGCAAATTTACCACAAAAGTAACTTTTATGTAACAGGGCCATGGTCAGCTTAGGAGATAAGATATACTGTAATACCTTGTCATATCTCTCCAACATGAAAGCATCCGAAGGTCATCTAAAATGAAAAATGTTAGGCATGCTTTCATAATTCATCTCACAAAGATGTCCAATAAGGGCATCCATGTCTTGTCTACACACAGTATGTATAAGTTTCTATTTTCTTAATTATTGGTCTCTGCAGGGGTACCATAAAGCATGTCATCGGTGTCATCTTTGCCATCATTCTTCTGTTGCATGCTGGGAAAACTATACAGAGGAACCCTGACTGGTATGATATTTAGTGTTTTTTCAGTGTTTCATTCATTCATTATACATAAATTATGCCCATTATTGAGGGCAATAGTACGGATTATACACAGAAGGTAGTAGTATCCTCGGTTGGATGATACCATAAAAATGTTGCTAATGACTGGTACTAATGACCAGTTCTATTGACTGGTCATGAATTTTAAATGAGGATGGTTTATCAGATAACATGGATCCACATCATTGTCTTATAAAACAAATAATGCATATCATTTTGCTCTGGCATTAGAAAAAATACACACACTTGCTAAATTTGGAACATTCCAATGCCCTTCGCTGTGCCTCAGGAATGGTAGAACTGTTTCATAGCTACTGGTACCTTGTGTGTATAATTCTTACTAATGCCCTCCATGCTGTGTATTATTTTTATACTATTGACCGGTTATGGTTTGGAAATTAGGATGGTTTACAGAGGACCCACATTAAACCAGTTTGCTCAGGCATTAGAGTGTTTACACACACTTGTTCCAGGTGAAACAGTCTAAACGCCCTTAGCTATGCTTTGTGCATGTTAGAACATTTCCTAAGTTAACTCCTGCTGGTAATTCTAATGATATCATTTGTATTATGTATGTAATCATGTTATATATATAATTGACGGACATGATATACATGTGGAGATGTATGCCATCTTGCAAATAGACTACCGGTAAAGTGTAAAATCTGTGATAAAGGAAATAAAGGGCTTTATATTCATTTTATGTCACCTATTTTGCAGGAAAGATGAATATTCACTGTTCACCTCTGCTATCAAGGTCACTCAGAACAATGCTAAGCTGTGGAATAATGTTGGTCATGCCTTGGAAAAAGAGAATCGCTGGGAAGATGCATTCACCTACTTTAACAAAGCTGCAACGTGAGTGTTTTCATAAAAATCAAATCTGCATAGTTACACATTTACAAATTGAATAAATTACTATTGGAATTACATTTGATTGAATACAAAAAAAAATATCACTCATACAAAACCATAGTTATTCCCCTCAAAAATACATGAAGTTACGCATTTGCAAATTGAATTATAATTGAAATTTATTATGATTGAAACCATGGAAGGTCAGCGAATTTATGTCCACAGATCTAAAATATAAAGTGCAATAAATTTACAGTAGGCAGAAATCATTTGCTATTATTTTTATTTGCAGTGTTCAGCCGGATGACATTGGGTCATGGATCAACGTCGGCAGAACGTATCGTCAGCTCGGTAAGCTGGAGGAGGCAGAGACGGTGTACAGGAAGGCAATGAAGTTTATGCCTCAGCCAAGGAAAGGGGAACAGTACCTGGCCCAGATCGACCCTAACCATCTAAATGTCTACCTTAATCTTGCTAACCTGATTAAGAAGAATGAGAGCAGGCTTAGAGAGGCAGAGGAGGTAAGGTCAATTGGGATATCACTTGTATAAGGGATATAAAACGAATATACAAAGACCAATATTCAGAGCAGGCTATAACTACATGTATTCAGACTCAGGAGCATGAGTAGTACCATTCTTCCTCGGGACATTGGCCCTCGGGAGGTGGGTCCTGTTGATGTTCCTTTGATGTGAATAGCTTTAGCCAGATCCTCTAGTGTCATAGTATATTTGTATAAAATATTGTAGATCTAGACCTGGTACACTTACATTACTTTACATTATATTTACATGTTAAATCACAAAATCTAAGCTGAACTTATCATCCTTTGATTTATCCATGCAGCTCTATCTGAAAGTAATCAGGATGCGTCCTGACTTTGTAGAGGCGTACATCAATCAAGGGGAGATACTCCTGAAACGAGGCCAGTTAGACGAAGCGGAGTCCCTCTACCAACAGGCGGCTAGGTTAGACCCACTCAAAGCAGATACACACTATAACGTAAGTCAGATTGCAGGCTGATCTGGGGGCCTCTTTCAGAAACACTTTCGTTTAACCCTGATTTATTTGGGATGGTCGTGACCCTCACCCTGAATTATTTGCAGATGTCATGCTTACCGGCAAAATGAATGAATGCATGACATTTAGTATATAATGCATAGTGGGTATGTGCCTCGGAGGGGACCCCCATTTTTACACTCAAATTTCCGCTCCAAAGCATAGTATTTTCTTCTTATCTAGAAAAAAAGAAGAAAGAAATCCGCTCCACAGCTTCGCATATTTTTCGTTACGCCGTTCCGGTCACATTGATCTGCTACAATGAGCTGCAATTTTGGTGAAAAGTGGCCGCAGAGCACTGTCCGACCATCGCCTCTGCGCAAGCGCACCCGGCGGCACAGGCCGGGCTACCTGCATCATACACGCATGCCCGTTCCATAGGGATGCATACGCACTCACACGCTGGCGATCCATTCCAAGGACCCCCGTTTTCACAAACATTAATGTAGTTCCGAAGCCCATTCCGAGGACCCTCCTTTTTACAATAAGCCCGCTCCAAGGCCCCTGTTTTTTGTCTCGCCCACGGCACACCCCCACCACTTTTTTGGTCGAGTGCCCCCCCCCCCTCCCCCCATAACGTTAATGATGGTATGTAATTTTCTTTATTACTTTCCTTTCTAGCTTGGAGTCGTATCAATGAAAAAGGGGCAGAAGCCCAAAGCACTCAAACACTTCGATCGAGCCGTTGAGATAGATCCCCGTCACAAGATGGCGCTATACAACTCTGCTCTCTTCATCCAAGAATCAGGCCTTGCTGCTCGAAGGAAAGATGCTATAAAACGGTATGCTACAGCTACCATGTGTTCAATTAATTTAAGTGCATAAGAATGTAAATAAGAAATGTTCCCAAATGAATATCTCAGGTAAATTATAAATTTTATCGTAAGGATCATGTGGCATCGAGTATGTGATTCAAAAAGACACTGTTGTAACTTAAACACGGTTTAATTCCAGACTGAAAGAGAATTATGGTCCATTTAGTGCATGAAAACATGCTTTGGTTAGCATGATTTGCCTTTGCACTATCAATGCATATTGCAAGATTTGCTGAAAATCTGACAATTTTTCACGTGTATATCGCTACACAATATTATGCTGTATTGTATGGTCTAATGAATACTAGTAATGATCATTAAAGTTGATAATTATATTGGATGGCTTTTATTCATTGGATACCAAAATAATCTCGTTGGTGCCAATTCGGCACTTATCTTTCATTCTTGCAATATTCCAAAACTTGTGGATTATTTTGATATCCCATGATTCTGAGCCATCTAAATGTTGTATATATACATATATGTACATAGATATTTCCATGGAATTTAAACATTGTGAGACAGCTTTAATCTCTTATTTACTATCACTGGAGCTGTCATTACTCACCATAACCCTTAGCTTTATCAGTGCTGAGAGAATACCAACCCATTAGTTTAATTTGTTATTTTTTATTTTTTATCATACCTGTTTTAATTGTTTTTTATGTAGGCTGGAGAAGGTGTTAGAGATTGACTCGCAGAGTGAGATGAGCTTCTCAACCTTAGGAATGCTTGCTGTAGATGACGATGATAATCAAGCAGCACTTCAGTATTATCAGAAGGCTCTTGAGGTAGTACAGATTCATCACATTCATTTAAAAAAATTGAAGTATTTTTTTCATATAGCTTGAATGCTACTTTGAGACATAGTACTGCTAAAGACATAGTAATCAAGTGATATAAAGTTACACTCCTTGAAAGGTTCAGATTCCAATATGAATTTAATGAGAAACTATTTACAGTTAATCTTTTGTTTAACGATATGATATATTTTCTGCAAGCCACATTAAACGATGTGAAAGTGTACAGATCTTTTTTTTTCACCTATTCAACTTTTCTTTGAACCGTTCCACTTCTTGTTCTTAGATCAACCCATCTTCTCGTCATGCCCTTTTCAATGTGGCTTTGATTCATTCAGATGACAAGCGCCCTCTACAGGCCAAACCTTATTTAGAAACTCTTCTCCAGGTATGGTACCCTAGAAGAAAAGCCTATTTGATATGAAAATAGATATGAAACGTTTATTTGTCAAAAGATTAATTCTTCAATCTTTAAGCTTTTGGTTCTATCATATACTGTTTTGCTCGAGCGTTTTAGTCATTCATGCAATATTACTCCGATGAGTGCATTTTGAAAAGCTTCAGTATGTCAATTTTTAAGGCTGATTTTGCGGTACTAAACACTTATTTAAAAGATAAATTGCTTATAATGTGACAATATTCGTGTATAGTGAAACTTAGAAGTGATATACTGTAGTGGGAAAAAAAAATGCTTCTACATCTAAATGTAGGGTTGAAATAGAGGGGATAGTGGTCATTATCAAAGAATTATTTAATCTATGATGGCAATTTTTTAAAACAAAAATCATAATTTTGTATGACCTGCCCTTTGAATCTGCTGCTAATTACTTTGATTGATTGGCAGAGTTGCAAATATTCATTGATGGATGAATTGATTGATTGATTCATTCTTTTTTTCATTCATTCATTCAATCATACATTCATTCATTCTTTCATTCAATCATACATTCATTCATTCATGGGCGGATGACTGAATTGTATCAGGACTTTCCTTACAACTTAGCCTAGGGGGATATTTTGGGTCTGGGGGTGGTATTTGCCCTCCGCTGATGTGTATCATTTCAGTTGCAGAATCATAACCTAAAACATAGGTCTGGAGAATTGTGGAAAAAAATCAATCTGCTGTCACATTTTCCTTGTATTTCATTGTATTTTCTTTTCTTTTTAGTACCACCCAAACCACACTAAGAGTATGCTTTTGTTGGGTGACATCTTCCTGAATTCCTTTCAAGATGTCGAAAAATCTAAACAAGTAAGTATGATTTTTATGAAATTGAAGATGTCATGAACTGTGATACAGAATTTGAGAAAATGTTTCTTCACTGTGTCTCTTGGATAGAAGAAATGTAAAGGTAAAAGACAGAAGTTGCAGCAAACATTTATTTCATAATAAAGACTTTTAAATCAAGGTTAATTGTCAAGATATTATCACACATCTAGATCTTGTACGTTAATGTGAACTTATCTTTGTAAATCATGAAATCTTAACTCAAAATCAATAATTCTGATGATCACTGACACAGAAAAGCATGTATGGGACAGTGTATTAATATTGCGTTGAAAAATGCTTGCCATTTGATGGAATTTCGTGCTTATTTTGCTCATTTCTCAGCAATTGAGTATTTTATTCCAGAGCTATTTGGCACATATTTTTTTATTTATACATACAAACACTTATGTGGTAATTTCATTGGATTCTGTTCGAACTCATTTTGACATCATTACCACAACAGGGTCACGTAACACAAAGGTTAGCGATTGATCGTAAATTTTATTTTCACGATTGATTGTACATTATAGTCAATGGAATCAGTCGTAGAAAAATGTTCTACGATCATTGCTAAGTTTTGTGTTAAGGGCCTTTGGTACTTATCTTTAACTGTTAAAGCCACAAGTGTTGCGCCCAAGGAGTTGGTCACTCGCGTACCCTGACCATTCAAAAAATGGACGACCCCCTAAATTCCAGAAACATATATTTGCATTACACTTTTCACAAAACGTCAGGTAAATTGGACAATATTAATGTGTATATGACTGAAATTTTCAAAAAAATTTTGGGTAAACTGGACGCGACGTTTCGGCACAATCCCTTGGAATAGCTGGGAAGTGTTTCACGATGGTTTAGCTCTAACTTGATACCAATGGTCATGTGGTATCAAAGGACTGACCTCATTGGAGACGAGGCAGTAGTGTGCGTCTCCCGAGCTTGGTCTGACCATTTCGGTGATGTGTATACCACACACACACAAAGGAGAATTTATGCATGATTTTTAGTCAGACTTAAATTTTTGTGAATTGCTTCCAGATTAGTGAGGTTTCTGAAGGGAATTCCACAAGCACCTGTTTTAGCCCTGTAGAAGACTTTAGTGGTGCTTTGATTTTAGTTGAAAAGCTCTGTATTCATAGAGGGAGTAATAAAGTTGTGGTTAGAATTGTGATTTATCTATGGATGGGCAAATTTGTCAAGAAACACCCAACAGACTGAAGTTGTCTTTCTTGTGATTTAAATGGTGATCTGTAAACAGATGATATAACAAAAACTTTTTAAAACAATTCTCTTTTCTCTTCATTTCTTGATTATATTTCCCATCAGCTGTTCCAGCAAATAGTTGACCTAGAGCCGTCCAACATACAGGCCCGTCACAACCTCTGCGTCGTTCTGGTCCAGAGGGGTCTCCTCAATGATGGTGAGCGATGTCTGCTGGACGTCCTAGAGAGGGCGCCACACGCAGAATTCGTCCGGACCAACCTGAACATCTTGAGACGGAAGATCAAGGAGAGGTCATCACAGAAGCAGGAGACGGGAGCAGGAAGCGATCCTGATATAAGGTGACGGATCACTTGAGACAGTCTGTCTGGACCAACCTGAACATCTTGAGACAGAAGGTCAAGTAGGAGACAGGAGCGGGAAGCGATCCTGATGTACATGTAAGGTGACAGATCGCCTGAGACAGTCTTTCTGAGGGGGCGTTGCTAGAAAATATTTGCAAGCAATTGCAATTTCACATGTGATAGGATCAACTTTAATTAAAAGCAACTCAAGTTATTTTGTTGATGCAAGAAGCAGACCAGGCTCCCGTTTCATAAAGGACTTACAACTGTTGTTACTTAAATGGAAACTACTATGGTAATAGCTCAGCAGCCAATCAGGATCAAGGTTTCTATGATAGGAGCCATCATGGCAAAGTTACGACAGTTGCAAGTCCCTTATGAAATGTGCCTCCTGCAAGCAATCAATTGCATATTTACAATTAATCAGATGGTTTGTGATTGATTTAAGGACCTGAAATTGATTTGCAATCAATTGCATTTTTCTTGCCATGCCTCATTTGATTCGAGTGTGCATTGTTTCTAGTCTTTGGCGATATCCTAGGATAGTCTTTCACCAAGAGCGAAACAAGGAGAAAAGCTTAAATGGAGAGTGCATTTAAAACCTTATCAGGGGCGATTTCATACGTGTTGTGCAGGACATTTTGACAATCTTTAGTCTCTTAGCTGATTGCTTGAGCGATAAATAAATGTTTTTAGTCAATAATAAAGTTAAAGTAGGCAGTCATGTGAGAAACTGATTATCAACAAAACCTGTTTGATTACGTGTGAAATAAAGGTGAAAATGTTGTGTGTTGTGTCGTACGGGACTCAGAAATGTTCCGTACGACACTCAACATTTTCACCTCTAATTCACCCAAGGACAACATATTTTTGTTGGTTGTCATCTTTTTATGTGACTATCCAGTATACTTAACTATTATCCCAAAACAAATTGATTTTCCTCGTTTGTTTGGACAGTAGTTTGAAAAATGTTATGAAAATGAATTATTTTTTTAGCATGGAATCGCCCATAGGTTATAGCTAGAAAGTACCTTACTACTTGCCAATTAACCATGCAGTTGTTATCATTAAAATTTCCTAATGTGCTTAGTCTTACGCATTAGACATATTTATAATATAATAATAATATAGGATATTTATATTGCGCACATATCCACCTTGTTAGGTGCTCAAGGCGCTCCTATATTACCCGGCTAAGCTAGGCGTTCATAGCGCACACAGCGTCTTAAGGAATTACTTCCTACCGGTACCCATTTGCCTCACCTGGGTTGAGTGCATCACATTGTGGATCAGTTTCTTGCTGAAGAAAATTACGCCATGGCTGGGATTTGAACCCACGACCCTCTATTTCAAAGTCCGAAGAATAATCCACTGGGCCACAACGCTCCATATTGATGACGTTTCGTTCTAATATCATCAGACAGTGTAGATATGAGAAATTGCCCAGCAGAACAGAATGTGTCTTTGATAAATGTCATTTGAATGAAAAACAATTACTGCCATTTGTACAACTCCCAAGAATGTTCTGTAATCTGATTGGTCCAAATCGGATCACATGATATTCAGCGAATTGCACTAATGCATTCAAAATGCACTATCCTTCATTCTGACGTCAGGATGCAGGATAATGCGAGGTCTTGAATTATCTAGAATTTAGATCAAATATAGCATTCGGGGCAACTCAGTAACATGAGGGAGGAGGGGGTGTATAAAACAAACAATGCCTGCATTCTTGTGCATAGAGGACCTAAATAATCAACTCTGTGCTCGACTTAACAAACACATTGTTCATTATTTGGCCCACCATGCACCCGCTTGCATTCATTATTTGTATAATATCCATTGGCTTTACTTGCACATTGTTCATTACTTGGCCATGCACGCATGCCCTTACGTGCATTATTTGTATGATATCTTGTACTCACGATCTTATTGTGTACTTTATAAAAAGATGCAGCGGTATATCATTCATCTATTAATAGGCCTGTTGCAGGCCAATAAACAAAATTCATTTTCATGGGCTAGTGTTCTCGACCTGCCTAGATCTTCAAAATTGGATAAGCTTTAGCACTGCCATGAATGGGGATTTTTGGGGCTCTTTTTTTTGTTATTTTTCAGGTCTCTCTTGAGCATTTTCAGGGCGAAATCATCCTGAGCCCGGTGGATGTTTCATAAAGCTGTACGTAAGTTAAGAGCGACTTTATAAACAACTGGTGATTCTTTCTTGTGGTTAATGGTATACACTAACCTGTTCATTGGTGATCATTTAGCAGGTAAGAAAGGATCGCCAGTCTTTCTTAAAGGTAAATGCCTGTTGTAGTAACAATCTCAAAATGACTTTTTACAGAATCCAATATAATGACCACCCAAGTGTCTGTTTATATGAATAAAAAATATGTTCTGAAGGATTCTGGGAGAAATTGTGTAATTGCTGAGAAATAAGCAAAATAAGCGCTGATTCGGGCACTTCCATCGGGTCTTTATTCCAACAATATAATATACACTGTCCCACGTGTGCCTATCTGTGTTGGCGATCTTCAGTGTGATTGTTTTTCAGCTTAGATTTTATGATTTCACAAAGTTCAGTTTATGTAACTGTACCAGATCTAGATTGACGATGATATAGTAATACTTAACCTTGGTTTTACAGACTTTTTCTCACGAAATCAGTGTTTTACTGCAACTGCTGTCATTTAGCTTTAAGGTTGCTCTTAACTTAGTAAAAGCTCCATGAAATGGCCCCCAGGTGTAATTTTTTCCCCTGGCCTGTGGTGAAAGGAAATAGAATTCATCTTACAAAATGTTTGTCATATTAGTGATGCATATAATTGTATTTAAGTTGTTTTGCATTTCTGTGGTGTGCTTTGCTTGAAATTGATTTTGATCTACCGGTACTTATACCATTGAATTTATTTACAAGCGATGTGTATTCAGTATTTTATATCAAAGTAAATGTACTGTATAACTTTAATTATTGAATTTATTTACAAGCGATTTGTATTCTGTGTTCTATATCAAAGTAGATGTACATTTTATATCTTCTCTTTTTATGGTAGTGATTTATTGTTTTATGTGTACATGCATCTGAAATATGCGCTTTTGTGTGGAAATGTATACATTAGGTCGTGGAACCATCAAAATTACATTGTTATACTTACTGAAATTGTTTTGTTGCATGAAAAATCTTGTGATAAGGAACTTAGCGAAAAATTTCTTTTATATTCACCAGGGCCACATGGAAATTTTCCAATAAAAGTTACATTGTGAAAATGCCCTGTTACAACAGGTCTTTTTTTATCGGCTTATCATAAGAGAACCTTATAGCATTTTCCTTTTTATAACAGGGTTTTGTGAAACTTGCCTGTTATCAAAGGAATTTTGTGAAATTTCCATGTTATAATTGAACCTAATAGCATATCAAGAATATGTGAAATTTTTCTTGACATAACAGGGCCCTGTCCTACAAAGAGTTACGATCGATCGAATCAATCGTAACTCTGTGGAAATCCATTAGTGTCATGATTTTTTCTACAGGAAATTTGTAAAATGACCTTGTAAACAAAGGAGAATTTGTCAAGAGATCAATGAATTCATGGGTATGCATTCTTGTTGATCATGGTTATGATGTACAGTGTGAATGGGACTTTAGTTTTCAACCTCCTCTAGGTAATATCTAATTTGCATCTTACCATCCTGGGTGCCTGTTTCGTAAAATTATTATAATAACAAATTTGCAATGAAAGTTAAAAGCTACTGAAATACTTCAATCTGATTGGCTGATAGTAAATTTGTTATAGAAACTGTGCATTTGTTCTCAAAATGAGTCTTTGTGAAACGGGAACTAGGAGTAACACTGGTAGAGCAATTCATAAGAGCTGAAGTGGCTCCCCTCGGTAAATAGTGATAATAATACTGACAATGATAATAATAATAATTATGATTATTATTTATTATTATTATTGTTATTAGTAGTAGTAGTAGTAGTAGTTTTATTGTTATCATTATTTTACAAATTTTGTGAACTTTCCAAGCAAAAATTAAAAAACAATGTCAGTACTATACCCCATTTTTATATTCACTTTTTGCATATATATGTGTGTAATATATGTATTCTTTAGGATAGTGAGAGTTTTCACACAAGGATTTTGCAGAATAAAAATTGACTATTTAAATTGAAAGCTCTCCGATGAAGGTAATTTGTTGCCCATGTGTGTTTCCCCGGTTGTGTTTCTGAAAATGTGATCCCATTAGTTATACCGCCCGTTCATTCGGTAAAACAATCGTAATTTGAATGATGATTCCAGTGAAAAATGAGGCTGATGGAAAATATTTAGCACGAGTGAAACCAAACTAGAACATGATTAGAATCACGAACGCTAATCACAGTCACGATTACAATAGCAATCATCATTACAATGATGATTCAAGATTCACGTGTGAAAAGGCCCTAACACCAGTCCAGTAATGTATGTTTGAGATCATGGTGTGGTGTGGAACTACATTTGATTTAATACTTCTCCAGTTATGCTCTGCCCCCCCCTGCTCCCCCCCCTGTCAGAAAAAAAGCTGGAGTGCCCCCCCCCCCTTTGCTAAATAAATGGGAAGGAGAGATGCCATAGATAAAGATGGGTTAGGATAAAGAGAGAGATGGAGGAGGGGGGAAATAGCTGAATGAAGATTGGAGAGAGAGGGCAAAAATGAATAGAAATAGGGAATATGATCTAATTGAAATGACTGAAAACAATATGATCAAATTTCTTTTGGGGGCATGCCACTGATGTATCATATCCTTTCATATCATTCCTAACTCAATTTTAAACGTCAATATATTCAAACTAAAATATACATAGTTTTTTTCACAGAATATAATCAAAGACAGATCAAGTTGAATGATGGGGTTTTTGTGTGTGTGTGTGTTTATTTTTTACTTCTGCTAGATTCAACCAGACGTGAAGCTGATATAAAAGAAAGAATTTGAGACAACAAATTAAAAGTTCAAACAAAAATTCCTCAAAGATTTACTGAGGATTTTTTTTTACCTCGCATGTGAGCCTTATATCATTTAAAGTTTGCGCAAAATAGTTGAGTATTCATAGCATTGAATATATCCTTTAATTTCAGAATATAATTAGGCCTATATTTTACTCTCCAAATAGAAGATGAACTCTGTTGCACTGTCGCACTTCTCTGATATACCCCTATATCGCCCTCTCTGTTGGGATATAGCATAAATATTGCACCATAATATCGATGGTGCAATGTTGATTGTCTGTGATAAATAATAAAACTATCTACCTTTCTGTCGGGGTGAGCCGTGGTGTAGTGGATATCGTTTGAGACTAAAGCAACTCGATTCGAACCCAACTGGGTTGTCTGCTACATTTGATTCGACACTCGTCCTTTTGCGATTTTTTTTTTTCAAATGAAATGGGGCTCTCTTCCAAAGATTCCCTTGTTGCAAAGAATTCCTTCTCGTTATTTTCATTTTTTCGATAAATGGGCGCAGAGGGATTTTTTTATCCACCACCCCCCCCCCCCCCCATACAAATAATACACGGAATATGAAATTAACGAGTTATCCCTCTTCTTTCAATAAAGTACTCTGGTAGGCTTGCGAACTTGCAAAAAAATTTTGTTGAATTCTTTATTTTGAATAAATGGGCGCAGAGGGATTTTTTTTATCCCCCCCCAATACAAATAATACACGGAATGTGAAATGATCGAGTTATCCCTCTTCTTCCAATAAAATACTCTGGAAGGCTGGCGAACTTGAAAAAAATGAATTCTTTTATATAGAGAAAATATATATATGACCCTCTCTGAGTGAGATATAGCATAAATATCGCATCATCTCAACGGTGCAATATTTATAGTATGTGATGTGTACATGTATAGTAACATTTCGCCCCCTGATATCGCCCTGTCCGTCGGGGTGAGCAGTTGTATGAGACTAAAGCACGGCGATTCAAACCCCAACTGGGTTGGCTGCTACATTCCTTTCGATATCCTTTTGTGGAAATTTTTTTCAGGAGGAGGGACTACAAGGGATGTGATTGTAAAATATAGTATTTTGGGATGTCTGAGTTTTTCTTCCTATAGTCTTTGATATGTTTCTAGCACTTTCCAATTTGTTAGTTTCTATTTTGCACATTTTTATTCATAAAAATGAGTACCTCTCGTCTCGATATCAATTGAGCCCCCCTCCCCCCCCCCCCATCCTAATACCAAGGAATATGTAATGAACCAGATCTTAGTCCTTAAAAAAACACTCTGTCTCAAAATATTTTAATTGCGAACTTGAAAAAAAAGAAGAGTTTTGTTCAACGTTTTGGAGAAATCAGAAAAAAATATCTAATTTATTTATATATCGCCCTCTCTGGTGAGATGTTAATGCATCATATCGATGGTGCAATATTGATAGTGTATGATAAATAGTAAAACTATCTCCCTTTCCTCTGGGATGAGCCGTGGTGTAGTGGATATCGTTTGAGACTGAAGCAACCGGACTTAAACCCAAAACCATAATAATGGTGGGTTGTCTGCTACATTCAACTCGATACTCATCCTTTTTCTTTCTTTTTTTTTCAATTAAAGGGTAAGTTCACCCTGAACAGTGAAGATTAAGGAGGTTACCAGTCTGTTGTACCATGTCAGTGGAAACGCTCCGAGATTATACCCATTCCTAAATGTTTACCAGTAACAGTGCAGAACTTAAGACCAATAGCATTAACTAGCTATTTTGCAAAAATAGCAGAATCGTTCATATGTAAATGGTTAATAGAAGATATATCCGATCACATTGATGTTAACCAATTTGGAAACCGAAAAGGCCTATCAACAAATCATTACCTAGTTCGATTGCTTCACCAATTGTATGAAAATGCTGAAAAATCCCAATCTATATCAACTCTCATATTTACAGACTTCTCAAAAGCTTTCGACAGAATTGATCACAATATCCTTGCAAAAAAATTACTTAACCTCGAAGTTAGACCATGTCTTATTTCTTGGATTTTGGACTTCCTCGAAAATCGACAACAACGAGTCAAATACCTTGGTCAGTTTTCAGATTGGTCAGCATCACATGCAGGTGTAGCTCAAGGTACAAAACTTGGGCCTATTCTCTTTCTAATAATGATAAATGATGCATGTATAAAATCTCAAGTTCCATATTTTAAATATGTTGATGACCTCACACTAGTTGAAAGTCGCAAACAATTTCAACCATCCAAATTACCAAACGTGCTCTCTGAATTCGACCAGTGGTCCGTTAGCAATAATATGACACTTAATCCATCTAAATGTCAGTGCATGCATATAATTTTCTCTAGAAATATTGTTGATCAAAATCGTATTTTTATTGGAAATGAATGCTTGAGAACAGTGCAAAAAGCTAAAATACTAGGTATAATTGTTCAGTCTGACTTGAAATGGGAAAGTCATATATCAGACCTTTTATGTCGTAGTAATAAAAAACTCTATATGCTTCGTTGTCTCAAAACGTATAAATTACCACTTTGCGATTTAATAACAGTATATAAGGGTTACATTAGGCCAATTTTGGATTATGGAGTACCGGTTTTTAACGGAAACCTAACACAAAACCAAGTTTCCTGTTTAGAACGTATTCAGTCAAGAGCATGCAAAATTATGCTCGGTGAAAAATACACTAATTATACCGATGCTTTAGAAGTGTGTTCTTTACAATCTTTATCTGAAAGACGAAAACAATTGTGTATGAACTTTGCTGTATCCCTTGCCAACAGCCCACTTTGTAACCATTGGCTACCTATGAACAACGATGTTGATTACTCATTGAGGAAAAGACTTAAATATCGTCAGTTTCATTGTAAAACCAAACGTTTCCAAAACAGCCCATTACCTTACTTTATAAATTTATTAAACGCTAACTTGAAATAAGTTTGTGTTCCTTGATATAGCTAGTTACCCGGTTGATATACATAGGTCTACAAACATCTACTGTGCAAGTTGTGTTTTGCTAATATATCGCGCCTAATACTAATTTGTTATTATATTAGCTCACAAGCTCACAAATTTTAAAATTAAAATTTACACTTTTAAAAACACTCAATTGAATTTAGGTTTACGGGTTTTTATTATGTCATGATTTTAATGCATGTATTTCACATTGTAACAACTAAAGGGAAACAATGTTTTTTATGCCAATATTTTACTCATTTTTATTAAGATTTCTCATGTGGTGGAAGATGTGTTATTTTACAAACTGCGTCATTCTTCAAATTCTAAGTAATCGTTCTCAGGATTGAGCAGGACGGTTTCTTGGGACGAGCGACCACTCACCCCCCCCCCTTGGTGTTCTTTTTTTTTAATTTTTTTTTTATCTGTATGCTTAATGAGTGCAAGGTGTGAGGGGTGACTGCTGGGTTGGTGGGTGCAGTTGTTTGATTTAACGTGCTTATGGTTGTTGGATGAATGAGTGTGCTTTGAATGTGAATGTGATTTTTTTTTTTTTTTGTAAGAGATTGTTTGTCGGCCCTATTAATGCATAGCTCCAGTGGGGTTAGCTGACCCTAAGTTCCGCCTGAGCGATGGATTCGAATAACCAATTCCATTGCCCAGGTTGAATGGTGTTGTTGAGGGATTGGCATTCCCTGGCTGGAGCTGTGCATTGAACTTGACTGCTCGCTCGTCCCCAGACACCCTCCTGTCTTTAGTTCTTTTGTTACTTGCTTAAATCTATGTTTTTATTGTTTGAATTTGAGTGGCGATGTTTGTCAATGGGCATTCTTCCACCACCACCACCTTTCAGTCTTCTAGTTGTTCTTTTGTTAAGTTGCATTATATTCTCTTAATCATGTCAAGTTTTGATGTTTTTAAATCACCTATTTATACATGCATATACCTGTAAATTGTACACAATTCAGCCTTTTGGCTGCAACATGCAATGATTTTGAATAAAACCTTTTCAATTCAATTCAATTCAGTTATTAGAATTTTAAGTTTTGGATTTGTGACGTCATAAACGAGCAGTTGCCCTATATGATATGTAATATAAAATGCATAATTTTCATTTTTTTTTTTTTTTTGGTTCGTGGTCATTTTTTTTTCTTTTTATGAACAGATGTGAAATGATTCGTCTATTGATTTACTGAATGTACAGTGTTTGACCCACCTCTCACTAATTCTCTTGTTATTCATATCTTCCTCATAGCCTCTATCACTGTTTTGTTCCAGATCCTGTTTGATGTTGCCTGCCTCATTATCTTAATCCCTCTTGGCTTGAGGTCTTTCTTTGGCCTTACTCACACCAACTTCCCTTTGTGTCTGCCTACTCCTTTTCTTTCATCCCCTTCATTAACCTGATTGGTCATCTCTTCTCACTAATGCCCCTTTTGTCTCCTTGTTCCAGTGTTGCTGTTGAATGTCTGTGGTCTATATTATGGTTGTTCCACCTTATATGTTTGTCATTTTGCCTCCGAAAAAGATTCTGCTAGGATCGAAAGCTTAGGCCCCTTTTGACTCTCTGAAAAAAAACATTTTAAATTTTCTGAGAAAATGACATTTCACTCATTTTATACCATTCGATATGTGGGAAAGCTGCTCGCTTATGACGTCACAAATCATGATTGAAATATTAATAACTTTTTTATTTATTTATGAATTTTTCTCACACTTTCGGCAATATTTTCATTATTATTTTTGTTCTGCTATTTTTACAATAAATAAACGTTTTGTCAGGGTGAACTTCCCTCAGAATGCAGCTCCTCAAGGAGAGAGGTGGTGAATATGAAATGTAAGAGCATAAATTATGTTTTTTCCAACATTTTTTTAATATGTTTTTATCAATTTCCAATTTGGTTTCTATTTTGTACATTTTCATTTGATGACATTTCTACCACCGTTCCATGGTCGATGCTATACGAATAAAAGTCATTTACTTCCTGATCATTTATTGAATTTCTTTCAATAATTGGAAGATATAAAACGATTAGAATGATGACTCGTTTGATTGATATATCGCCCTCTAAGGAAATATGTCATAAATTTGCATCATCGATGGTGCAATACTGATAGTATATGATAAATAGTAAAATTATCTCCCTTTCTGCTGGGGTGAGCCGTGGTGTAATGGATATCGTTTGAGACTAAAGCAACTCGATTCAAACCCCCAACTGGGTTGTCTGCTACATTTGATTCGATACTCACCCTTTTTGCAATTTCAGTGTCTTTTCCATTCAATTGTCTTAGTTTCTATTTTTAAATATATTCTTATAAGGACATTAAAAAGATTATTGTAAAAACACTAACATAAAACGATGTATTCCTTTAAATCATAAATTAAAGCATAAATAGTGAAAGGATGGCGAAACGAAATCGATTCCGTTGAAATAATTTCCTTTTGTTCGATGTTATCAGTCAAGAAAACTGTATTGAATGATAATAGACCATAGAGATATATACTAATATCTCTATGTAATAGACTGAACTTATTGAATTATCGCCCTCTCTGGTGAGATATCCTAAATATTGCGACATATCGATTGTGCAATATTGATTGTTGATGATAAATAGTAAAACTCTCTCCCTTTCTGCAAGGGTGAGCCATGGTGTAGTGGATCGTCGTTTAAGTCTGAATCAACCGAAATTGCAATTTCGGTTGATTCAGACTTAAAAACCCACCCATGGTGGGTTATCTGCTTCATTCAATCCGACACTTATCCTTTTTATTTGTTTGTTTGTTTGTTTATATGTTAATTTGTTTGTTTGTTTGTTTTTAAAAAGAAGGGAGGTGATGATTATGAAATATCAGAACATAGTAGAGTTTTATTTTGTTTCTTCCACCGCCTTTTTCCCTGTTTCTATCAATTTTCTTTTTTGTTATTTGGCAAATTTCAGTTATTCATAAAATCAGTACCTCCCATCTCTGATATCAATCGAACCGCACCCCCCCCCCCGGTCCTCATATTACAACAAAATATAAAATGAGCGAGTTATTCCTCTTATTTATATTTAAAAAAAACTCTGTTTCAAATAGGCATTGATTGCGAATTTCAAAAAAAGGGGGTTTATTCAATGTTTTGAAGAAGTTATAGAATAGAGAAAATATCTCATCTATTGATTTATCGCTCTCTCTGTACGGATACGATATAAATATTGCATCATATCGATGATGCAATATTGTTTGTATGATAAATAGTCAAACTATTTCCCTTTCTATACCGGGGTGAGCCGTGGTGTAGTGGATCATCGTTTGAAACTGAAGCCATCGGACTTTTAATTCCGGTTGCTTCAGTATCGAAAAACTAAAACCATAGTAATGGTGGGTTGTCTGCTTCATTAATTCGACACTCATCCTTTTTGTTTGTTTGTTTAAGAGGAGGGATAATGTTTATGAAATGTCAGAGCATATAGAGTGTCACTTTGTTTCTTCCCACAGTCTTTTTTTATGTTCTATCAATTTCCAATTTGTTAGTTCCTATTTTGCTAATTTCATTCATATAATCAGTACCTCTCGTCTCAACTGAATCCCCCCCCCCATCCTTAAACTAAACGGAATATGAAGTGGGCTGCTATTAATCTTATTTCAATAAAAACACTCTGCCTCAAGTAGGTAGGCTGCGAACTTGAAAAAAAAAATTGTTGAAATGTTTTATTATAGAGAAATATCTCTAATTTATTGAAATATCACCCTCACTGTTTGGATATAGCATAAATATTGCGACATATCGATGGTGCAATATTGATTGTATGTGATAACCATGAAAATTATCTCCCTTTCTGCGGGGGTGAGCCGTGGTGTAGTGGATATCGTTTGAGACTAAAGCAACTCGATTCAAACCCAACAGGGTTGTCTGCTACATTCGATTCGATACTCACCCTTTTTGCATTTTTTCATTGTCGATTTCCCATTCAATTTTCTAAGTTTCTATATTTGTTTAGTTAAACTTTGTTTATCTATTCATTTATTTTTTTATCTTTTATTTATTTTTTGGGGGGTGGGGGTCTTCACCTTTTAAAATTGCATTTGACTGCCAAAATGTATTTGGCAGTCAAATGTATATGTTCTTTTTTTTTTACTTCTATGCAAAGACACAGTGGGAAATAAACAAAAGATATGGCCAAATTTTATAAAAGGTACAAATTTAGGAGGACGTCAAATATTGAAAACACACACAAAAAACGACGTATTCCTTTAAACTTAATACATAATATCTTGAACTAATGACAAAACGAAAACGAAATCGTTGACTTCTTTTGAAATCATTTCATTTTGTTCGATGTTTTTAAGAGTTTTTTTAATAGATGATTGATCCAACTTATTGATATATCGCCCTCCCTGTTGGGATATAGCATAAAATATTGCATCATATAGATGGTGCAATATTGGTTGTTGGTGATGAATAGTAAAACTATTTCCCTTTCTTTTGGGGTGAGCCGTGGTGTAGTGGATATCGTTTGAGACTGAAGCAACCGGACTTAAACCCAAAACCATAATAATGGTGGGTTGTCTGCTACATTCAACTCGATACTCATCCTTTTTCTTTCTTTGTTTGTTGTTTGTTTATTAGTTTGTTTGTTTGTTTATTTTTAGATCAGAGGAGGGGGTAACGATTATGAAATATCAAAGCATATAGAGTATCATATTGTTTCTTCCCAGTCTTCGTTATATGCTTCTATCAATGTCCAATTTGTGTTTTTTTTAGATTCTATTTTGCAAATTTTATTCGTAAAATTAGTCTCGTCTCTCATATCAATTGACCCCACCCCAATCCAAATACCACACGGAATATGAAATGAACGAGTTATCACTCTTATTTCAATAAAACGCTCTGCCTCAAATGGGCAATGATTGCGAACTTGAAAAGAGTTTTATTCAATGTTTTGAAGGAATTCGAATAGAGAAAAACATCTAACTTAGTGAAATATCGCCCTCTCTGTTTGGATGTAGCATAAAAGTTGCGACATATCGATGGTGCAATATTGATTGTAGATGATAAATAGTAAAACTATCACCCTTTCTGCTGGGGTGAGCCATGGTGTAGTGGATATCGTTTGAGACTAAAGCAACTCGATTCAAAACCCCAACTGGGTTGTCTGCTACATTTGATTCGACACTCATCCTTTTTGCATTGTATCACTGTCTCTTTCTCATTCAATTTTCTGAGTTTCTATTTTTTTTTCCAGTTTAACTTTATTTTTTTTTGTTTATTTATTTATTTTTCTTTGGGGGGGGTCTTCACCTTTTGAAATTGCTATTTATTTGGCAGTCAAATGTATATGTTCTTTTTATTAACTTCTATGCAAAGACACAATGGAAAATAAACAAAAGATATGGCCAAATTTTATAAGAGGTTCAAATTTAGGAGGACGTCAGATATTGAAAACACACAAAAAACAATGTATTCCTCTGAACTTAATACATAATATCGTGAACTAATGGCAAAACGAAATCGTTGACTTCTTTTGAAATCGTTTCAATTTGTTCGATGTTTTTAAGAAATTTGAATAGATGATTGACCCAACTTATTGATATATCGCCCTCCCTGTTGGGATATAGCATAAGATATTGCATCATATCGATGGTGCAATATCGATTGTAGATGATAAATAATAAAACTATCTCCCTTTGTTCAGGGGTGAGCCGTGGTGTAGTGGATATCGTTTGAGACTGAAGCAACCGGACTTAAACCCAAAACCATAATAATGGTGGGTTGTCTGCTACATTCAACTCGATACTCATCCTTTTTCTTTCTTTGTTTGTTGCAGTGTTGTAGTCAAGGCTCAAACCTCCAAGGCCAAGGCTAAGGCCAAGGCTTTAATACCCAAGGCCAAGGCTTCAATAACCAAGGCTGAGGCCAAGGCATGGAAACCAAGGCCAAGGCCAAGGCCTGAAAACCTCAAGGCCAAGGCCAAGGCATTTCAATTGTACAATATATGGAACAAAAATTAGACAGCAATGCTTAGGCGGCATACATGACACACAGGACCAAATGTATAAAAGGTGTGAGCGAGCAAAATTTTTGACCCTTGTACATTTAAAACGAAAATAATTTCATGATAGATCATGTAGATTTGGACATAAAATTAAGATAAATATATAGTTACCTTTATACATTTGACTATTGTTCTAGGCGATTCACATTGCAATAATTATTATTACCAAGGTGATCTGATCCTGGCATGCCCATTCTCAACATATGTCTTTCTCCTCTACCTGGGACAGGGGAGGCAGAATGTATTTTTTTTTTGGGGGGGGGTCAAAGCCAAAAAGCACTTACAGTATAAGTCAAAATGAGAATTATGGTGCAAACAGATATTTTCAAAATGAGATTATCAACTCTGTGAAGAAGTTGTGTGTTTTGTGGAAATTAAGATCAGCAAAGCTTTTTTAAGTGATTTCTAATTGATAAGACAGATATTTTGATTTAGGCTTTAATATCCCGCTATAGAAAGCATAGCGAGCAAGTGGTTTTGAAAAAAAAAATCAATTTTGAAGTTGTAAAACTCAATTTTGGGTCAATTATGGTGCTAATCACTGTTAAAAGGACATCCTTGCGAGATGTTGTAATAAGATGTAATAAGAAATGAAATTTAAATATTTCGAGCTGTTTTTGTAATCATGAAAAAGGTGTGCATCTTAATACTAAACAAATTAACGCGAGCACAAAACACAAGCTGAAATTTTACTGACCAGAAAAGGAAGCTGTTCTGGACTGCATTTAGTGACTCATAAATAGGATACATAACTCACCAATCAAATAATGCGAGCGCAAAGCGCGAGCTCAAAAATTTGTAATATTCCGACCTAAAAACTAGACATTCTAAGCATTTTTTTGGTGTAAATTGAATGCGAACCTTGCTTAACAATAATTTATGCAAGCACAATCCAAAATTTGTTGATTTTGAAACCTAAATTTTTCTCTGTATGCCATGCTTGGCCCCTCAAAATTTTTGGCTCATCATGCCATTGATGCCATAGCCCATTTGGAAATGACAAAATTGAAGTTTGTGTTCAAGTTTACTGAATCTTTTCAGAATATCATTAAGACTTAAAACATTCTTGTTGGTCAAAGAAAATAATACAAGGAAAACCTAATGGAATAGAAATCAACCTTGTTATCATTCTTTAGAGTAAGCTATTTTTAAAGTATGAAAATTGTTGTCAAAATTGCAGTCAGATCTGTCAGAATTATTCCTGTCATAAAATCACTATAATCAGTGGCATACCGTGGGTCACGGCATTGGGGGGCACCAGCAAAAACTTAGAATTGCCTAGTGAGCGCGTGAAGCGCGCCCAGTTGCCAGGTATACTGACCTAATAGAGATATTTTTATAAGGACAGTGGCAATAAACGGACATGTATCTCACTAGTCAAATAATAAGCGAGCGCGAAGCGTGAGCTTAAAATTTTTGATATTCAAACCTAAAAAGGGACATTACAGTCAATCTTTTGAAATCATGATATGTACCTGTCTCGCTAAATAATGCGAGCGCGAAGCGTGAACTGAAATTTTTGTAAATATTGACCCCAAACAGGAAGATTTTAAGGACTATATTTTAGGAATCTTTTATCTATTAAGATTATACACATCTCACCATAGTCATCTAATGGGATTGCCAATAAGCGCTTGCTGATTTTGTTAGAATTACATCTAAACATGCACATAAAGCACTTGTAATCATGATTAACATACCCATCTCACTAATCAAATCTTGCGAGCGCGAAGCGCGAGCTGAAAATTTAGGAAATTCAGACCTGAAGAGGGGCATTTTAAGGCTTGTTTGTAGGAATTCAAGAAGACCTTACGTAGTTCACTAACCAAATGATGCGAGCGCGAAGCGCGAGCTGAAAATTTTTGATATTCAGATCAGAAAACAGAAAAAGGGACATTTTAAGGACTCATTCTAGGAATTGATGGAGAGCAGACATCTTTCACCAATCCACTACTGCGAACGTAAGCACAGACAGGAAATGTTTTATATTAAGAAATTGAAATGGGACAATCACTTAAAGTATTCATGAAAAAGAAGCATACTATTGTACATGTAAAAGAATAACTCGAAGTGCGAGGAAATATATTTGGTAGTTTGGTGTATATTGACTTGAAAACGGGAGGTTTTAGTATAACAGGATTATATATCTCGGTAAACAGACAATGGGAGCACCAGGAACAATGAAGACATATGCCCTGAGCAAATTATGTTTCATTTATATGAAAAAAATGTTTCTTATGTACATGAAATGTAACATAACATAATTATAACATTATAATGAACATTAACATGATTAATGTCTTCTTTCCCCACTACGTTTCTCTTCCTTTCTCTCTTTTTCCTCCTTTTTTTAGTCAGCCGATGGGGGGGGGGCACGTGCCCCCATGCCCACCCCCCTCCTGTAGTTACGCCACTGACTATAATCCTAATCATAATTATTATCATTATTATTGATATTGTCATTATCCTTATTAGTCATGATTACATATTAATTTTCATCACTTCTCTTTGTTACATAATTATGTGATGATAATTGCAATTGATGGCACTGCTAAGTACACTTACTGCTTCTGCTGCTGCTACTGCTGACTGGTAGTATTTAGTGTCATTAGATATACAGAACAATTGAAACATTTATAATTACTTATATAAAACAAATGAAAGTACAAAATACAAAAATGCCTTGAAAAAGCCTTGAAAATGCCTTGAAAATGCCTTGAAATTTCAAGGCTCAAAATCCTCAAGGCCAAGGCCCTCTCAAGGCCAAGGCTTAAATGTTCAAGGCCAAGGCTTTGAAAAAATAGGCCTTAAGGCGCCTTAAGGCCAAGGCCGAGCATCAAGGCACTACAACACTGGTTTGTCGTTTGTTTATTAGTTTGTTTGTTGGTTTGTTTATTTTTAGATCAGAGGAGGGGGTAACGATTATGAAATATCAAAGCATATAGAGTATTATATTGTTTCTTCCCAGTCGTTGTTATATGCTTCTATCAATGTCCATTTTTTTTTTTTTAGATTCTATTTTGCAAATTTTATTCGTAAAATTAGTCTCGTTTCTCATATCAATTGACCCCACCCCAATCCAAATACCACACGGAATATGAAATGAACGAGTTATCACTCTTATTTCAATAAAACGCTCTGCCTCAAATGGGCATTGATTGCGAACTTGAAAAGAGTTTTATTCAATGTTTTGAAGGAATTCGAATAGAGAAAAACATCTAACTTAGTGAAATATCGCCCTCTCTGTTTGGATGTAGCATAAAAGTTGCGACATATCGATGGTGCAATATTGATTGTAGATGATAAATAGTAAAACTATCACCCTTTCTGCTGGGGTGAGCCATGGTGTAGTGGATATCGTTTGAGACTAAAGCAACTCGATTCAAAACCCCAACTGGGTTGTCTGCTACATTTGATTCGACACTCATCCTTTTTGCATTGTATCACTGTCTCTTTCTCATTCAATTTTCTGAGTTTCTATTTTTTTTTCCAGTTTAACTTTATTTTTTTTTGTTTATTTATTTATTTTTCTTTGGGGGGGGTCTTCACCTTTTGAAATTGCTATTTATTTGGCAGTCAAATGTATATGTTCTTTTTTATTTACTTCTATGCAAAGACACAATGGAAAATAAACAAAAGATATGGCCAAATTTTAAGAGGTTCAAATTTAGGAGGACGTCAAATATTGAAAACACACACAAAAAACGACGTATTCCTTTAAACTTAATACATAATATCGTGAACTAATGACAAAACGAAAACGAAATCGTTGACTTCTTTTGAATCATTTCATTTTGTTCGATGTTTTTAAGAATTTTTTTAATAGATGATTGATCCAACTTATTGATATATCGCCCTCCCTGTTGGGATATAACATAAATATTGCATCATATAGATGGTGCAATATTGGTTGTTGGTGATGAATAGTAAAACTATTTCCTTTTCTTTTGGGGTGAGCCGTGGTGTAGTGGATATCGTTTGAGACTGAAGCAACCGGACTTAAACCCAAAAACCATAATAATGGTGGGTTGTCTGCTACATTCAACTCGATACTCATCCTTTTTCTTTCTTTGTTTGTTGTTTGTTTATTAGTTTGTTTGTTTGTTTATTTTTAGATCAGAGGAGGGGGTAACGATTATGAAATATCAAAGCATATAGAGTATCATATTGTTTCTTCCCAGTCTTCGTTATATGCTTCTATCAATGTCCAATTTGTGTTTTTTTTAGATTCTATTTTGCAAATTTTATTCGTAAAATTAGTCTCGTCTCTCATATCAATTGACCCCACCCCAATCCAAATACCACACGGAATATGAAATGAACGAGTTATCACTCTTATTTCAATAAAACGCTCTGCCTCAAATGGGCAATGATTGCGAACTTGAAAAGAGTTTTATTCAATGTTTTGAAGGAATTCGAATAGAGAAAAAATATCTAACTTAGTGAAATATCGCCCTCTCTGTTTGGATTTAGCATAAAAGTTGCGACATATCGATGGTGCAATATTGATTGTAGATGATAAATAGTAAAACTATCACCCTTTCTGCCGGGGTGAGCCATGGTGTAGTGGATATCGTTTGAGACTAAAGCAACTCGATTCAAAACCCCAACTGGGTTGTCTGCTACATTTGATTCGACACTCATCCTTTTTGCATTGTATCACTATCTCTTTCTCATTCAATTTTCTGAGTTTCTATTTTTTTTTTCCAGTTTAACTTTATTTTTTTTTGTTTATTTATTTATTTTTCTTTGGGGGGGTCTTCACCTTTTGAAATTGCTATTTATTTGGCAGTCAAATGTATATGTTCTTTTTATTAACTTCTATGCAAAGACACAATGGAAAATAAACAAAAGATATATGGCCAAATTTTATAAGAGGTTCAAATTTAGGAGGACGTCAGATATTGAAAACACACAAAAAACAATGTATTCCTCTGAACTTAATACATAATATCGTGAACTAATGGCAAAACGAAATCGTTGACTTCTTTTGAAATCGTTTCAATTTGTTCGATGTTTTTAAGAAATTTGAATAGATGATTGACCCAACTTATTGATATATCGCCCTCGCTGTTGGGATATAGCATAAGATATTGCATCATATCGATGGTGCAATATCGATTGTAGATGATAAATAAATAAAACTATCTCCCTTTGTTCAGGGGTGAGCCGTGGTGTAGTGGATATCGTTTGAGACTGAAGCAACCGGACTTAAACCCAAAACCATAATAATGGTGGGTTGTCTGCTACATTCAACTCGATACTCATCCTTTTTCTTTCTTTGTTTGTTGTTTGTTTATTAGTTTGTTTGTTTGTTTATTTTTAGATCAGAGGAGGGGGTAACGATTATGAAATATCAAAGCATATAGAGTATTATATTGTTTCTTCCCAGTCGTTGTTATATGCTTCTATCAATGTCCAATTTGTGTTTTTTTTAGATTCTATTTTGCAAATTTTATTCGTAAAATTAGTCTCGTCTCTCATATCAATTGACCCCACCCCAATCCAAATACCACACGGAATATGAAATGAACGAGTTATCACTCTTATTTCAATAAAAACGCTCTGCCTCAAATGGGCATTGATTGCGAACTTGAAAAGAGTTTTATTCAATGTTTTGAAGGAATTCGAATAGAAAAAATATCGAATTTATTGAAATATCGCCCTCTCTGTTTGGATATAGCTTAAATATTGTGACATATCGATGGTGCAATATTGATAGTATGTGATTAATAGTTAAACTATCACCCTTTCTGCTGGGGTGAGCCATGGTGTAGTGGATATCGTTTGAGACTAAAGCAACTCGATTCAAAACCCCAACTGGGTTGTCTGCTACATTTGATTCGACACTCATCCTTTTTGCATTTTTTTCTTCATTGTTACTTTTCCATTCAATTTTCTAAGTTTCTTTATCTTTTATTTTCTGAGTTTCTTTTTTTCTATTTCAAGGCACACAATTTTTGTTCTCTATTTCTATCGAGACACAACTCATCTTCTTCATGTCTAAATTGAAGTCTTCTCTTTCTATCCTTATTATTGTTTGATTCGATACTCACCTTTTTTGCATTGTATCATTGTCTCTCTCTCATTCAATTTTCTGAGTTTCTATTTTTTTTCCAGTTTAACTTTATTTTTTTTTTATTTATTTATTTTTGGGGGGGAGGTCTTCACCTTTTAAAATTACTATTTATTTGGGGGTCAAGTGTATGTGTTCTTTTTATTTACTTCTATGCAAAGACACAATGGGAAATAAAACAGATATGGCCAAATAAGAGGTACAAGAGGACGTCAAATATTGAAAAGACACACAAAAACGATGTATTTCTTTAAACTTTATTAAAGTTACTACATTTATCTTGAACAAAATAATGGCTAAACCATGGAGCTAACAGAGGGGCGTCGATCCATTTTTCAGATTGGGGGGGGGCAAAATCATGAATCAATTTTCCAAAGGCGCTCGATCACACCCACACACATATGCCTATATATATGTGTACATATATCACAGACATATATATATATATATATATATAGTAAATAGTGGTAGTAAAATACGAGCTGTGATTGGCTGGATTTGTACCACGTGACCTCCCTTCAAAAAGTTATATTGTACATATGTACAATATAACGGGGACATCCCGATAGACCGCGGGTCCGATAGTCCGCGGGTCCGATATACCGCGGGTCCGATAGTCCGCGGGTCCGATAGACCGCGGGTCCGATAGACCGCGGGTCTGATAGTCCGCAGTGCGTGTAAATTAAATTATGATTAGATATATCAAATGTCATCGAGAGGTCCAAAGGTAAAAAAATACGAGACCATGGGGTTCTATCAGGTGCGGATCCATGGGGGGCGAGGGGGGGAAACTGCCTCACCCACCCCCCCCCCCCCCCCCCGCTCAAAAAAAAGAGGGGGAGAGGGGAAAGGAAGAGTAAAAAAGAGAGAAGATGATGGAAAAAGAAGATAATAGAAAAGAGAGTAAGAGGGGGAAAGGAAAGACAAAGAAAAAGGGAGAAGAACAGGGGGAAAGAAGAGAAAAAAGAGAGGAGGGAAAAGGAAGAGAAGAAAAGAAAGCTAGGAGAAAGGAAAAGGAGGAAAAAGAAGAAGAAAAAAAGAGGAAGGAAGAGAAGAATATTTAAATAGAGAGGAAGATGGGAAGAAAGATAAGAAAAAAGAGAGATAGAGTAAGAAGGGAAAAGAAGAGAATAAAAAGAGAGAGAGAGTGGAAGGGGGAGGGAGAGAAGTAAAAAAATTAAAAGAGAAAAAAAGGGGAAAGGAAAGAAATGAAAAAGGGATAAGTAATGGGGGAAAGAGAAAAAAGAGGAAGAGGAAGAAAGAAAGAAAGAAAAGGAAAAGAAGAAAAAAATAGGAAGAGAATAATATTAAAAAGAGAGAGAAAGATGGGAAGAAAGATAAGAAAAGGAAAGATGGAAATAAATGTCGCATTGGGGGATTTGAAATCTAATCTTTTTAGGTTGGAATATCAAAAATTTTCAGTTTAATCGTTGAAATATGTATCGTCTTGATGACTAACTTTTCGACCAGTCCATAATATTCAACATTTCTGCTCGCGAATCGCGCTCATGGTAATTATCTAGTTACATACGCGTCCTGTTCAGGTTCTCAAACATTGCCCAGAATGTCAAATTTTCAGGACAATATACATGAAATTTAATTTTTAGCTTCCATATGGCTTATGAGATTATAACACATTTATGTTGCTTATAAAGTAAATCTAGGAAATGACTGTTAGGACATGGGCGTTTGCCCCCCCCCCCCCCAACAAAAAAGAGAGAATCAAGGCTAAGAAAAAATAGAGAGAAAAGGAAAGGGATTAGGATGAAATAAACTATTATTTTTCCAAATATTATGTCAAAATCTATCACAACCTTGTATTTTTGTAATAAAAGTGTCAACATATTTGCTTGCTCGCTTCGCTCACTGCCAACTTCTTATTAATTTTATGTGATACGCCATATCGAGCCCCCTCGAAATTGTTGGCTCATTACGGCACTTGGACAAATCTACTTTGAGCTGCCGATCAGGGAAAATATGGGTGAAAAAATGGCCCCTCCCCCTATTGGCGGAAGCTGGGTCCGCCCCTGACTTAGGCTTTCAGGATAAAATACAGGAAAATTATTTTTAAAAAATCAGATCGCGCTTCGCGTTCTCATTACTTATTTAGGCCTTGTGAGATACCTCAATGTGTTTTCAAGAATAAAATCTCAAATTTTCTTTAACGTCTACCCCCCCCCCATTTCATTTATTTTTATACCTTGGTGCCCTTGCCCCCGCCCCCCCCCCCCCCCCCTGCACCCATGCTGAATAAATACGCCACTGATGAGGATAATTAGTCGAGATTGCATATTTCCTAGAGGTTATCATTGATAATATTGAAGGGTATACTAAAACAACAGTACAGAAACTAGAGCTCCCGTTCACAATATTCTAGTAGGGCCTACTCTGGTGAGAAGTTAAACCAAATTGAACCCCCCCAAAAAAAAAAAAATCACTTGTGCTTCGCGCTCCCATTGATATTACATCATGGGCGGAAATCCCAGGGGGGACGTGTCCCACCTACTCAAAATAGTAGGGAGGGGACACAATATCAAATGTCCCCCCTACTATTTTGGTCTTTGATAATCATAGAAATACATCATTCTAAATCGAAATAAAACATGTATTCTGGGACGAGATGACCTTACTTAAGCGATGATAACTTTTTTTTCCGCCCCTTGTCCCCATAGGCGGATCAGGGGGCCGAGCTTCCCCCCCCCTTGGCGGAGCAAAAAAAAAAAGGAAGGAAGAAAGAAAGAAGGAAGGAAAAAGGAGGAAAAAGAGAGGAGAATAGGAAGAGAAGGACGACGAAGGCATAAAATAAGATGAGGGGAAGACTTGGAAAATAAAAAGAATCTTTCGTGCAACTATATAAAACTTTCGCTCGCGCTTCGCGCTCACATTGCCTTTAGGGATTTAAATATCTTGTTCAATATGGAGTTCGAATATCAAGTTTGGAAGTCAATAAACAACACATATTTCACCTCGGAAATCGAACTTTCATTATTTTGTGTAATTTAAAATTGGTTTTTAAAAAATGCTCTGTAAAAATGGCAATTTTATGGTTTGAATGTTAACATTTGCTGCTTGCGCTACGCGCTCGCAAATTTTGATTTATCAGGTACCTATATTTTCGTGTAATCCATAAAGTTTTCAAAATATCCCTTTTCTGGTCTGATTGTTAAGGCGCATCAGCTGGAGAGCTGCACGCTCGCATTTTGATTGGCGAGTTATATAAATGTTTCAATATTGTTTATACAACAAAGTACTTAAAATCCCCTTTTCATGACAGTTTATCAAAAATTATAGCTCGCGACTTGCGCTCGCATTAATGGTTAAAAATATATAAACTAATGCATCCTATTCATAATCACAAAAGTGAAATGTCCAGTTTTATGCCATGATATCATCTGATTTCGCGCCCTCATTAGGCATTAATAAATATCAATTTAATAATTAAATTGTCCCTTTGTTTCATCTCGCGCTTATCAAGATGAATAGGAAGATAGTCATCATTTTCATATGATGGCATGTCGTAAGGATGTCCCGGTCCTATGTCAAAACTCAAAGTAATAATAATATCAGCTCTTTTTTAAGTGCGATCCATATCCACCTTACAATTTTTCTACAAAGTGCTAGAATTATAAAGCTGAAATTGACTCTTTTTTTCAGATCGGACTATCAAAGTTTCATGATTTTCATGATTAAAGTTGTATTTAGAATGCCTAGATTCTAGGTCTAAATATGAAACACGCTCGCGCATGTTTATTCAGATACCCAACTTGTTCTCTAATTTTAATCATTATCTAGTTTCAGATCACAATATCAAAAAAAATCTGCTCGCGCTTTGTGCTCGCATTATTAATGTAGGAAGACGCCATATTACTCATCCTTTTGATGATTTACAAAACATGATCAGAGTGGCCCACTTTTAGGTCTAAATCTCGATTTTTTTTTTCTCCTCGCGCTTCGCGCTCGCATCAATCGTTAAATTACATAGCTATCCTGTTCACGATTACAAAAACTGATTGAAATTTTCCATTCTTTCTTTAAAAAGTTCAAAAATTTTCAGCTCGCGCTTCGCGCTCGCATTTTTTGATTGTTGAAATATGTGACGCCTTCATGGCTAAGAGCAAGCAGTCCTTAACAGGTACCAGTTTAAAACGTATTTTTTTGCTCGCGCTTTGCGCTCGCATTATTAATACTCATATTTTTTAGGATTTACAAATCATGAATAGAGTGTCTCGTTCAGTAAATATTATAGGACTAAATCTAGAAATTTTCCGCTCGCGCTTCGCGCTTGCTTTTTTTTTACTCATATACCTATTCTGCTTGAGTTAAAAAAAGTGCTTTGAATTTCCTTTCTTTGGGTGATAATTTCAAAAAGATTCAGCTCGCGCTTTGCGCTCGCATTATTTGATTGTTAAATGCTACTTTAACAGGTATCTTTTTCATCAGTTCATTTCCCCTCGCGCTTTGCGTTCGTAGTAATTATTAAGTTGCATACATGTCTTTTTCAGGATAACAAACATTGCCCAGAATCAGTTCAAATTTTAGGAAAAAATACATAAAATTTCCCCAAAAGAAAGAAACAAAAAAATTATCTTCGAGCTGCCGATCGGGGAAAATATGGCTGAAACAAATTACCGCCCCCCCCCCCCCCCCCCCCTCCCTATTGGCGAAGGCTGGAACCGCCCCTGTGTCCCCCTACCTTTTGGTATTTATGTATTCATGGATTTTTTTTCAAGAACACATTAAAAAGTGGTCTTTATTTTTTTTTTATGTGATTATAAGATAATTTAAGTTAGCCTGGCCGGGAGGGAGTGGGCGCCATTTTTCGAAAAGTACACATGGGCGCCAAACATCAGGTCAAATTTGCTCCCCCTCCCTCCCCTTGAAATCCCGGATCCGCGCCTGGGTTCTATAACAATAACCCAATTAGGGCAATCACCCCCTGACAACTACTTCAAGGAAAATATTAACCCATATTTTTTACCGCCGGGGACTGTTACCCCCCCTCCCGGAAATTTACTCTCCAGACAATTACCCCAGATAATTATGAAAATAATAATTGTGAAAATGCCTCAACGTGACGACATGGCGTGGTAGGTATTATCTTACCATGTCTTAATTAATCATTGGCGGCCGAAGGCAAAATATTTAGGGGGATCCACCTGAGATTTTGGGATGGACACAGGTAAAAAATTGACAAGCAAATCAACCAAAATTTTAGGAGGGACCACCAAAATATTTTGACAAGAAAAAAAAAGAAGGTTATCAACCAAAATTAGGGGGGGCAAAAATATTCTAGGGTGGTCTACCTCAATTTAGGGGGGGGGGACGTAAAAAAGACTAAAAATTTAGGGGGGACCGTCCTCCCACCTCAAATTTAGGGGGGAAAGCCCCCCCCCCCCGCTTCCGCCGCCTATTAAAGTAATTAATAAGCTTATTATTTCGACATAGCGATATATTCTATCTTGTCAAGTCGATATGTCCACATGGCGAGATATGAAGTGTACAAGTCCCGGCAAGAATCCCGATATACCGCCATGTTGACATGTATTATTTAAGTCGACTTGGCAAGATACAATATCTTGCCATGTTGACATATAACGTTTTATAAGTGGACTGACTTGGCAGGATAACGTATCTCGCCATGCGGACATAATAAGCTTATTTAGTCGACATGGCAAGATAAAGTATCTCGCCATGTCGTCAAGTCGATGGCATTTTAGAGGCTCCGTATGGCGTCTAGAGGGCATATTTCCGGGGGGGGGGGTGTAACAGTCCCCGACGATAAAAATATGGAGATAATATTTTCCTTGAAGTAGATGTCAGGGGGCGATTTGTCCTGTAGGTCATTGTTATAGAACCCCATGGACTTGTATCAATGACCTTTTGACCTCTTGATGACATGGATTTCACTATGTTGTCCTGATCATAATTTTACACACACCGCGGACTATCGGACCCGCGGTCTATCGGGCCCGCGGTCTATCGGACCCGCGGTCTAACGGACCCGCGGTCTATCGGACCCGCGGTCTATCGGGCCCGCGGTCTATCGGGCCCGCGGTCTATCGGACCCGCGGTCTATCGGACCCGCGGTCTAACGGACCCGCGGTCTATCGGACCCGCGGTCTAACGGACCCGCGGTCTATCGGACCCGCGGTTTATCGGGCTGTAACCCAATATAACTTTCGATTTTTCGATGGCAAAATCCATGATGGGGGCTTAGACTGAGGGATCTATTTACTATAATAAATAGTGAACGTTCTATCATACAACATTACTGGACTATATGAACTCCAAATATAAAATTATCCCTCGTGCAAGCCTATTTCACCTCGGCCTTCGGCCTCGGAGAAATAAACCTGCACTCGGGATAATTTTATTTTTTGTCGTACATATAATCCAGTATATTGTACAATAGATTGTACACTATTTATATAATATATATATATATGTGCATATATATCTCACCAGCAGATTAATGCGAGCGCGAAGCGCGAGCTGAAAATTTTGATATTTCGATCTGGAAAAAAAAATTGAGTTTAATGGACGTTTTTAATAAAGAACAAGATATATATATATCCAACAAAAGATTATTGCAAATCGAAGTGGGAGTTCTTTTTAGGTTTAGAACTGAAAACGGGACCATATTCACCTATTTAATCATGGAAAGTATGGGTTTTTGTTACAAAAATGATGCGAGCGCGAAGCGCGAGCTGAAATTTTTTGATATTCCAATCTGAAAAGTGGACATTTTGAGCACGATTTTAGACGAAGAACGAGTTGTGTATCTCAATCTCGCTTGCTGATTTTTGTGTAACATTACAATCTTATTTTACTTTTAGCACATGCGGAATTATTGGGTGGGCAAAATGATATGTTTGCCCCCCCCAATATTTTCATTGGTGGGGCGATCGCCCCCCTGCCCCCCCCCCCATAATCGACGCCTCTGTCGCTAAACGAAATTGTTATGTTCTTATGTTGTGGTTCTTAAAGGGATGCATAATAATGAGATAATAGCACAGCGATGTAGAGTAGTGTCTGCCATTTAATGTTACACCATCTTGCTCTCTCTCGTGCATGCGTCTTCATTTCATACATCACAGAAATCGTTGACTTTCTTTGAAATCTTTTCATTTTGTTCGATTTTTTCAAGAGATTTGAATAGATGATTGACCCTACTTATTGACATATCGCCCTCTCTGGCGAGATCTAGCAAAAATATTGCATCATATCGATGGTGCAATATTGATTGTAGATGATAAATAGTAAAAATATCTCCCTTTCTGCCGGGATGAGCCGTGGTGTAGTGGATATCGTTTGAGACTGAAGCAACCGGACTTAAGCCCAAAACCATAATAATGGTGGGTTGTCTGCTACATTCAACTCGATACTCATCCTTTTTGTTTGTTTTGTTTGTTTGTTGTTGTTGTAATTTGTTTGTTTTTCAAGAGGAAGGAGGTGAAGATTGTGAATTATCAGAGCAAACAATCACTTTGTTTCTTTCGAAACTCTTTTTTTATATGTTTTATAAATATCCAATTTGTTATTTTTTTTTTTGCAAAGTTTTATTCATAAAATTAGTACCTCTCGTCTCTTATCAATTGAGCCCCCTCCTCTTCCATCCTAATACAAAACAGAATGTTGAATAATAATAATAATGATGATAATTTTAACAATAATATTAATAATAATAATCACGGTATTTACTCAGGGTAGCTATACTTCAGTTCCGAAAACTGTTCTCCGAGCGGGCTATTATTGAATGAACGAGTCACCCTTCTTATTTCAAATTTTAAAAAAGCACTCTTAAAATCGGTATTAATTGCGAACTTGAAAAATAAAGTTTTTTTCAATGTTTTGAAGAAATCAGAATTGAGAAAATATCGAAGTTATTTATATATCGCCCTCTCTGGTGAGATAACGCATAAATATTGCATCATATCGATGGTGCAATACTGATAGTGTATGATAAATAGTAAAACAATCTCCCTTTCTGTCGGGGTGAGCCGTGGTGTAGTGGATATCGTTTGAGCCTGAAGCAACCGGACTTTAAAGGGGAATCCAACCCAAAAAAACTTGTTTTTATAAGGAAAAGAAAAATCAGACAAGTTGATAGGTGAAAGTTTGAACAATATTGGACAAACAAAAAGAAAGATACAAATTTTTAAAAGTTGTAAATATTGGTAATCACTATACCCATGGAGATTTCAAATTGGCCGCTTGCTTATAGGATGTCATAGTGATGTAAGACAAGGACTACTCTTCCATGTACTCCAATACATATTATGGCTAAAATGTCATTTTTCCCAAAAGTTTTATTTCAAATTATATTTTTCTTTCATGAGGACATAAAACAATATACTACATGGGTTATATTTAGATTACTGCCCCAGGGGAATGGGTACTTAGGAGAAAACCACAAATCCCTGATAATAAAGTACATGGTCTATGGGAAAGTTGTCCTTGCCCCTTGTCATACTTTACTTACCCAGTTGCCAATTTGAAATCTACATAATATTAGTGATCTCAATTTTAAAGCAGCTATAACTTTCTTATTGCTTGTCCAATTTCTTTCAAACTTTCACCATTCTGTTTAATTTATTTTTCTCTTTCCCAACACAACATTTTATGGCCAAGGCTGGATTCCCCTTTAACCCATTAGCCCGTGCAAAAAAAAGCATGGTGGGTTGTCTGCTACATTCAACTCGATACTCATCCTTTTTTTTTTGTTTTGTTTGTTTGTTGTTGTTGTAATTTGTTTGTTTTTAAAGAGGAAGGAGGTAAAGATTATGAATTATCAGAGCATACAGTCACTTTGTTTCTTTCGACACTTTTTTTTTATATATGTTTTTATCAATTTCCAATTTGTTAATTTCCATTTTCCAGATTTTTAATCATGATATTAGTACCTCTCATCTCTTGTCGAGCCCCCCCCCCCCCCCCCTCCACTCCATCCTAATACTACACAGAATGTTAAATGAACGAGTCATCCCTCTTGTTTAAAAAACCGTCTAAAAATCGGTATTAATTGCGAACTTGAATTTTTTTTCAATGTTTTGAAGAAATTAGAATTGAGAAAATATCGAGCTTATTGAAATATCGCCCTCTCTGTTTGGATACAGCATAAATATTGCGACATATCGATGGTGCAATATTGATTGTGTATGATAAATAGTAAAACTATCACCCTTTCTGCCGGGGTGAGCCGTGGTGTAGTGGATATCGTTTGAGACTAAAGCAACTCGATGTCAAACCCAACTGGGTTGTCTGCTACATTCAATTCGACACTCATCCTTTTTTGGCATTTTTTCAGTGTCTTTTTTCCATTCAATTTTCTAAGTTTCTGTATTTTATTTTCTGAGTTTCTATTTTTTATCTCAAGGCAAACAGTTTTTGTTTTCTATTTCTATCGAAACACAACTCATCTTCATGTCTAACATGAAATCTTCTCATTCTTTCCTTAATATTGTTTTATTTTTTTTATTTTATTCTTTTTGGGGGGGGGGGGTCTTCACCTTTTTAAAATACTATTTATTTGGGGTAAAGTCTATATGTTCTTTTTTTCTTTTACTTTTATGCAAAGGCACAACGGGAAGTAAGAAAGATATTTGATTTTTTTATTGTTTACTTCTGCAATTACATCATTCGTATATAATACATTTTCCATAACATAACAAACATAGTATATTGAGAACTTTTTTGGCATGAATCATAACTAAATGTACTAAAATTATCATTACAAACAAAACTGATCTCATACCAAATTAGTTAACATTTACAATTTGCAGGAGAAGGATTGTCATCATAAGCAGATTGCTTGAAAAAAATGACAACCCCAGGTTAAAACTCATTGATTAATATAATACATTGATACAGCAGAATCGATATACTGTACATTTCATGAAAAACAGCAGTAATGTAATTTGAGCAATGAAGATGGAGATGATAAGGATGAAGATGATGGTGAAATGGTGAAGATGAAGGCGATGGAGAGGATGATGATGGTGATGATGCTTTAATGATGACACATCGACACAGAAATTTATATTCTGATATCAACATAGACTTAACGTTTGCCTTAAATGAGCAAAGAGACGTGGATCTTTTTATAGATTCTGGTAGAATCTATATGGCCAAAAGAGAAGTATAAATTCAGGAGGACATCAAATTATAGATTATTGAAAAAAAAGATGTAAACATAGATCGTTAACGGATGGCTAAACGAAATTGTTGACTTCCTGAGGAATAATTTCCTTTTGTTCAATGTTTTCAAGAAATTCGAATATTATATACAAGTTATTATAACTTATTGCCATATCGCCCTCTCTGGTGATATCTCGCAAACATAAATTGCATCATATCGATATGGTGCAACACTGATAGTGTATTATAAATAGTAAAACTATCTCCGTTCCTGCCGGGGTGAGCCGGGGTGAGCCGTGGTGTAGTGGATATCGTTTGAGCCTGAAGCAACCGGACTTGTTTCTATATTTTATTTCAAAGCAAACAGTTTTTATTCTCTATATCTATCGAGACACAACTCATCTTCTTCATGTATAACATGAAGTCTTCTCATTTTTTCCTTGTAATTTTTTTTTGGGGGGGAGAGGTCGTCACCTTTTAAAATACTATTTATTTGGGGTAAAGTGTATATGCTCTTTTTTCTTTTACTTCTATGCAAAGGCACAACGGGAAATAAGAAAGATATGGCTAAATGAGAGGTATAAATTTAGGAGGATATCAAATTATAGATTATTGAAAAAAGGATGTAAACATAGATCGTTAACGGATGGCTAAACGAAATTGTTGACTTCTTAAGAAACAATTTCCTTTGTTCAATGTTTTCAAGAAATTCGAATATTTATATAAACTGTTATTATAACTTATTGCCATATCGCCCTCTCTGGTGAGATCTCGCAAAAAAAATTGCATCATATCGATGGTGCAATACTGATAGTGTATGATAAATAGTAAAACTATCTCCCTTTCTGCCGGGGTGAGCCGTGGTGTAGTGGATATCGTTTGAGCCTGAAGCAACCGGACTTTAACCCATTAACCCGTGCATAAAAGCATGGTGGGTTGTCTGCTACATTCAACTCGATACTCATCCTTTTTGTTTGTTTGTTGTTGTAATTTGTTTGTTTTTCTAGAGGAAGGAGGTGAAGATTGTGAATTATCAGAGCATACAATCACTTTGTTTCTCTCGACACTCTTTTTTTATATATGTTTTTATCAATTTCCAATTTGTTAATTTCCATTTTCCAGATTTTTAATCATGATATTAGTACCTCTCATCTCTTATTGAGCCCCCTCACTCCACTCCAGCCTAATATTACACATAATGTTAAATGAACGAGTCATCCCTCTTATTTCAATTTTAAAAAAGCACTGTCTAGAAATCGGTATTAATTGCGAACTTGAAAAAAAAAAAACGTTTTTTTTTTTCAATGTTTTGAAGAAATTAGAATTGAGAAAATATCGAACTTAGTGAAATATCGCCCTCCCTGTTTGGATACAGCATAAATATTGCATCATATCGATGGTGCAATATTGATTGTAGATGATAAATAGTAAAACTATTTCCCTTTCTGCCGGGGTGAGCCGTGGTGTAGTGGATATCGTTTGAGACTAAAGCAACTCGATTCAAACCCAACAAGGTTGGGTTGTCTGCTACATTCGATTCGACACTCATCCTTTTTTTGCATTTTTTTTCAGTGTCTTTTCCATTCAATTTTCTAAGTTTCTGTATTTTATTTTCTGAGTTTCTATTATTTTATCTCAAGGCAAACAGATTTTGTTCTCTATTTCTATCGAGACACAACTCATCTTCTTCATGGCTAACATGAAGTCTTCTCATTCTTTCCATACTATTGTTTATTTTTTTTTTGGGGGGGGTCTTCACCTTTTAAAAATACTATTTATTTGGGGGTAAAGTGTATATGTTCTTTTTTCTTTAATAATAATAATAATAGGTCCATTTATATAGCGCAGCTACTATGTGCATATACTCTACTGCGCTTTGATAATTGGTATCATATTATTACCCCGGCTGTAGCTGAGCCGCCATATTAATAGGCGCTAAAGCGATCAAGGAAAAATCCTACCGGGTACCCATTCACCTCACCTGGGTCGAGTGCAGCACAATGTGGATAAATTTCTTGCTGAAGGAAATTACGCCCGGTGGCTGGGATTCGAACCCACGACCCTCTGTTTCAAAGTCCGAAGACTAATCCACTGGGCCACAACGCT
The DNA here is from genome assembly GCF_018143015.1 of Lytechinus variegatus. Lineage (NCBI taxonomy): Eukaryota > Metazoa > Echinodermata > Echinoidea > Temnopleuroida > Toxopneustidae > Lytechinus > Lytechinus variegatus. Next base: position 6,069,521 of record NC_054758.1, on the reverse strand, counting down.
CCACCTTCTTCTGTATTTGTATTCTTCAACGCTTTTACTTCTATGCAAAGGCACAACGGGAAATAAGAAAGATAATGATTAAATAAGAAAGTATAAATTCAGGAGGACATCAAAATATAGATTATTGAAAAAAAGATGTAAACATAGATCGTTAACGGATGGCTAAACGAAAATGTTGACTTCCTATAAGAAATAATTTCCTTTTCTTCAATGTTTTCAAGAAATTCGAATTATGTATATAAGTTATTATAACTTATTGCCATATCGCCCTCTCTGGTGGGATCTCGCAAAAAAATTGCATCATATCGATGGTGCAATACTGATAGTGTATGATAAATAGTAAAACTATTTCCCTTTCTGCCGGGGTGAGCCGTGGTGTAGTGGATATCGTTTGAGACTAAAGCAACTCGATTCAAACCCAACAAGGTTGGGTTGTCTGCTACATTCGATTCGACACTCATCCTTTTTTTGCATTTTTTTTCAGTGTCTTTTCCATTCAATTTTCTAAGTTTCTGTATTTTATTTTCTGAGTTTCTATTATTTTATCTCAAGGCAAACAGATTTTGTTCTCTATTTCTATCGAGACACAACTCATCTTCTTCATGGCTAACATGAAGTCTTCTCATTCTTTCCATATTATTTTTTTTCTTTTTTTTTTTGGGGGGGGGGTCTTCACCTTTTGAAAATACTATTTATTTGGGGTAAAGTGTATATGTTCTTTTTTTTTTTACTTCTATGCAAAGGCACAACGGGAAATAAGAAAGATAATGGCTAAATGAGAAGTATAAATTCAGGAGGACATCAAATTATAGATTATTGAAAAAAGATGTAAACATAGATCGTAAAGGGATGGCTAAACGAAATTGTTGACTTCCTGAGAAATAATTTCCTTTTGTTCAATGTTTTCAAGAAATTCGAATATATATGTATATAAGTTATTATAACTTATTGCCATACCGCCCTCTCTGGTGAGATCTCGCAAAAAAAATTGCATCATATCGATGGTGCAATACTGATAGTGTATTATAAATAGTAAAACTATCTCCGTTCCTGCCGGGGTGAGCCGGGGTGAGCCGTGGTGTAGTGGATATCGTTTGAGCCTGAAGCAACCGGACTTGTTTCTATATTTTATTTCAAAGCAAACAGTTTTTATTCTCTATATCTATCGAGACACAACTCATCTTCTTCATGTATAACATGAAGTCTTCTCATTTTTTCCTTGTAATTTTTTTTTTGGGGGGGAGAGGTCGTCACCTTTTAAAATACTATTTATTTGGGGTAAAGTGTATATGTTCTTTTTCCTTTTACTTCTATGAAAAGGCAAAACGGAAATAAGAAAGATATGGCTAAATGAGAGGTATAAATTTAGGAGGACATCAAATTATAGATTATTGAAAAAAGGATGTAAACATAGATCGTTAACGGATGGCTAAACGAAATTGTTGACTTCTTAAGAAACAATTTCCTTTGTTCAATGTTTTCAAGAAATTCGAATATTTATATAAAATGTTATTATAACTTATTGCCATATCGCCCTCTCTGGTGAGATCTCGCAAAAAAATTGCATCATATCGATGGTGCAATACTGATAGTGTATGATAAATAGTAAAACTATCTCCCTTTCTGCCGGGGTGAGCCGTGGTGTAGTGGATATCGTTTGAGCCTGAAGCAACCGGACTTTAACCCATTAACCCGTGCATAAAAGCATGGTGGGTTGTCTGCTACATTCAACTCGATACTCATCCTTTTTGTTTGTTTGTTGTTGTAATTTGTTTGTTTTTCTAGAGGAAGGAGGTGAAGATTGTGAATTATCAGAGCATACAATCACTTTGTTTCTCTCGACACTCTTTTTTTATATATGTTTTTATCAATTTCCAATTTGTTAATTTCCATTTTCCAGATTTTTAATCATGATATTAGTACCTCTCATCTCTTATTGAGCCCCCTCACTCCACTCCAGCCTAATATTACACATAATGTTAAATGAACGAGTCATCCCTCTTATTTCAATTTAAAAAAAGCACTGTCTAGAAATCGGTATTAATTGCGAACTTGAAAAAAAAAACGTTTTTTTTTTCAATGTTTTGAAGAAATTAGAATTGAGAAAATATCGAACTTAGTGAAATATCGCCCTCCCTGTTTGGATACAGCATAAATATTGCATCATATCGATGGTGCAATATTGATTGTAGATGATAAATAGTAAAACTATTTCCCTTTCTGCCGGGGTGAGCCGTGGTGTAGTGGATATCGTTTGAGACTAAAGCAACTCGATTCAAACCCAACAAGGTTGGGTTGTCTGCTACATTCGATTCGACACTCATCCTTTTTTTGCATTTTTTTTCAGTGTCTTTTCCATTCAATTTTCTAAGTTTCTGTATTTTATTTTCTGAGTTTCTATTATTTTATCTCAAGGCAAACAGATTTTGTTCTCTATTTCTATCGAGACACAACTCATCTTCTTCATGGCTAACATGAAGTCTTCTCATTCTTTCCATACTATTGTTTTATTTTTTTTTTGGGGGGGGTCTTCACCTTTTAAAAATACTATTTATTTGGGGGTAAAGTGTATATGTTCTTTTTTCTTTAATAATAATAATAATAGGTCCATTTATATAGCGCAGCTACTATGTGCATATACTCTACTGCGCTTTGATAATTGGTATCATATTATTACCCCGGCTGTAGCTGAGCCGCCATATTAATAGGCGCTAAAGCGATCAAGGAAAAATCCTACCGGGTACCCATTCACCTCACCTGGGTCGAGTGCAGCACAATGTGGATAAATTTCTTGCTGAAGGAAATTACGCCATGGCTGGGATTCGAACCCACGACCCTCTGTTTCAAAGTCCGAAGACTAATCCACTGGGCCACAACGCTCCACCTTCTTCTGTATTTGTATTCTTCAACGCTTTTACTTCTATGCAAAGGCACAACGGGAAATAAGAAAGATAATGATTAAATAAGAAGTATAAATTCAGGAGGACATCAAAATATAGATTATTGAAAAAAAGATGTAAACATAGATCGTTAACGGATGGCTAAACGAAAATGTTGACTTCCTATAAGAAATAATTTCCTTTTCTTCAATGTTTTCAAGAAATTCGAATTATGTATATAAGTTATTATAACTTATTGCCATATCGCCCTCTCTGGTGGGATCTCGCAAAAAAAATTGCATCATATCGATGGTGCAATACTGATTGTGTATGATAAATAGTAAAACTATTTCCCTTTCTGCCGGGGTGAGCCGTGGTGTAGTGGATATCGTTTGAGACTAAAGCAACTCGATTCAAACCCAACAAGGTTGGGTTGTCTGCTACATTCGATTCGACACTCATCCTTTTTTGCATTTTTTTCAGTGTCTTTTCCATTCAATTTTCTAAGTTTCTGTATTTTATTTTCTGAGTTTCTATTATTTTATCTCAAGGCAAACAGATTTTGTTCTCTATTTCTATCGAGACACAACTCATCTTCTTCATGGCTAACATGAAGTCTTCTCATTCTTTCCATATTATTTTTTTTCTTTTTTTTGAGGGGGGGGGGGGTCTTCACCTTTTGAAAATACTATTTATTTGGGGTAAAGTGTATATGTTCTTTTTTTTTTTACTTCTATGCAAAGGCACAACGGGAAATAAGAAAGATAATGGCTAAATGAGAAGTATAAATTCAGGAGGACATCAAATTATAGATTATTGAAAAAAGATGTAAACATAGATCGTAAAGGGATGGCTAAACGAAATTGTTGACTTCCTGAGAAATAATTTCCTTTTGTTCAATGTTTTCAAGAAATTCGAATATATATGTATATAAGTTATTATAACTTATTGCCATACCGCCCTCTCTGGTGAGATCTCGCAAAAAAAATTGCATCATATCGATGGTGCAATACTGATAGTGTATGATAAATAGTAAAACTATCTCCCTTTCTGCGGGGTGAGCCGTGGTGTAGTGGATATCGTTTGAGCCTGAAGCAACCGGACTTTAACCCATTAACCCATGCAAAAATGCATGGTGGGTTGTCTGCTACATTCAACTCGATACTCATCCTTTTCTTCTTTTTTTTTTTTTTTTTTCAAGTGGAAGGGAATGTGTCAAAGTAGATATTTTTATTTTCTTTCCAATCTTTTTTTTTTCAAAATAATTGTCTTCAGTTATTAATTAATATTTAGTTTGGGCACATTTCTTTTTTTCTGTTAAAACATATTCGTAAATAGGATAGATAAAGCCAGTTAAGAGAGGATGGCAATTCTGGATGAAAGTCAAGTAGATAAGAAAATCCTTGATCATGGGAAATGCTTCTTTTTAAATGAAATATAAATGATGGACGAACAATAAAATCTACGACTTTCTCCAAAGTAAACTGAGGATTTTTGTTTTCTTAATGAGGCAGGTCGTATGGTGCAAAATTCCTATAAAGCTGCGAGAGACTAAATATAGTGAATTTTTTTCAATACAACAATCCAATTATGATATGCTATTCATACACTCTAAAAAATTAAATGTGAAATCCACTTTTAAAAGTTTGGTGGAGTGGCAATCTTTTGTAAATGTTTAATTTCTTTTCCCTTTCATTTTCCTTTTCTCTTGTCATTTTTTCTCCATTGTATACAAATTTTATTTGGGGGCGTGGCCCTCAAGCCCCCCCCCCATCTGTACGCCAGTGTCCTAATCATTTTGTTGTTATTCAATGATCAGAGCAACTAAGAAGTTAAAATGAATCGCTATATATCGCCCTCTCGAGTGAGATCTACCAAGAATATTGCATCATATCGATGGTGCAATATTGATTGTGTATGATAAATAGTAAAACTATCACCCTTTCTGATGGGATGAGCCGTGGTGTAGTGGATATCGTTTGAGACTAAAGCAACTCGATTTCAAACCCAACTGGGTTGTCTGCTACATTCAATTCGACACTCATCCTTTTTGGCATTTTTTTTCAGTGTCTTTTTTCCATTCAATTTTTTAAGTTTCTGTATTTATTTTTTCTGAGTTTCTATATTTTATTTCAAAGCAAACAGTTTTTATTCTCTATATCTATCGAGACACAACTCATCTTCTTCATGTCTAACATGAAGTCTTCTCATTTTTTCCTTGTAATTTTTTTTTGGGGGGAGAGGTCTTCACCTTTTAAAAATACTATTTATTTGGGGTAAAGTGTATATGCTCTTTTTTCTTTTACTTCTATGCAAAGGCACAACGGGAAATAAGAAAGATATGGCTAAATGAGAGGTATAAATTTAGGAGGATATCAAATTATAGATTATTGAAAAAAGGATGTAAACATAGATCGTTAACGGATGGCTAAACGAAATTGTTGACTTCTTAAGAAACAATTTCCTTTGTTCAATGTTTTCAAGAAATTCGAATATTTATATAAACTGTTATTATAACTTATTGCCATATCGCCCTCTCTGGTGAGATCTCGCAAAAAAATTGCATCATATCGATGGTGCAATACTGATAGTGTATGATAAATAGTAAAACTATCTCCCTTTCTGTCGGGGTGAGCCGTGGTGTAGTGGATATCGTTTGAGCCTGAAGCAACCGGACTTTAACCCTTTAACCCATGCAAAAATGCATGGTGGGGTTGTCTGCTACATTCAACTCGATACTCATCCTTTTCTTCTTTTTTTCTTTTTTTTTTCAAGTGGAAGGGAATGTGTCAAAGTAGATATTTTTATTTTCTTTCCAATCTTTTTTTTTAAATAATTGTCTTCAGTTATTAATTAATATTTAGTTTGGGCACATTTCTTTTTTTCTGTTAAAACATATTCGTAAATAGGAAAGATAGGGCCAGTTAAGGAGGAGGGAAATTCTTGATGAAAGTCAAGTAGATAAGAAAATCCTTGATCATGGGAAATGCTTCTTTTTAAAATGAAATATAAATGATGGACGAACAATAAAATCTACGACTTTCTCCAAAGTAAACTGAGGATTTTTGTTTTCTTAATGAGGCAGGTCGTATGGTGCAAAATTCCTATAAAGCTGCGAGAGACTAAATATAGTGAATTTTTTTCAATACAACAATCCAATTATGATATGCTATTCATACACTCTAAAAAATTAAATGTGAAATCCACTTTTAAAAGTTTGGTGGAGTGGCAATCTTTTGTAAATGTTTAATTTCTTTTCCCTTTCATTTTCCTTTTCTCTTGTCATTTTTTCTCCATTGTATACAAATTTTATTTGGGGGCGTGGCCCTCAAGCCCCCCCCCCCATCTGTACGCCAGTGTCCTAATCATTTTGTTGTTATTCAATGATCAGAGCAACTAAGAAGTTAAAATGAATCGCTATATATCGCCCTCTCGAGTGAGATCTACCAAGAATATTGCATCATATCGATGGTGCAATATTGATTGTGTATGATAAATAGTAAAACTATCACCCTTTCTGATGGGATGAGCCGTGGTGTAGTGGATATCGTTTGAGACTAAAGCAACTCGATTTCAAACCCAACTGGGTTGTCTGCTACATTCAATTCGACACTCATCCTTTTTGGCATTTTTTTTCAGTGTCTTTTTTCCATTCAATTTTTTAAGTTTCTGTATTTTATTTTCTGAGTTTCTATATTTCATTTCAAAGCAAACAGTTTTTATTCTCTATATCTATCGAGACACAACTCATCTTCTTCATATCTAACATGAAGTCTTCTCATTTTTTCCTTGTAATTTTTTTTTTGGGGGGAGAGGTCTTCACCTTTTAAAAATACTATTTATTTGGGGTAAAGTGTATATGCTCTTTTTTCTTTTACTTCTATGCAAAGGCACAACGGGAAATAAGAAAGATAATGGCTAAATGAGAGGTATAAATTTAGGAGGATATCAAATTATAGATTATTGAAAAAAGGATGTAAACATAGATCGTTAACGGATGGCTAAACGAAATTGTTGACTTCCTGAGAAATAATTTCCTTTTGTTCAATTTTTCAAGAAATTCGAATATATATGTATATAAGTTATTATAACTTATTGCCATACCGCCCTCTCTGGTGAGATCTCGCAAAAAAATGCATCATATCGATGGTGCAATACTGATAGTGTATGATAAATAGAAAAACTATCTTCCTTCCTGTCGGGGGAGCCGTGGTGTAGTGGATATCGTTTGAGCCTGAAGCAACCGGACTTTAACCCATTAACCGTGCTAAAATGCATGGTGGGTTGTCTGCTACATTCAATTCGATACTCATCCTTTTTGTTTGTTGTTTGTTTATTTTTAGATCAGAGGAGGGATAAAGATTATGAAGTATCAAAGCATATCCCAGTCTTTGTTATATGCTTCCATCAATGTCCAAATTGCAATAGTTTCAATTTGCAAAAAAAAAATTGTAAATAAAAATCGTCTCTCATTTCAACTTAAATATTGACACCCCCCCCCCCCCTCCCCCATTCAAATACCACACGGAATATGAAACGAACGAGTTATCACTCTTATTTCAATAAAAACACCTCCTCACATGGGTATTGGTTGCGAACTTGAGAAGAGTTTTATTAAATGATTTGAAGGAATTTTGATAAAAAAAATATATCTGACTTATTGAAATATCTTCCTCTTTGTTTATATAAAGCATAGAATATTAATTGCACCATATCGATGGTGCAATGTTGATTGTAGATGATAAATATTAAAACTATCTCCCTTTCTGCAGGGGTGAGCCGTGGTGTAGTGGATATCGTTTGAGACTGAAGCAACCGGACTTAAACCCATTAACCCGTGCAAAAATGCATGGTGGGTTGTCTGCTACATTCAACTCGATACTCATCCTTTTTTTTCTTTTTTTTTCAAGTGGAAGGGAATGTGTCAAAGTAGATATTCTTATTTTCTTTCCAATCCTTTTTTTTTCTTCAAAATAATTATCTTCAGTTATTAATTAATATTTAGTTTGGGCACATTTCTTTTTTTCTGTTAAAACACATTCGTAAATAGGAAAGATAGGGCCAGTTAAGGAGGAGGGAAATTCTGGATGAAAGTCAAATAGATAAGAAAATCCTCGATCATGGGAAATGCTTCTTTTTAAAATGAAATATAAATGATGGACGATTGATAAAATATATGACTTCCTCCAAAGTAAACTGAGGACGGTTTTTTCTCAATGAGGCATACTTGGCGTATGGTGCAAAATTCTATAAGGCTGCGAGAGACTAAATATAGTGAAATTTTAAATACAACAATCCACTTATGTGATAGATTATAAAATGCTCTTCATACACTCTAAAAATGAAATGTTAAATCAATGTTTAAAAGTTTGTTTCATGGAGTGGCAATCTTTTATAAATGTTTAATTCATTTTCCCTTTCATTTTCTTTTTCTCTTGTCATTTTTTCTCCATTGTATACAAATTTTATTTGGGGGCATGTCCCTCAAGCCCCCCCCCCATCTGTACGCCAGTGTCCTAATCATTTTGTTTTTATTCAATGATCAGAGCAACCAAGAAATTAAAATGAATCGCTATCGCCCTCTCGTCGAGTGAAATCTACCAAGAATATTGCATCGTATCGATGGTGCAATATTGGTTTATGTGATAAATAGTTAAACTATCACCCTTTCTGCCGGGATGAGCCGTGGTGTAGTGGATATCGTTTGAGACTAAAGCAACTCGATTTCAAACCCAACTGGGTTGTCTGCTACATTCAATTCGACACTCATCCTTTTTGGCATTTTTTCGGTGTCTTTTTTCCATTCAATTTTTTAAGTTTCTGTATTTTATTTTCTGAGTTTCTATATTTCATTTCAAAGCAAACAGTTTTTATTCTCTATATCTATCGAGACACAACTCATCTTCTTCATGTATAACATGAAGTCTTCTCATTTTTTCCTTGTAATTTTTTTTTTGGGGGGGAGAGGTCTTCACCTTTTAAAAATACTATTTATTTGGGGTAAAGTGTATATGCTCTTTTTTCTTTTACTTCTATGCAAAGGCACAACGGGAAATAAGAAAGATAATGGCTAAATGAGAAGTATAAATTCAGGAGGATATCAAATTATAGATTATTGAAAAAAGGATGTAAACATAGATCGTTAACGGATGGCTAAACGAAATTGTTGACTTCTTAAGAAACAATTTCCTTTGTTCAATGTTTTCAAGAAATTCGAATATTTATATAAACTGTTATTATAACTTATTGCCATATCGCCCTCTCTGGTGAGATCTCGCAAAGAATTGCATCATATCGATGGTGCAATACTGATAGTGTATGATAAATAGTAAAACTATCTCCCTTTCTGCCGGGGTGAGCCGTGGTGTAGTGGATATCGTTTGAGCCTGAAGCAACCGGACTTTAACCCATTAACCCGTGCAAAAATGCATGGTGGGTTGTCTGCTACATTCAACTCGATACTCATCCTTTTTGTTTGTTTGTTGTTGTAATTTGTTTGTTTTTCTAGAGGAAGGAGGTGAAGATTGTGAATTATCAGAGCATACAATCACTTTGTTTCTCTCGACACTATTTTTTTATATATGTTTTTATCAATTTCCAATTTGTTAATTTCCATTTTCCAGATTTTTAATCATGATATTAGTACCTCTCATCTCTTATTGAGCCCCCTCACTCCACTCCAGCCTAATATTACACATAATGTTAAATGAACGAGTCATCCCTCTTATTTCAATTTAAAAAAAGCACTGTCTAGAAATCGGTATTAATTGCGAACTTGAAAAAAAAAAACGTTTTTTTTTTCAATGTTTTGAAGAAATTAGAATTGAGAAAATATCGAACTTAGTGAAATATCGCCCTCCCTGTTTGGATACAGCATAAATATTGCATCATATCGATGGTGCAATATTGATTGTAGATGATAAATAGTAAAACTATTTCCCTTTCTGCCGGGGTGAGCCGTGGTGTAGTGGATATCGTTTGAGACTAAAGCAACTCGATTCAAACCCAACAAGGTTGGGTTGTCTGCTACATTCGATTCGACACTCACCTTTTTTGCATTTTTTCAGTGTCTTTTCCATTCAATTTTCTAAGTTTCTGTATTTCATTTTCTGAGTTTCTACTTTTTATCTCAAGGCAAACAGATTTTGTTCTCTATTTCTATCGAGACACAACTCATCTTCTTCATGGCTAACATGAAGTCTTCTCATTCTTTCCATATTATTTTTTTATTTTTTTTGGGGGGGGGTCTTCACCTTTTAAAAATACTATTTATTTGGGGGTAAAGTGTATATGTTCTTTTTTTTTAATAATAATAATAATAGGTCCATTTATATAGCGCAGCTACTATGTGCATATACTCTACTGCGCTTTGATAATTGGTATCATATTATTACCCCGGCTGTAGCTGAGCCGCCATATTAATAGGCGCTAAAGCGATCAAGGAAAAATCCTACCGGGTACCCATTCACCTCACCTGGGTCGAGTGCAGCACAATGTGGATAAATTTCTTGCTGAAGGAAATTACGCCCGGTGGCTGGGATTCGAACCCACGACCCTCTGTTTCAAAGTCCGAAGACTAATCCACTGGGCCACAACGCTCCACCTTCTTCTGTATTTGTATTCTTCAACGCTTTTACTTCTATGCAAAGGCACAACGGGAAATAAGAAAGATAATGATTAAATAAGAAGTATAAATTCAGGAGGACATCAAAATATAGATTATTGAAAAAAAGATGTAAACATAGATCGTTAACGGATGGCTAAACGAAATTGTTGACTTCCTATAAGAAATAATTTCGTTTTCTTCAATGTTTTCAAGAAATTCGAATATTTATATAAACTGTTATTATAACTTATTGCCATATCGCCCTCTCTGGTGAGATCTCGCAAAAAAATTGCATCATATCGATGGTGCAATACTGATAGTGTATGATAAATAGTAAAACTATTTCCCTTTCTGTCGGGGTGAGCCGTGGTGTAGTGGATATCGTTTGAGACTAAAGCAACTCGATTCAAACCCAACAAGGTTGGGTTGTCTGCTACATTCGATTCGACACTCATCCTTTTTTTGCATTTTTTTTTCAGTGTCTTTTCCATTCAATTTTCTAAGTTTCTGTATTTTATTTTCTGAGTTTCTATTATTTTATCTCAAGGCAAACAGATTTTGTTCTCTATTTCTATCGAGACACAACTCATCTTCTTCATGGCTAACATGAAGTCTTCTCATTCTTTCCATATTATTTTTTTTCTTTTTTTTTGGGGGGGGGGGTCTTCACCTTTTGAAAATACTATTTATTTGGGGTAAAGTGTATATGTTCTTTTTTTTTTTACTTCTATGCAAAGGCACAACGGGAAATAAGAAAGATAATGGCTAAATGAGAAGTATAAATTCAGGAGGACATCAAATTATAGATTATTGAAAAAAGATGTAAACATAGATCGTAAAGGGATGGCTAAACGAAATTGTTGACTTCCTGAGAAATAATTTCCTTTTGTTCAATGTTTTCAAGAAATTCGAATATATATGTATATAAGTTATTATAACTTATTGCCATACCGCCCTCTCTGGTGAGATCTCGCAAAAAAAATTGCATCATATCGATGGTGCAATACTGATAGTGTATGATAAACAGTAAAACTATCTCCCTTTCTGCCGGGGTGAGCCGTGGTGTAGTGGATATCGTTTGAGCCTGAAGCAACCGGACTTTAACCCATTAACCCGTGCATAAAAGCATGGTGGGTTGTCTGCTACATTCAACTCGATACTCATCCTTTTTGTTTGTTTGTTGTTGTTGTTGTAATTTGTTTGTTTTTCTAGAGGAAGGAGGTGAAGATTGTGAATTATCAGAGCATACAATCACTTTGTTTCTCTCGACACTCTTTTTATATATGTTTTTATCAATTTCCAATTTGTTAATTTCCATTTTCCAGATTTTTAATCATGATATTAGTACCTCTCATCTCTTATTGAGCCCCCTCACTCCACTCCAGCCTAATATTACACATAATGTTAAATGAACGAGTCATCCCTCTTATTTCAATTTAAAAAAAGCACTGTCTAGAAATCGGTATTAATTGCGAACTTGAAAAAAAAAACGTTTTTTTTTTCAATGTTTTGAAGAAATTAGAATTGAGAAAATATCGAACTTAGTGAAATATCGCCCTCCCTGTTTGGATACAGCATAAATATTGCATCATATCGATGGTGCAATATTGATTGTAGATGATAAATAGTAAAACTATTTCCCTTTCTGCCGGGGTGAGCCGTGGTGTAGTGGATATCGTTTGAGACTAAAGCAACTCGATTCAAACCCAACAAGGTTGGGTTGTCTGCTACATTCGATTCGACACTCAAGTTTCTGTATTTCATTTTCTGAGTTTCTACTTTTTATCTCAAGGCAAACAGATTTTGTTCTTTATTTCTATCGAGACACAACTCATCTTCTTCATGGCTAACATGAAGTCTTCTCATTCTTTCCATATTATTGTTTTATTTTTTTGGGGGGAGGGGGTCTTCACCTTTTAAAAATACTATTTATTTGGGGGTAAAGTGTATATGTTCTTTTTTCTTTAATAATAATAATAATAGGTCCATTTATATAGCGCAGCTACTATGTGCATATACTCTACTGCGCTTTGATAATTGGTATCATATTATTACCCCGGCTGTAGCTGAGCCGCCATATTAATAGGCGCTAAAGCGTTCAAGGAAAAATCCTACCGGGTACCCATTCACCTCACCTGGGTCGAGTGCAGCACAATGTGGATAAATTTCTTGCTGAAGGAAATTACGCCATGGCTGGGATTCGAACCCACGACCCTCTGTTTCAAAGTCCGAAGACTAATCCACTGGGCCACAACGCTCCACCTTCTTCTGTATTTGTATTCTTCAACGCTTTTACTTCTATGCAAAGGCACAACGGGAAATAAGAAAGATATGGCTAAATGAGAGGTATAAACTTAGGAGGACATCAAATTGTAGATTATTGAAAAAAGGATGTAAACATAGATCGTTAACGGATGGCTAAACGAAAATGTTGACTTCCTATAAGAAATAATTTCGTTTTCTTCAATGTTTTCAAGAAATTCGAATTATGTATATAAGTTATTATAACTTATTGCCATATCGCCCTCTCTGGTGGGATCTCGCAAAAATATTGCATCATATCGATGGTGCAATATTGATTGTAGATGATAAATAGTAAAACTATTTCCCTTTCTGCCGGGGTGAGCCGTGGTGTAGTGGATATCGTTTGAGACTAAAGCAACTCGATTCAAACCCAACAAGGTTGGGTTGTCTGCTACATTCGATTCGACACTCATCCTTTTGGGGATTTTTTTTTTCCTGGGGGGGATGGCGGATGTTTTTTTTTCTTTTGCTTTTGTAATGCAATCGTAGTTTGTTTTCATGTTTGATCAGCACCAGCACGCGTTTTCCATATTTAGTGATCAGTGCTTATTCTGCATTACCTATATTTTCCCTTTTATAGCCCTTTTTCATTGATAATGAATTTCCTCTTTTGCAGTGCCCCATTTTAACTTAAATTTAATTGATCGAATGCTCCAATACTTCTGATAAATGCCCCTTTTATTTTCTATTTTTCCCCCGAAATTTTCAGTCTGTTAATTTAAGGTAATTACAATTAGCATTTTTTTAAAAAAAATTTTATTTTTTTTTTGCAGGGGCAGCGGAACTGGGGGGGGGGGTGGCGGCACGCGCGTTTCCGTTTTACACCCTGGCGAAGGCATTTTCCGGAAAAGTAGCCAAAAAGCGACTAGTGAAGAGTCTACGTCTTCGTTTGTTTACATTATCAGCTGGGCGCGCGATCCAAAGTCCGCACCGAAGTTATCCGCAGAACATACCGTACTTGCAAATGCAACTGAGCTTATACTTTCCAGGTTCAATACGAATGTTTGCCTTGATCATTTGCCTTGCCGATTTGCTGATGTCTGTCTTTCTCTCTATCTGTCTATATATCTATCTCTCAAATTCTATCTCTATCTATCTATGTAACTGCAGTATCTATCTATCTAATAATCTCTGTCTCTCTCATTCTTTATCTAACATCTATTCTCTATCTCTCTCTATCTATCCATCCATCTGTCTGTCTTTCTCTATTTCTTTCTCTCTCTCTACCTACCTATGTAACTACAGTATCTATCTGTTAATTTGTCGCTCTTCTCTCTCATTCTTGATCTATCTGACATCTATCTATCTCTCAAATTCTCTATCTATCTCTCTATCCATCTATCTACCCATCTGTCTGTCTTTCTCTATTTTAACTAGAGTATCTATCTGTTAATTTGTTAATAATCTTCTCTGTCTCTCTCATTCTTTAATTATCTATTTAATATCTCTCTCTCTCTCTATCTATCTATCTATATATCTATCTATCCATCTGTCTGTCTTTCTCTTATTCTCTCTATCTATTTATCTATCTATTTTTTAACTTATCTATCAGTTAATTTGTTAATATTCTTTGTCTCTCTCCCTCTTTATCTATCTAACATCTATCTATCTCTATCTATCCATCTGTCTGTCTTTCTCTATTTCTCTCTATCTATATATCTATCTATCTATGTATCTATCTATCTGTTGATTTGTCTATCTTCTCTGTCTCTCTCATTCTTTGTCTTTCTATCTATCTAACATCTATCTATCTGTCTCTCAAATTCTCTATCTCTCTCCTTCTCTAGCATCTGTCTGTCTTTTTTCTCTCTTTCTCTTTGTCCGTCCATATTTCTATCTACAACATCTCTCTCTCTATCTATCTATCTATCTATCTATCCTTCTCTCTCTCTCTTTCTCTCTCGATCTCCCTCTATATATCGACCTCTCTGTCTCTCCCCCTCTCTCTGTTTATCTATCCATCCATCTCCCCCTCTTTCTCTCTCTTTCTATCTATCCACCTCTCTCTCTCTCTTCCTCTCATTTCTATCTATCTATCTATCTGTCTGTCTATCTTGTCTCTATCTATTTATCAGTCTTCTATATCTATCTTTCGGCAGCTATAAGTGTATCAATCCATCAAACTTCAATTTGTCTTTCCATTATAAGTATCTGTTTATTTTGATTTTGTCTGCCATTCTATTCATTTAGTTAATAATTTATTTTTAGAAAAAAAAAACTATCATAAACAACGCGACTGCAAAAGCATGTTCGGATTTCACTCCTGACTGCCGCTCTCTCTGTACATGAAGTGCCGAGGAACTCTGTGCTCTGATCTGATCAGTAACTGTGCAAATTGCATGCGGTGTGGTGGACTCGCCTGTGTCGCACGCTGCATGCAACCAGCGATGTGTGTAGACTCTTCACTAGTCGCTTTTTGGCTACTTTTCCGGAAAATGCCTTCGCCAGGGTGTAAAACGGAAACGCGCTGGCGGCACGGGGGGGCACTTGCCAAAAAATAGGAAATGCTTTCTTTCCAAAATGATTTCTGCCCTCTGTGGGGGTACGTAACACTTTTTGAATCTGCATTTTTGTCCATGTAGTTGATTCTGTTTCATTTGTTATGTATTTCTCATTGTGAAATGTTTCATATTTTTTCTCTCATTTTTCCCACCTTTTTCCCCACCCCTGAAGGCCGACAAGTATACAG
Organism: Lytechinus variegatus; assembly: GCF_018143015.1. Classification (NCBI taxonomy): domain Eukaryota; kingdom Metazoa; phylum Echinodermata; class Echinoidea; order Temnopleuroida; family Toxopneustidae; genus Lytechinus; species Lytechinus variegatus. Next base: position 6,054,043 of record NC_054758.1, on the reverse strand, counting down.
TTCAGAAGACATTTTAGTGAATTTCAACGAATATTATGCCTAAGAATGACAATTGACCTAACTGTGTCATTGGGGCTAAATGACCCTAATTCTCTATGTTTTCCGTAAACATGGCTCTCCCATTTTTCTCACCCGTGGGTTGAGTGCAGCAAAATGTGGGTAAATTTCTTGCTGAATTCAGGAAAACACGCCATTGCTGGGAATCGATAGGGTGAACTTCCCCTTTAAACGGCTTAATTGTAGTTTTGTCTCTACAGGGCTTTGGGTTTATCATGTTTGTTTTTTTAACATACCAGGCCCTAACTTCATAAAATGATTTTCTCGGTTTATCCAGTAAACATATATTCAAGGCCAAGCTTATATATTTTTCAGTCGTGTTTCCTCAATTATTGTAGTACGTTACAAAGAATGTATACATCGATCTAGTCTTCTTCCTCCTCCTCCTCCTACTTCTTCTTCTTCTTCTTATTAGTGCTGCTTCAACTTCAGGGGATCACTTTCATCTGCGTGTGCACTATTTGTGTCGAAATGTTATTTCATTATTTGTCTCTAGTGCAGGTGCAAATGTAAACATTATTTTGAAATGTCTTTCCTGTATTCTAGAAGGACCGAAATGTGTAGATTGATACCACATTAATATTTACGAAACTGCTGCTTTGCTCGCGCGATTATACACAAAAAAGGGTACCGGTACCAGTCTATTTGTATTCTGTAAACAAAAGAACCACAGACAGGAAAGACGCATTAACCATAGAGCTATTAACAGACTGAACATCTTTAATTCCACTGAACTGAATAACTTAATGCGGAAACGGTAAGTGTTTATTTCAGCTAGATCGGGAAACATCAGTCAAAATTAGTCTTTACAATTGCTGCAATGCATCTTTGGGGTTTTTGTTTTGAGCAGATAGGAGAAACCTTGGCTTGAGAGAACATCTCTTTTTATACGTTTTTGCTGCACAGTCCCATACACTGAAATTACCGTAAGTGAATTTTCTTCTTTAGCACTAAGTTCTTCTGGGGCCGATTGCACGAAAGGTCCTTTCCAAGCACTCTAGGCGACACCGCAATACTTACCCGTGTTAAGAAACTGAGACTCCACTCACGCGCATTTGGGCAGCCCTAGCTTAGAACTAAGCTTTCTTTCCGTAAAAAATCTTTATTCTTATGATTCAATAAATGTTAATGAATATATAATTACTCTTAAATCGGTACTCACCGGTTCTTTTTCTTGAATTTTCTGCCAAATTCCCACGCTTCTGGCTTCAATTCTGCGATGGATTCTGTTGCCATAGACAGCTACACATGCAACTCTATTTATAAATGGAGCGCCCCTTACGAGAGTTGTTAATGCCGCGGAAAAATTGTTAGGCATTTTGGCCTGTGGTCAAGGCGTTCTTTTGTTCTATTTTTTTATAGGTATGAGATCGAAATCACAGCGACTATTCACACTGTTCCATAATGATTCCGAAAGGAGGTGCAGCACCCCCCACCCACATGGGCGCAAATCCCAGGGGGACACTTCCCCCTAACCCAAAATAGTAGGGGCACATTATCAAATGTCCCCCTACTATTTTTGTTCTTTTATATATGATGGAAAGAAATAGGCCTACATCATTTAAATCGAAGTAAAAACATGTATTTTGGACGAGACGACCTTCTTTTGGGGTGATAAACCTTCCTTTTTTTTGTTAGTTTGTTTTTGTTTTTTTTTTGCCTGTTTTCCAGCCCCTGGTCCCCTACCTTAGATTTCGATCACCCTTGCCTCCCACTACTCTTGATATTGTTTGCGAATCTGTTTTGTAAATTAAAGGGGAATTTCACCCTGATAAAAAGATGATGAAAATATGAGAAAAATCATTTCAAAATATCGATGAAGGTGTTATTTGACAAAAAATGGAGTTGATAGAATTTAGAATGCTTGATTTATTGTGACGTCTATAACGAGCAGTTGCTCTATCCTAAATATAAAATGCCCAAATTTCCCATTTTTAATGGTCCGTAACGACCCACTTTTTTCTTTTTGATAACAAGTATGAATTGATATAGGAAAATGTACCATAAAAATCATTATCATGTATTTCTTGACATTTCATTTACTTTTTTACCATAATAATAGCTGCTTGCAAAGGCCTACGCCGTCACAAAAACCCGGGGGGCCGGGGGGGGGGCACTTACATTGACGAGTGGATACCATGCGCGACCAAAAAAAAACGTAAAAAGGATGTCCTTTTCACGATAGGGCACGTTACCTACGTAACGTGATAAGGGTGTCAAAAACACAAAAATAACGAAAAAAGGGTATCTATTAATTCGCTAGGAAAACCGTCGTGTTTAGGGTCTAATTTGCGGGGATGATAAAACAAAATCAAAATGTTTTATAAAGGATGTCCTTTTTGCTCCAACACTTCGTGTTTAGAGTCCGATTTGCGCGAGGTGTAGAAGGTGGGGTCGTACTAAACCAAATAAGGTAAAGCCGACGACCGAAGGACCCGTAACAATAAAACATTCCTGTACTTGTTTAGGGGTTCATTTCAGGGAATATTTGCCAAGAGTATCGTTTTGTTTCCAATACTTGTTAAGGGTAGGGTTTCACACGCCAATACTTGTTAAGGGGTGCATTTTCAGAATATGGAAATTACGTGTTTAGGGTGCTTTTCGAGACCCCATGGTCGCGCATGGTATCCACTCGTGAATGGAAGTGGCCCCCCCCCCGGGCAAAAAAAAATCTTACCTTTGAAAAAGATTGGTGGGGGATGGATTTTCCTCGAACGCATACCAATTTTTTTCTGCTATTTTCATAATAAACTTTAAATGAATTCAACTTTGCACTACTTAATTTTTTCAAAGACAAAATAACAAAATTACATCTCGTCATCATCATCATCACCACTATCATTAGCATCACCTCATCATCATCACCACAACCGTCACCACAACCATCATCATCACCAAGATAATTTTCATCATCGTCATTGCCATCATCATCTTTTTTTTTTCTTTTTTTTTTCCCCATCCCTTCTTCTTTTTTTTTTCTTCCAATATTCCTCCTTTTTTTTAGAGCGGCACACCGTCATGCTCCCTCACTGATTATCCGCCTCTATATGCTTGGTGTTGTATAAAATTGGCGGATACCTGAATGAAATACTGAAGAGAAAATAAGGAAAGGGAAAAAGTAAGAAGAAAAAGAAGATGAGGAGAAGAAAAAAAAAAAGCCAAACAAATGAAACAAAACAATGTCAAAATTTCGTAATAAAGTCTTCTACATGTACGTCAGTTTAAATGAGGTTTTTGTTCTCATTGAAATGAGAACAAAAAAAGAATTGAAACCATAGGCGGCGGAAGCGGGGACGTTCCCCCCTAAATTTGTTGTTGACCTTTTTTTTTTTGCTTGTCAATTTATTTTCCTACGTCCCCCCTAAAATGTTTGGGTTGAGAGCCTTTTTTTTTGCTTGTCAAAATTTGTTAGGTTGTCCCCTCCTAAAATTTGGGGCTTCCGCCGCCAATGATTGAAACAGGACTACATTATAATATAGTGTAAAGAAATAGAGGGAAGCTCCGAGACAATAAAAAGGTTGAAAAAGAAAAAAATGTGAAAACACAAAGCTCTCACAACATGAGCATAATAACAAATAATAACGAATAAGCGAGGACAAGTAGCTGAGGGACCCCCCCCAACTCTCTCTCTCTAGTTATCTATCTATCTATCCGACTCGATTATATAAGAGAAGAATTTACTAATCAAAATATTATGAGCAAAAAGCACGAGCTGATATTTTTATGAATATTCAAAACTGATAGAGAGACGCAATCGAATTATTCGATTGCGACAAAATTGATGATCTGAGAATTTATTGTTTTTAGGAATTCATTAAAAGCATAAAGTTGATCAGCATTAAAATATGGCAGGCGCAACGCATGAGCTAAAGCTTTATAGGCATACACCGATAAAAAATTTTAAGTATTTTTGGTAATCATGAAAAAAATTGATATTTCATGAAAGAAAGCTCAAATCCCGAGGAGGAATATTCTTATGAATTGACTTTAAAAAAAACTGTGGTAAGCCCCATTTAATATTTGATTATAAGTCGAATAAAACAGTAAAAGCTGACAAACGTTCGCGTGATATTTGGCAACCTCCCCCCCCCAAAAAAAAAATAAATAAATAAATAAAAATAAAAAAAAGTTTTTAACTATAATAATGATCGAAGGTAATTTTGTCTCGCGTAGAACTGGACAAATGAAAAAAAGATTGTCACTAAAAAAATGAAGGTAATTTTGACCCACGTAAAATTTGGCGAGCCCCCCCCCCCCAAAAAAAAAAGGAAAAAAGGTTTTAACAAGCAAAAAAAGGCTAAAAAGGAGAAAGAAGAGACAAGAATAATTATGAACGAAATATCCCCATTACAAATAATGCTGTGATCATCATAAAGGAGGGTCGCATAACTAGTATGAACAACGTATTTAATTCCAAAATATTTACTACAAATCTCAATAGGGGGATCGGGCAGAAATGCTCACCCCCACCCCCACCCCCCCCCCCCCGATCCGCCACTGATTCCAATCAATAATGACATTTATCTGCAATACTGATACTTTGGAATCAAGATACTGAAGATTGATACGCTTTACATAAATTATGAACGTCTGACAAAAAGATAATCTACCGATCAGCTGACCAGTTCGCGTATCACTTCGGAGTTGATCACTCGTCGCAGCTGTGTAGAACGCTCACCGAAAATCAACAAAAAGGCCTGAAATGTAAGTTTAATGATAATATATTTTAATTTGAACTACTTAATTAATACTTTTAATGTCTCCCCAACAAATGAAAGTCATATCACGTAACTCCAATTTGTATTAAGGCGTACATTTACCAAAGTCTTGGGTTGGAAATCAGAACAGCATTGTCTAACCCATATTTTTGGGTAATGTCGCCTATGAGGTCCATACATGTTAATGTTTGGACCTCATTGGTACTAGGAGTGGTTCCAAGGACCGTCTTTCGTGTCGCCCATCTTTTATGATACGCTATAAGAGGAGTGTTTCTGAAATTTATGATAAAGAATGAGATTCGTTAGCTTGCATTTAAATCAAATTTTATACAATTTCATGATATATCACATTTTGCAAACAAATATTTTGTTTATTTTAACGGACGAATGAAATATGTTTGCAGAAGATTTATTTGAAACGCGTTTCACATGGCGCATCATAAAAGATGGGCGACACGAAGACGGTCCTTGCAAAGACCCTTTCGTGCAATCGGCCCCCGGTTCTGTCATGTCTGTTTTACTGCTGCACAATGTGTGTCTTCTTCCAAAGTGCAGTATATCCTTCATGATTTTAGATCAAAACACTGCAGAGTGGTGTGTCTTGGGCTTTTGGCTCCAGTCTTGGTGTTTTCTCCACTTTTAAATTGATTGCTTGCCGACAAGGCCTTCTTGGATTGGAACAGTAATTTGAGCTCTTTTGCTACTCTTACACTCTTTCTTGCTTCGCAGTTTCATGCTTTTGTTTTGTTTTGTAACATGCATGTCTGTCAAGCTAAGCTGGAGATCGATTAGACCAAAAGCTTCGGTCTCTGTTATGTTGGTTGTTCAGCTGAACTCCGTTGGCTTCACTCACCAAATACAGAGACCGAAGTTCTAGTGCGATCTGTACAGCACTTGTTCACTGCTACCACCATGCCTGTGGGGAATCTACAGGTAGGACTTAGTCTTGAGGACACAATGATGATGATTTTTGTCTCACCTGCGAAGCAGAGTGAGACTATAGGCGCCGCTTTTCCGACGGCGGCGGCGGCGTCAACATCAAATCTTAACCTGAGGTTAAGTTTTTGAAATGACATCATAACTTAAAAAGTATATGGACCTAGTTCATGAAACTTGGCCATAAGGTTAATCAAGTATTACTGAACATCCTATTAAAGTTTCATGTCACATGACCAAGGTCAAAGGTCATTTAGGGTCAATGAACTTAGACCATGTTGGAGGAATCAACATTGAAATCTTAACCTGAGGTTAAGTTTTTGAAATGTCATCATAACTTAGAAAATATATGGACGTAGTTCATGAAACTTGGACATAAGGTTAATCAAGTATCACTGAACATCCTGCATGAGTTTCACGTCACATGACCAAGGTCAAAGGTCATTTAGGGTCAATGAACTTTGGCCGAATTGGGGATATCTGTTGAATTCCCATCATAACTTTGAAAGTTTATGGATCTGATTCATGAAACTTGGACATAATAGTAATCAAGCATCACTGAATATTTTGTGCAAGTTTCAGGTCTCATGATTAAGGTCAAAGGTCATTTAGGGTCAATGAACTTTGGCCGAATCGGGGGTGTCTGTTGAATTACCATCATAACTTTGAAAGTTTATTAGTCTAGTTCATTAAACTTGGACATATGAGTAATCAAATATCACTGAACATCCTGTGCGCGTTTCAGGTCACATGACCAAGGTCAAAGGTCAATGAACTTTGGCCGAATTGGGTGTATCAGTTGAATTACCATCAAAACTTTGAAAGTTTATGGATCTGATTCATGAAACTTGTACATAAGAGTAATCAAGTATCACTGAACATCCTGTGCGAGTTTCAGGTCACATGATCAAGGTCAAAGGTCATGTAAGGTCAATGAACTTTGGCCATGTTGGGGTTTTTTGTTGAATAACCATCATATCTCTGTAAGTTTATTGGTCTAGTTCATAAAAAGTGGACATAAGAGTAACCATGTATCACTGAACATCTTGTGCGAGTTAGAGTAGTATTCAAAGTCAGCACTGCTGCTATATTGAACCGCGTGATGCAGGTGAGACGGCCAGAGGCATTCCACTTGTTTTAGATATGTAGTATATTTCTTCATCATTGACGTCTTGACACTCTCTCCATAGTGCCTTCAGCGAAGGACCAAAACAAAGATGGACTCCCCAAAATCCATACTTTTAAACCGAAGTCAAGAGAATTTATTTAATTTTATTAATTCTTACACCTTCCTACGCCTAATGCGTAGGAAGGTTTTAAATATTACTATGTAAAAATGTAAAAAAATGAAGATTTCTTACCTAACTGATGCCGCGTAGACCCCTCGTTCCACATGTAAACAACGGAAATACAATAGCGTCGACCCTTGAACCGCTTATGTATGACGTACTTCCGGAAAGCAATGCCGTCTTAACGAACAATTTAGAGATAAAAAATCTTATTTAACAAATATTAAAATTTATTTATTTCGTGATCATAAATAATTCATATCAATATATATAAATTATTTATGATCACAAAATAAATAGGACTATGGTATGCCAATGTTGTACAGAGCACACACTTTAAAAAATCATTAAAATATCACTTTTGTGACCAAAATTACTAATTTCCATACAGTTGCAATTTAATTTTCATTAGTAACTTGTGAATAATTTTTGTATTCACCAGAGCGCTCAAAAACTTGAATTTTTGGCATATTTTTGTGTACGCCCTCTATTGGTGGAAAGTAATATGGCAAGAAAATTTTCATTTTTTGATCTCTATTTTAAATTAAGAAAAAAATGATTTAAAGAATCAAATTTGAATAAGAGCCAAGTTGTATGAATAATAGGTGTAATGGAAACTGTCAGTGTAAAAAAAATCAAGCATTTGCCCCAATGAAAAAGAGAAAATAAGCCAAACATTGCCACCCTTATTTTGCCACACATGGAGATATAACTGAGAACAAGGTTATATTATAACCTTGTTCATTGAATGAGTGCTGTACAGGGGATTGAATGGCCATATGTTTATGTACTTAAGATCGGATAAAACGGGGAAGTGAATTTGCACGACAGTTGAGGTAAGTCATTGTTTTTGTTCCTTTTAACTTGATTTTTCTCCGGTTTTTGGCAATTAATGCCAAGAGGGAATATTAATTTGCATTTTGGATCCATTAATTTTCAAAATTTTTAGTCATTAAAGACAAAAATTGAAGAGCCCCAACGGGGGGATTTTACATTGCAAGTCCCCTAATGGTGGCTGCATGATAGCAAGCCGTCTGTGTACGAGGAGAAATAAAAAAATAAAATGTTATAAAACTCCTTGAAACAGACGGCTGCCAGCTGTCTAGAGATCATATGCATGATATGGCATTACAAAAGGGACTAAATTGGCAATCACTGAAATGGGCGCTTGTCATGCTTGTTTTCCATCTTGGTCCATATTTTCTGTCGTTTTAGTTTACTTATTATATTTCCATCTACTTTCACATTTTCAGGTCTAAATGGACAAAGAGCAACACCTTTCTTGAAATAAATCCACTTTCTTCAAAGTTTTATATTCAACATCGAGAGATGCCACTGGACGACCAACCAAACCATGGCACTGAACCTTCTGGTTCAGACCAGAGCCCTGACCCGACACAAGCCCAAGCGGAAGGAGGGTCTAAAGAGGTTGAAAACCAAGCCTCGGACTCAGATCCTCTGGAATCCTCTGGAGAAGGAGAGGTTCTTAGGAAGCGGCAACGACAGCACTCGCCGGCTCCAGGATCCGCTTCAGGTGGACTGCATGGAGGCTTTGCTGGAATTGAAGGTAAAAACTTGAAATAATTGTTGTTTATGAAATTGGCAACAATCATTAATTCATCATACATATTAATAAATATACACGTAGATCCAGGGGCGGAAATCTCTCCCAAAAGGTAGGGGGACAAGGGTCTGGAAAATTTGACAAGCAAAAAAAAAAAGGGTATTACCTAAAATTTAAGGTCATTTCAACGAAAATATATTTGACAAGCAAAAAAAAGGTCATCTCGTTCCAAAACGCACGTTTTATTTCCATTTTCAGTGATATATTTCTTGGCATCACCAAAGACCCAAAATAGTAGGGGGGACATTTGATATTGTGTCCCCCCTACTATTTTGAGTAGGGGGGACACGATCCCCCTGTCCCCCCTGGGATTTCCGCCCATGTGTAGATCTATATGACTCAAAGTGAATGAAGATAGCAAGCTGACGATTAAAAAAAGTTACCAATACTGTCCAGATCCAGATCCGGTGCAATATACCAAACTGGTCCTGAACCGTACACATCCAGATCCAGAAGTTCATTCTTCCCTTTTTCAATGTGAATGCTGCTGCTGCTTCCAGGGGCCGATTGCATGAAATGGTCTCCCTAAGGGCCGTCTTTCATGTTGCCCATCTTTTATGATGCGCTGTATGCGGGATATGTCTGACATTTATGATAGAAATAGGATTTGTTAGCTTTTAATTAAATTTTATAAACTTTCATGAGATATCACATTATATAAACCAAGATTTTTTTTTACTTTATTGGACAAATAAAATATGTTTGCAGGTAGTTAATTTAAAATGCAATTCACATTGCACATCGTAATTAATGGGCGACACGAAAGACGGTTCTTGCAAAGACCCTTTCGTACCATTGGCCCCAGGTACTGAAGTCTGAAAATAAACATTTGCATTTATATTTTTAAACATTGATTTTTCCATTTTCATTGCATTGCTAATTTAAAGTGTGTAATAATGATTAGCTTGTTGGCTCCCAGAAATAAGATGCATTTATGAAGGAAACATAGTTGCATTAAATAATGAATAATTTAAACTTCTTCCAACGTGTGAGATGGCAAGCTAGCAATCAGAGCACCAAATGGTAGGCTTAAGACAATAGGAGAGGTAGGCCTATGAGGATGTATTTTTATGAAGTTAAATTTTTATTTGAGAGAGTGAAACGATTAGTCAAAACATTGAAAAAAGACAAAGAATATTTGGCTAAGATTAAATGTATTACATATTAAAGTACTTAAATATCAATAGAAAAACAAATATTTAGCTTACTGACATGGTAACCTAATTTACAAAGCAGGAAAAGCATGAATAATATTTGTCTATCATGATATAGAAAGTGATTTCCATTTATTTTTTCTGTCCTTTTATTTTGCAGCCTCTCCTCATAAGAACAAAACTTTTGAAGAGTTGATCACAGCTGCTGGCCTCGTCTCCAACATGGCCCTTGCCCATGAGATTGTTGTCGATGGGAATTTCAAGCTGTCACCTCGTGACATGCCTGAAAACTCGTGAGTAGTTCAGCATGCTTTCTTTCCTCAAATTGGTCGCAATAATAAAGCAATATTGACTGGCCTCGGGGCGATACAAGATATATCGCCCAAACTAGATTTATATTTCCCGAGTTGTAGAAGAGGTTGATATCAATTTAGTGAGGGTGATATATGTCCTTTTTCCCCCAGGCCAGTCAATATTGCTACATGTATTATTAAACAAATCAGACATCTAGAGAAAAATTGTTAAAATTTAGATATTCCAAAGTTTAAGAATTCATGAGAATCTAGTTTGTCATGTTGTGCAGACTGGGCCTCTGAACTTTACCATTGTGATGGAATTGAAATGATGCGTCCCTGGCCTAGGGACGCAGTATCCATCGTTGTCTCAACTTGATTACCATATATACCACGTATAGCACTGCGCAGTTCAAGGACGCGTACAAAAACGTGTAGAATACACGGATGTTTGCTCTGCCTTGTTCCCCGCTACATTTCCACGCTTTTTTCATAAAAATAAATTGGGTCCGTGGATAAGCAATTGGAAATTTATTGACCGGCCATTTGATCCCAGTCTCAAGCAGGTAACAATGTATCAAAGTTGCCATGCTCAGATGTCTGATATGGTTAATAACAATTTTTTTTTTCATTACAATCTTCATGTGCGATTTCTGGTATTTTCATATGATTTGGTTCAGAGTGAGATTGTCATCGAAAATCATTGACTATTTGTTTAATGAAATGCTCCCTGTGCTCCACAAATATTCCAAAAATTTAAGCATACAGGTAGCTACCAACATGGCTCTTAAGTATTTCAAGGAATGATTCTCTCCTGGGTTGAGTTTGAGAGTGGTAATTGGTCATCAACGGGTACTAGCATAAAAATAGTGAATAGGCATGAGTGCGATGGTGCAAGATTTCGCATGAGGTGAGAGAAAGATGCTCTATTCAAAAAGGCGTTAGCGGAGTTGAATAGAGCGTTTCTTTCATCGAATGCGAAATCTCGCACCATTGCACGAATAAGAATATTCACTATTTGTGTTGTATAACGCCTTGAAATCTAGCGATAATATGGAAAAAACAAGAGTTTTTTTTCCCTCCAGTAATCTATGAAAAGGGAGCAAAATTATTGAAAGCGAGAATCAAAATCCCACAAGCCGGGCCCACAAGCGCACATGATCTTGGACAGCATTGCGCATTTAGCCAGCGGGCTGTACGCGCATTGTCACATTATTCAATGAAATCGCATTGTGACATCACCTCCTAAAGCCGTGCAATGGTACATTTTGGAGGGTACGTCTTGTGTGCAACGGTACGAATGTGTGACTTTCAGCCTCCCATTTGATCGCGTACAACAAGGTAAGTAGGCGTTGTACAATGTGCGTTTGCACTGCCCGGCAAAATGAATGTTTCACAACCTTGGCTGGTTTTGGGGATCCTAGTGCTTTGTTTCATCGGGCGTGACCATTTCAAAAGCATGCTAGTGTCAATCAATGTATTACAGAAGCAGTATTTATGTTTACTTGTTCTATTGATTTTGATAACAGAATTGAGAAGCAGGTACACAAGGTCGTTCACCAGGCATTCTGGGATAGCTTGAGCGCTCAGCTTTCCGACGATCCACCATCGTATACGCATGCTGTCACTCTCATCGGGGAGATTAAAACGGTAGGTTTTCTCTTCATTGTATTATCAGTCTAGGGGAGCAAACTGTCCAACACAGGACAATGTCTCTCAATGACTGCGTGGTATAAATAGCTAGTCTCTTAATATACCTTTTGAGATAACTATTGAAGGGGAGTTTACCCTGACAAAAACTTTGTTGTCAAAATAGCAGAAAAAAATAAGAAAAGATATCGGTGAAGATTTGAGGAAAATCCATTAAACATTAAGAAAGTTATTAGGATTTCAAGTTTTTGATTTGTGACATCATAAACAACTAAAACAAGCACCTGCCCCTTATGTAATATAAGATGCATAAATTTAATTTTTTAATAGTGCATGATGACTTATTTCATAATTTTCTTTGTAGGAAAGGGTGTGAAATTATTTTAGTATTGATATACGGAAGGTACAATAAAAACCATTTTCAAATTTCTGAGAAAATAAAATTTCATTGATTCATATGACATCACAAAGCAAATGATTAAAATTCAAATAACTTGTTTATCCTTTGTGGATTATCCAAACCTTTTTTCTATATTTTCATTATTTTTTCTGCTATTTTTACTGAAACTATTTTTATTTAAACTATTTGTCAGGGTGAACTTCCCCTTTAAACTTCAGAAGTGAAAAAGGACTTATGACAAAGTTGCCAATTTATGACCATTTTCGCATTACACTTTCATTTTGACAGATTCTACTATCGCTGCTCCTACCACACCATGACAAGCTGAAATGTCAAATTCTTGAGGTCATTGACCTCTCTCTCATCCAGCAACAAGCGGACCACCAGGCCCTCGATGTCAGCAGACTAATTGCCTTCGTAGTCCAAGTAATGTCCAAGCTCTGTGCTCCAGTCAGGGATGAGGAGATTGCTAAATTGGCAACCCTGACCGAACCAGTAGAAATTTTCAGGTACATTTTTTTGTTCTTCAAGATTGTTTCAATTTTTTTTCATGTCAACACTATATATATGAATATTGAATGCGAGATTTTGTATATAACATGCACAAAATACAAAAATATTATACCATATCTTGTAAAGACAAGACATTCCATACATAAACATGTATTTGGACATGTATGTTTTGGGTTTTTTTTTTTTTTTTGTCTGGGACTACGTGATGTGATTGTCTGCACTCGACTCAGAGGTTTGTGAATGGGTTCCTGGCATGATTGTCTTTATTTTAAAATGTTTGTGCAGAGGGATAGTGACTAGGTTAAAGCCGTGAAAATTGTGACTTAAGATCATCATTATCCTCATCATCTCCATCATCACCCCCATCATCACTACTATCACCACCACTATTATCAGCATCATCATAACCATTATCACCATCATCATCATCCTCTTTATTTTCACCACCACCACACCACCACCATCATCATCATCACCATCATCATCCTCTTCATCATTACCATCATCATCATCACCATCATCTTCGTCATCATCATCATCATTATCATCTTCATCCTCTTCATCATCATCACCACCATCATCATCATCATCTTCATCATCTCCATCATCATTATTAACATTGTTTTGTAATATATTTTTAGGGAGATTTTCCGAGTCTTGGACCTGATGAAGCTAGACATGGCAAACTTCACCATCCAGAGTCTGAGGCCACACCTTCAGCAGAAGTCTATCGAGTACGAGAGGAACAAGTTCCAGGAATTCCTCAAAACCCAGCAAGGTCAGTTGACATGTTCAAAGTTAGTTGGTTCCATGACATTTGCTCTGGCGACAAACACTCCGCTGTAACTTCCACAAACTAATGAAATTGCCAACTTCAACACTGGATTTAACAATATACCTAACCATACTTGATACTTGATGAGATAATTCCTCTTGCAGCTCCAAAAAGCTAATCTCCGTAAACCTGACATAAAACCCTACTGCAACCCTAATCCAGTATCTTGGACAAAATAAAGCCTGGAGCAATTGTCGCCAGGGCAAATGTCGTGTCACTAGTCATCAAGTTTCTCATTTTCTCTACATTTTTCTTGACATATGACACTTTTTACATGTAGTATTCATATTAAACAGGGTTGTTACATGCTAATGTAGTAATAATGCGAATGTGTAAACCAAAACGTGATGATCAAAACTTGTTAATATGTATGTGTTGTTACTAACAGACGGCTTACAGTACACAAGAGAATGGTTAGAGCAAGCAAGAGAGAATCTAACAGATAAGGTCAAGAAACAACAAGCGTTGCAGCAACAGCAACAACAACAGGCATCTTCATCAAGCGAAGGAGCCAGCAACATCGGGCCAACACCAAGCCCTCTCATCTCACCGGCCGCCATCTTGAATCACGCTTATGTCGATCTGTTGAACTCTGATCCTCGGGAGGGCATGACATTTCCAGAGGTAAAGATGGAATAGATCTTCTTTCTTTCTTTTTTTTGCAGTCAGCTTGACTAAATGACTTTCTGGTAAAAGAGATAGTCTCATATGTTTACCAAGGTTTAAGTTCAGGGAGAGCTTTACAAATATTAAGTACTACTGAATATCATACTTAGGTGCCATTGCAAAACTGTTCTTTATCATATACTGGTAACATCAATGATGGATACACGGTTGAGCACGTCTCCTGTGCATGATCCAACAAATGTGGTGATGTGTTATGTTCCTCACGCAACTTGGAAATTAAGTGCCATTTCAAGTCTCACTTAAAATCTTTACAAAACACCCCAGGGTTGTGAACACATAACATATAGTGGGTAATTCCTGCCTCTGAAAACCTTCACTTAATGGTGATAATATAATGGTCTGGATATATAAAAACACACACAACGTCCAGAGACGATCATGGTGCTTGCCCAGCAAGTTCTCTTTTATAAAAACAAGCTACAGATCTAGATAACCAATGTTACGTGATGCAGAAATAAGCTATTATATACAATTTTGCATCACTCATTGGATTTTCTAGCTACATCCTAATGGGGCTTGATTAGTCTCCAGGCACAGACCCTGATTGAATCTTTGATCAACAAGTGGGTCTTCACACAAAGACTGACACATATAAAATTTGCTTTTAGCAAGAGGGCCTTCATAGCACAAGTCTTTGTAGGCTGTGCTCTCAGGCCCCTTAACCCTATCTAGGCCGGGGCCTCAACGATTCGGCAATATTTTTGCCGCGGGAAATGTTTTGACCGTGCTGCTCGTTGACTTTTTACTTTCAAGTTTTCAAGTCTTGCGCAACTTTTGAGACCAATTTTGCGTCACCCGGTATGTGGTTCCGAAATTACGCAACATTATGTAAGTGCATGTCAGACCAAAAATTGCTCAAAAAGGTGATTTTGTGTACAAAGACAACGCAATTTGTGTTTTCAACCAAAAATCATAAATGTATGATTATTTTTAGTTTAGCTGGTTTAAATGTATTGATTTTATGCTTTTTTATGATCCCTACAAATTTCATTGAAAAACAAAAGGTAAAAAAAACAAAGAAATACATAAGAATTTCAACAAAAAAATATAAAACATAAGAAAACGATTTGTTCATGTGCACTTACTTAGAGCACCACAAAGAGTTTCTATACCAAAAAAAATTGAACATTTGGAGCTTTATTTAGGGAGTGAGAGGAAAAAGTATGATTTGGCATACTAATTACGCATAAATTAGCATAATCACTTAATAGCAATTCACATGAAATAAATTACTATACAATTTTGTAGATTAAGTCCCAGACAACCTGCGTGCTAATTTTCGGCGCAATCACGCGGTCGACGGCCAAGATCTCAAGGGAAGGCCCCCCCCACAGGTTTGCACAGCAGACTAGATGGTGTTACCCCTTAGCTGATTTAATACTGTAGATTATAATCAAAATCGTGATTTTATTTTAATATTCTTCAGACCGTCTTGATGGATCAAGGAAGGTTCTATGACCTTGGATCACAGGTCAGGAAGATTGTCCTGGTAGGCTCTGTCCTTCTGGTGACCTACACCAACACAGGGAACATGTTAGCAGGTATCCAGGGATTCCCCAGTCAGCTCAAACACAATCTCTTCATCCTCTTGGACGACGTGAGGTAAGTATTGTGTAGGACACCACAGTACATTGGTATTTCATTTTCAGATAACTCTGCCTTTTAGTCAAATCTCTTGGGAGTTGGGACTAGAGAGAATTCTGTTCAATTTTAGGAGAATTTCAATTTCGAAGAGGTATATATGTAGTGGAGCGTTGTGGCCTAGTGGATTAGTCTTCGGACTTTGAAACAGAGGGTCGTGGGTTCGAATCCCAGCCATGGCGTGATTTCCTTCAGCAAGAAACTGATCCACAATGTGCTGCACTCAACCCAGGTGAGGTAAATGGGTACCGGTAGGAAGTAAATCCTCAAAAAGCTGTGTGCGCTATGAACGCCTAGCTTAGCCGGGTAATATAGAAGCGCCTTGAGCACCTAACAAGGTGGATATGTGCGCAATATAAATACTCTATATTATTATTATTATATATACAACATGTTCGAATGATCTGATCAAAGAAGTTAGGTGATAATTTGACTTTAATGATTGAAATATTTTGTCACCTGACTTCACAATTAAATAGGTGTGACTCACATTTGATGTGTCAACATGAGGAAAGTCTCATACCATTAGTGTTTTATGTTTGATATTGAAATATTTTGTGGATTTATTGTATTTAAAAATAACTTTTTAACAATGTTACATAGGAACGTTTTATTTTAGTTTTGGAATGTCACGAAAATGAACCCAATCCTATGGAATTACCCATATGCCTCTATGGATATAATCATAATTTTTACTGCAGTTGTATTCTAAAACTACATCTGCTCAAGAAATTGTGTCATTTTGGTGTTATCTTTTCCAGTGATTTCAGCGCTGTGATCGATAACCTGGCTGAACAAGTAACAAAAGAAGTAAACGAGTGCTTGAAGACCCATGGCTTCCCGGAGTTTGATGAACTGAGGATAGAGGCATTTAAGAGCCAGATCAGATCTCTAGGTCTCAAAGATAATCATATTCACAGTATTCTAGGTGAGTTGATACCCTGTGCACCTTTTACAGATTCTCAAATTTGGAAAATGCGGAAGCTACAAAATGCAACCATTGTAACTTTATCCAGCAAGTACTGTCATATCGCGCCTTTCTTGAATAGTCACTGGCAACCCCAGAAGGAATGCATGGTCTTCATCATCCTTTTTGTCTTTAATATTTGTCATTGGCACTTCCTGTAGTTAGAATAAGTGGGAAGGTGGAGCCGAGCCATGGGGTTTGGGGGAATTCAGATGAAGATGATATGTGGAGTGGCAGAGATGGGTTCGGCATGGACAGTGCAAAAAGCCTTAAGAGCTGTCAGTTAGGGATTCATGGCAAGAATTGCTCTGCTATGAATTCCCTACACTAATCAAATGATTACCTTCAAGCCTGGATTACTTACTACCGGTATACCCCACCCAACCCTAAACCTAGCATAAAACCTTATTGCAACCCTTACCCTAACCCTATGTCTTAGACGAAATAGAGCCCGCAGCAATTGTCGCAGGAGCATATGTTGTGTCACTCAATTGGGATGCTTTTCAGGGTATCCTAGTGCAGCACCAGCCAGCCAGGGGGAAGTGCCTGGTACTTCAATGGCCGATAAACTTGCGTTTCAGCTGGTTTCCCATCATAATTTGGATATTATTATCATGTAAACTTACATCCTTTTTCCGTGAATTAATTCCTACTTTCTCTCCTCAGACTCGAGACTAAGAGGATTCCTAGTGACAGCCATTGCGGCGCCCTCTAAGTTCGACCCTTCAGCAAACATTCCACCAGGCCTGACCACCATGCAGAGCCAGGTCCTTGAAACAACCAAAGCCTTCGTCCGTCTGGTCATCCACAACAGGTCAGTCTTCGGACCTTTCTACGCTGAAATACTTTCTAAGATGGTACAGTCTCAGGTCGCCGAGTAAATGGACACAAGGCATTTCTCGCAATGTCAACATGGACCTGCGGGGAGCACTTCTATAAAGGACTTGTCAGACATTTTATCCGACAAGTTCTGTTTTATTCAACAGTTACCATGGTAATAGTTCTCAGCCAATCAAAATCAAGGAAGGTTGTCAGATCTGACAACTTGTCGGACGAAACTGCTGTTGAAATGCCACTCCAGTTCCCTGTGCTCCAATGGCAATCGGGGCTAAATCTGCATCTGCAAGGATCCAGGATGCATTTCTTGTTTTATAGAAGCAGCAGCCAATCAGCGTGCTCGTTTGATGTCACATGTCTGCGGTCGAAATGTTGAAAAAGAGAAGACTGAATGGAAGAAGATAATAACTTTCATTATCCAGTGGGAACAATGACCAATAAAAGTCAAGGATTCTGTGGATGTTACCATTGCAAGCTAGTTTCGATGGTATAGTTTTCCAGAATGCGAACTGCAATAAAAGGAGCCGTGAAGCCTGGGAGCTGTGGGGGCTCCAGCAATTTTTCATGGAAATAACCATGAAAATGTGATTTTATGCGTATTTAGTAACCCCCCCCCCCCCCTTTTGAAAATTGTTCCACAGCTCTTGTGTGAAGAACCTGACACTGGAATAAACCATCACATTGGCAGGATGTATGTGTACATATATATATAATGCAAATAAGAGTTTTTGCAGTGCATAGCTATAGAGTGCTGGAACTTTATGTGGTGCCCGATATATTGCCATTGCCAATTTGAATCAGGAAGTTGACATCAGGAAAAAAGATACATGGAGGCTCGGGGATGTTCTCCTTAAATGCTCAAACGAGCTCCTGAAAATCCCCATTTAGTGAACAATTCCCCCCCCCCCCCTCCCCCCGGTTTACATCTAAAATGTTTCTGCTTTTTTGAGATGATATGTCATCATTATCATTATTTTTTCATTAATTTTGATTTTTCATTAATTTTGATTTTTCATTAGGGAATTTTAGATTATTTTTTCATTAAGAGCTTTTAATGAATATTTCGTTTTTATGTAACCTCAATACCTCAAGAATGTTAAATTGAGAGATATCAATTTGTTAAGTTTTGTGTTGCAAAATTGTTTCTTGATATTTATTTTAGAACTTCTATTATGAAATGATGAGTAAATAATAATAGATAATTTATTTTGTAGATATTAAAAGATAAAATCTAGCATCATAATAGAACAGATTAGAATTATTTAGAATTATTGTCTTGTCTTGGCTTGCTCCTTGAGGATCTCATCCCAAACTCTCATGTTTATTACCAAATGTGATAAACCTCAATTTACATAATGATAGCAACTTCATTGTTGCAGGTTTCCATATTATTGTGGCACTATGGGATGAGGTGTGAGTTTGAATTTTGTCAGACGTGTATCAATCAGATATACCGTCACCATCCAAAAAAAGTGACCAAGACTCGAACCTCTGTATCAATTTGTAACTTCAACACATAGCTTGGATTACAGGCGCACGCCACAACACCCAGTTGTGGAGGTGTGTATTTGAGTTTTGTCAGACGTGTATCAATCAGATATGATTATTTACGTCTGGGACCGACCTTTAACGTCACCATCCAAAAAAAGTGACCAAGGCTCGAACCTCTGCATCAATTTGTAACTTCCCCACAGCTTGGATTACAAGCGCACGCCACAACGCCAAGTTGTGGAGGGAGTAATCCTTGTCCTTACATTGGCAAAGTTGCACATTTCTTTCCTAGGTAACTTGCAAACATGTTATTTTGGGGTAAATTAGTAAATTATATTGTTGCAAAAATATTTGTTTTCTTAGTGATTAAGAATTAAGAATAATGATATAATGATATATAAACATATATTTTCAATGCATAAAATACCAACTTTGAACTAATGATCCAATCTAAATATCTTGATTACTTTATTCTTACCTTTCACTATTTCTTCTTTAAGCGCATAAGGACATGCTATGCTATGTGTGATGCGCTATACAAGAATTGAGCATTATTATTATTTTTATGATAATCATAATAAATAATGAATTTTTTTTAGAAATCAGTTTGATTCATACAAATGGGTTCCGATAGGTTTTTAAAATGAGTTTGAAATGTTTATAGCATAAATGTGTGTGTTTATTGCAATCTGTCTTATTTTGATTTTATATGCAAATAGTTCATCTATGTTTTATTGCTTAATGTAATTGATTACAGTGGTTGGTTTTTATTTGTGTGTTGTAATTGATTTTAATTGATTTTCTTAAAGGACCTGTCACATCTGTCCGTGCAAGCCTTGCATGTGAGTTGTGGGTGATTGCCTGCAACTCACCTGCAACAAAGTTTTGAGCATGTTCAAAACTTTAATGCTTGCAGAGCAGTCTTGCGTGCACCTCTGCGGGCAACTGAGTGTGCGATACGTGTGAGATACTGTCATATTCATCCACAAGGCTTGCACGGAACAGTGTGATTAAATTATTTTTAATTGGATGAAACCTTCATTTGATTGTTCTAAAATATGCTTTCTTTTATAGTCTATGAACTTTGTCACGCAATAGGGTGTTATGATAATTGTAGATATTGATAACTGCAAAAAATATGTATTTCATAATATTTTTTATGATGAACTAACTTATTCATGAAATTAAATTTTTAATTGAAATATTTCTTTCAGATGATATTTTTACTTTGACCTTCATTTTAAATTAGAGGCATTGTTATACATGTACGATAAGTTACTTATTTTAAAATGAATATCATATTTTTCTAAAGGTTAATGACTTCCATGAAATGACCTAATTTTATTATCGATGTACCACCGTTCATCTACTGTCTCATTTGCCTTATTCTCCTTCTCAGCATTAATGTAATAAAAATACATTTCAGCCCAGCTCACACTACACGATCTGTTGCGATCTAATGTTCAGAGAAATTGTAACTGCATATGATATGAATATTCAAACCTTAGCAATCTTAACAATCAAAGTTACAAATAGTGGTATGAATACTGATATCGATATTCCAGTCTGTTTTGAGCCTCCCTGAAGAAATTAAAGCAAATTCAAATCCAGATTGGGTGAGTTCATCGTCAGCTCTGACTTGGAGCAGATTGGACTCTGACCAAAATGACAAAAGTCTGATTTTAGTATTCCTAGCATTATGCCAAACTTCAAATGAAATAATCTTACTTCTTGGCACTTTTATATTTAATGCATTTTTTCCAAGCAAATATACTTTATTGGTTTGATGTCAGCATATTTACAATAAATGACCTAGGATGCCAAATGTGGGAATACAAGAAAGATACATAATACACCAAAAGCACAAAACAAAAAATGGTAATATATGTAATTTGTTAAAAATTGTGTTGTCGGATCGTGTAGTGTGCGGAAGGCTTAAAAGCCACCGCACAGCTTACGACCCGACTGGCTTGCGACTGAGTGAGGGAAGATGTGACGTCACAGCACTTGTCAGCTTGGGAGTCGCAGACCGGTCAGATTGGGTTGTAAGGAGTGCGGTGGCCTTAACACCTATATAGGAAGGACAAAATTTTTAGTAAGAAAATTGGCTCAACAATATTAGGACAATTCCCCTTGAACTAACTTGTGTGTATTAGAAATACGATATTGAGATGTTTTTGTATGGTTTTAGTGTGTTCTTGTTATGGGAATAGTTTTGAATATTGCTGTTTAATGATGTCTATATATTTTGTTGTGCTGTCCGAGAAATAGGCTAGAAATAGCGTTGTGCTCAGGTATAGCATTGATGTTGTGTACAAGTGTGGTTTGTATTTATTTAGTGTGTTTTGACCAGGCCTGTGTCATTTTAAACTATAATTTAGATGAATTATTATGAATTTGATCAGTGTCTACATAGATCTATCTGAGGGATACTTAAATGTGTTTTTTTTTTTATTTCTGTATGATTTCAACAAATGGTCCTTTTTTCAATGGAATGCCCTTAAATGCTGCCCTTAAGAGTTTTTTTTATTATTATGACAGTAAAATAGGATTGCAGTGAACCATTTAATATGCTCAATTGCAGTTAATTTTCATTTCAAATTTGTTTTGTAAGCATTTAAATTTATACAAGTATGTTTTATAGGATGTTTCCAGAATGATTAGCTGGAATGAATAAGATGATGAGCCACATCATTGCCAAGGGGTATGATTATTTTACCTATGTAAACTTTCCAATCTTTTCCCATTTATGGGGTCATTTTGATAGCTTACTTTCTAAACACCTGTGATAAGGGGTGTGGTGTCACTGGCTCCCCTTCCAAAAGTGTATGATAGGGATCATAACAACACATTTAATTCCTAACGGGATGTATCTCTCAGAATCTAGAAGAGTTATGCATCATTAAGGTTGACTGTCATATGGAGGGGGATGGACTAACAGGTTAAAGATTGCTCTATTAGACCTATGATGCAGGGTTGGGAAAGAGCAGGTGATTTCTTTTCAAATATTTGTTTTATTTTATTTATTTATTTATTTTTGGTTATTTATTCATTTATTTATTCATTCAATTATTTATTCATTCATTTATTCATTTATTTATTTATTCATTTATTTATTTATTTGTTTATTTATTTATTCATTCATCCATTCACTTATTTATTTATTTATATATTACATCTTTCATTACATGGATTTTAGAGCAACCTTGCAACCTGCTCCATATCTGATACCAATTCCTTCTCTTCCTCTGCACCCCCTCCCCACCCTTCCCTACCATGCCCCCACCACACCCCTCCCCTCCTGGTCACCCATCCTAGCTATGTAAGTAACTAATGAGTATTATTTAAATATTCACAACTCAGTCCCATTCCAACATTGAATCTGTTTTGAGTTTAGCTCTCTAGAAAAAAAAATAGTTGTCTTCCATTGTATTACTTTAAATGCGTGAAATATAGATTTGAGTACATGCATGTTGACATGTAGGTAATTAATAAATGCTGATGCAACATGATATATGTTTATTGTGATTTGTTTTGTTTTTGCTGCGGGTGAGTGTTTTACAAAGGTGTATGTGATTTGTGAATGACTATGAATGACTGGTGGAAGTTTCTTGGGAGCTGAATCAACACAGTGAAAGATTGTGGGGGCACTGCATTGTCTGTGAACAATGTTGTGCCCCCCCCCCCCAATGCTTTGTCTGCTCCGGGTCACGGTCCGCCACTGATTGTGGGTATATCATGATTTACCACGAGAAAGGATCACCAGTATTTCATAAATTCAAATGTAACTTATAAACAGCTTGAAGAAACGGCCCCGGCCTAGTCTGCAGGCACAGACCCTAATTGGAACTTGATCAACAAGTGTGCCTCCACGCAAAGACCAGCAAATGCAAAACTTGCTGTCCTGAGCGAGAGAGCCTTCAGTACACAAGGCATGAGTATAGGCTGCACATTCAGACCCATTCTGACTAGCCCCGGCCTGGGACTAATACTTTAAGACTGAGCGATATTTTTAATATGCATTGCTATTATCGAGACTGTTGTCTGAAAGATTGTGTTGAGAGTTTTATAAAGCAAAAAAAGTGTGTTGGAAGCCTGAAAGCAAATCATTACTTTTATTTAAAAATAATTGAAAGTTTAGGAAAAACAGTTTGTAGAAAGTTTCCATTTACCTTACCCGCCAATAATAATCCAAACCTTGATGAATTTGGAACAATCTTTTTAATAAGATTCTTTAAACTCCCTTATCTGGGGGTTCGGCGTCAAACTTTCAGGTAAAGGCATGAAGAGGGAACAGAAAGATGGAAAATGTTGTTGGTCACACCCATTACATTTTGTCTTACTTTTATTGTAAATTTCAAAGCTGGATTAAAGCTGATTAAGGATTAAGCGCAGATCTACGCTCACCGATCGATTTGCAAGTTCCGTTACTTTTGTAACTTTTGTTTTGATGACTTCTGAACGTAATGAACTTACCCCCTCTGTCGTCTGCAACAACAATGAACATGATGAATAGAGTCTCCACAGTTTGAAATCGAGTAGAATCGCCTTCAAAAGCCTTTGCTCGATAATAATGTACTAGCAAAAAAAAAGAATGTATATTTGAAATGCAAGTGTTTAATTTTGTTGTAAATATAAGAAATAAATGAAGTTATTCGGAGGTAAAACCCAACGCAATTTTTCTCCCCGGCTTTTCATGTATAGTTTTGACATTTAGGCATACGTTTATGCTCAAGTATGTCCTGTTGACCAACTTTTTTTTTCTTCTTTTCTGGTCCTCTCACAGGCATACAGATCGGGGCATCCCATAAAGTTTCACGACCAAGGAAAATGAAACGAAAGGGTAAGATGTGATTTTGCCTTCTGAATATCACAAAAAACATTACAGAATTAGATTTCAATTTTTTAAAAATCCGGAAAAGAGGATCTTTACCTGCCTTTGCTCTATCGGTATTTTCAAGAAATATTGTAGCACCATGGTTACACACTCAGAAAGACTGTTTTCTATTATCTTTTATTATATTGAATATTTTCAAATTTACTGCTTTTATCATTTTGTTTCACGTGCGTATGTAGATCACATTTACAATATTAACATATGTTCAAAGAATTCAGTCTTGTCATAGAGTGACGCCGAGTGCATGAGTCCATTCCTTTAAAATTGTCATGAAGAAATCCTGAAAATCCTACAGAAAATTGCTAAAGCACATGTAAATAAATTCCACAAATAGATTTTAAATTACGAAATACAAAGGTACAATCTGAAACTGAAAATAGAGTTATTGCTTTCATCAGCGTGTTGCGATATGGAAAACTCCCTAGATGGCAGGAGATAGACTTCGTTTTGGGATGTTTAATTCCTGTCTGTTTATAACCTTAAAATTAGAAACAATAATAACAATAGATTAACTGTGAGTAAGAAAATACTGTCACTCTTTCGTACGTGTTGCCAAAACTGTTGGCAGCAAGTTACTCATAAATCGTGAATAATGCTTCCAAGCCGCATTGTTTACAACACGCACGTGCTTTTACATCACTTCCACGCTGGCACGCCCACTATTCGATGCATATTCATAATAAGATGAATATTGATGAGTTAGTATCTCAAATGCGATGCTGTGATTGGACACAGCTGGAATCGCGAACCAGACGTGGCGTTCAGAGAGCGTACCTCATTTCGTATGCATTTTTCCTCCGCCCGCTCCAAGAAAACTGTAATTGCTGTTTTGCTTATTTTTATGCGACACTCTTCATTCTAGTGAACAGCTATGCAAGATGGAGTCATAAAATTATATTTAAGCAACATTTACTTGCTTTAACGTTATCAACAGTGAGAAAGTCTCATTTTCATGAACTATATCTTTTGCGCATTAATCTGTAAACCGGTTTCACGAAGTGCACATGCACTGAAGGTCACAGATTTGACCCCGAGGAAATAACACATGTGTGAATTGTGCAAGCGATCGAGAGGAAACTGATTGTACAGCAGTTTGTTCGTAAACGCCTACGGGAAAGGTACAACGGCTGAACTAGCGGTTCGCCTTCGCTTCGGCAATCTGACAGATTTACCCCAAATTTGACCGGACCGTCCCTCGACTACGGCCCAAATTGGCGCCATGGATGGGCTTTTAGGTGAAGAGAGAGTTTTCGACGGTGCAGAAGAAGATTTCAAGTATATCTTGGACTCAGATGTGTTTCATAACGTGGTATGTTCGTGAATTTTTAATTATAATTTCTGTAACATATGTGTGGGAAATGAATCGGATTTCATCTCGAAAATTATTAAAAATCAACGCCAATCGGCTGTAAAACATGTGTTTTCCGTAGAATCTTATGCATAGATAACAAATTGTGGATTTATACACATTTAAAATAATGGAATATGGTGAAAATTCTATATTTGTGTGGGTGTGAAATTGGTGCACGATTGCAAACTCTCGCTCCAAAAAAATCTTAGCTCGAGTCAGCTGTTTCGGGCGAGTGGGATGGGCCGGGCGTGAAAAGCCGGTAACTTGGGGGCAGCTCATGTGTTCTGTGTGTGTGTGTGTGTGTGTATCTGTGAACTGGTATGCAGTGGTACGTCAAGCTTGTGTAACGGTATGTGCTTGCTGCAAACTTGTTGCTCTCTAATTCTTTACTTTTTGTTTGTGTAGACGCGCCCACTATTCATTATGTGTAAACACCAACAGCCCCTCAACACATGCTCTATTTCAGAGCATGTGTAAGATAAAAATAGGAGTTCACGCATTTAGTTTCTGTTATATATATGTTTGAATTTTATGGAGAAGTAATGTACAAAGAGTGACATTTGTAAGGATATTTACCCTTGCAGATTTATTCATTGATCATTAAACTTAAAGAATTAAAGTTATGCCTGAATTTGAAGTTACAAAAATAATAAACATACAAAAACAGGGCCTATATGATTTTAAGTTAAGAGGAATGCAGAACAGTTGTTTTAATGCCAATATAAACTTTTGAAAATGATATTTTGTTTATATATGATGCCCATAAATGTAGTTTCATTGTGGAACTTGATATAAAATCTTTTGAGCCTATAGCTCCATGCATTGAGTTAATGCTTTTACCTCCATCAAATGCAAAGACAGCAACATACAGTATAAAGTGTAGAAAAATGTGGCATTTTGATTATGATGATTGCTGAACACTCAACGTTAGACCTAGGCCTCTAGTAAAACCAAATTAATCTCATTTTCCCTCCCCTTTTCCTTCAAAAGTTCAATTCAATTATCAAGATGTTTGTCTCATGAGAGATAGATGACATTGTTTGTTGGAAACACGGTCATCTTTGAGACAATAGAACTCAATAAATGCATGACATCATACTTCCTGTCCTGTATGAAGAATGTGACAGTCTGGATAGTATCCAGCCATGGGGGTCTCCTTCCCCAATGCCCCCCCCCCCCCTCCTTCAAGTTCCCATGGGTTGTTGTATCATGTACTTGTAGACTTTTCTTGGAACCCCCATCCCCCTAACCAAAACCCCTCCACATAAACACACTCATTAAAACCTTTGGACTTCATGCTTCCTAGCCTTTTATTTTTTTTTTCGTAAAAGGAAGTAGGAAGTTCTCAAACCCTTTCATAATTCCTTGCAAGTTGTATTTATGTAAACACATTTTGGTGCCAACAGGAACAAATACATACATGCAGGCCTACTTTTTTTATGTTCCTAAATGCATAGCGGAGCATAGCTTCATGGCAGGAGTGATTGTGTTATAATTTATTATTGAATATTGCAGGTCAGATGGATGATGATGGTGATGATGATGATATTCATGATGATGAGGAGGAGGAGGATGGTGGTGGTGGTAGTGGTGTTGATGATGATGATGATGATGGTGATGGTGATGATGATGATGATGGTGATGATGATGATGATGGTGATGATGATGGTGATGATGGTGATGGTGACATATCAATTTGTTGTGTACAAAAAACGCTCCTTTTATAAGGCATAGAAATGGGACGTTTAACGCACAGTCACTAATACGCGCCGCTGTCTTCGCATCGTGCAGGCAGTCTACGTGTATAGTGGCGGGCTGCTACATTGCGGTGCAGGGGTGTTCAACTTACATATCGTGAGCGCACTCAGCTGCGTGTTTTCACTTCTCCTTTCTCTCCTTTTCTTGTCATTTTTCCTCGCATTACTTGTTTTCATAAATTTCCCTCTCACTTTCCTTGTTTTCTCACTCCCTTCAGTTTTGTAACTCTTCTTGATCACTTGCATTCATTGACACACCCCCCGGTCAAAAATGGTACGGTCCTATCCAACATACACTCAAGTCGTCGCTGTACGAATAATGAAAACGTGCAAAATTCTTCACGCGCTGCGTTGCCTAGCTATGCGTGTGTACTGTGTACACACAATGCCATCGGCTGAACCCGCCAAATTATAGTGACCAATTATTGCAAAAGCTTTTGCAAATGTGAAAAGTGACAGAGGTTTTTTTTATCCAATCAAAATCATTCTTAGGTATTCGCAATCTACAGCATTTTCTGCAAAATGTCTTTTTTTGATAGGGTCTATTGTGACGTATATATTTTTTTACAACAATGTGAAGTCGCACCAAACGTTTCGTTTCCTGCACTTGCCCATTGGCTCATGTACAAATGGATTTCCAAAATCATCAAGAAAGGTTCCAAAAACCTCAAAAGTGACAGAACTTAATTTGAGTAAAATTAAATGAAAATCATATCATGTTCAAGGTGAGAATCTGCTCTATTCTATTCTGTTTTGATAGATCACCTTGTTGACGCGTTTGGGAGATATCTTAGCAAATCCCTCAAAAACGGCGTATTTTCTATGATTCTCCATAGGGAAATAATTTAACACGCTACGCACTGCAAAAAAGGAGTGCAAACAAATTGATATGTGGTGATGATGATGGTGATGATGATGATGATGATGATGATGATGATGATGGTGATGATGATGGTGATGATGATGATGACGATGATAGTGATGATGATGATGATGATTGTGATGATGATGATGGTAATGATGATGATGGTAATGAGGATGACGATGATGGTGATGATGATGGTGGTGATGATGATGACGATGATGGTGATGATGACGATGATGGTGATGATGATGATGATTGTGATGATGATGATGGTAATGATGATGATGGTAGTGGTGGTGGTGATGATCATTGATGTAGATGACCCCATGTCAAATTGTCAAGTATATATTCTGTGATCTTGTCTGGGTATAACTAAGCCTGGAGCAACAGATTATTTCCAATCTGAAAGGGGATGATAACATTTCTTCATTTAATGATGTAAACACACCCCATGTAGGCCCTACTAGTATGTTATTCTACACACTTCAAATAGGACTTATCTCGCTCTACTGTTCAAACTTTTTTATATAAGCCCGGGGCAACAGATCTTTTTTTTTCTAATGGAGGGCAACAGATTTTTTTTTCTAATCTGAAAGGGGGTAGGGGATAACATTTCAACCTCCAGACCCCATGCACATAATCTATATTATGTGCCCTTGTACTTGTCTGGCTCTGTTTTTGTGTTTTGGGTGTACAACCCCTGGGGCTATGGAGCTTATTTCCAATCTGAAAGGGGTTAGGGTTTCTGCTCTGGTGAACTTCCCACGCTTGACCTTGGCCACTATTGGCCAGGGGGTTGGAGAAGGAAATAGCCCTGCCTCAGCAAGTTATGAAGAGATAGCTCCAAATAGACCTTGTACGCTGCATGCAGTTTGCCTGTAGGGGGGGTGGTGTTCTCTTTGAGTTTATAACTTTATAGAGGCCATTACATGTATGTTATGCAATTGACCATTTTGTCATATTTAAGAAAACACCTAACCATTGGAATCTTCATTTATTTAAGACCCATCTTACAATTTGAACATGTACAGTACATGTATGTACTGCAATTTAGCATTTGATCACTATTTGAAAAAACAACAACTCAACAGTACATGTAGGCCTATGGGCTGCGCCTAAACGTTAAAATCTCTTGTTTATTTTTGGCCCTTTCATATGAATATCATTATTGGTCAAGATTTGGGTGTCATCTTCCAAAAGAAGGAAAAGGAATGAATTCATCTGTAGTACTCATGCATTGTATTAATGTTCCTAACTACCTACATGTATATTGAAATATTATACTACATTAAATGTTATGGACGTATTGGTTTCGCCAAGGCCTACATGTACTGTATGTACAAGAGCTATTGCCCCCCCCCCCCTTCTTTCATTATGGCTTCTGTAAACCCATTCTGACATTCTGCTGACCTTTTAGAAATTCCTCCAATTTTGTCCAGACACCATAAATACAGCCCCTCATCCTGTCTGGGCGGTGGTTGGTTTGTTGTGTCTGAAAATAAGTGAGCATGATATTGTAACATGAAATTGTATTTTTGTTCCAAACACAATTTGCAGGGCTGCAAAGTATGATATCCAGATTATCGTACAGTTACAGTATGTTTTAATACCAGTTACATGTAGGTTTCCAGTTTAGTTAGGCCAATTCTATATGGCGCAGTCACACTTCCCCTATGGAGGCCGTACGGCGAGTCAAAACATCCGTTTTCACCATTTTCAAACATTTGGTTCAAATAAAAATAAAGAATAAAATGTCTGTTTTCAACTTACCATATTGCTGCCATATGGGAAATTTGACTGAAGCATTTCTACTATTGAAGACTTTTAAATGTTTTTATTTATTGTTGTGTGTACTGGTCAGATCTGTTTATTTTAGTTTAAATTCAACCAGTTAAAATACATGCATAGGAAACCAGCAGGCCTACAGTTAAATCATAGAGCTATTATGGTTAAATATAATCCAACTCTAGACCCCCTTCCATAAAGGTGACAGCTTGATATTTATCACAGTAAGCTTTTTTTAATACTCCTAATTAGTAAAACAAACACATTTTTTCTTTGTTCAAACTGAAGTCCTGTAGATGTGATTTCCTCATCCTATTTCCTTTCTGGTCCATAGTTTTCCTGTATTTGCCTTCCAGTTCCAGCATAATCTTTTGTTGTGTTTTAAGACTTTTTTCTAATTAAGCAACTGTAGGTCTGTATGTTTTTAATCTTGCAAGTTGCCATATAATTTTTTGTTCAAGTGCTCTGCAGTGCACTGACCAGCTGTTTTTGTTTTGTTTTGTTTTTTGACAAAAGTTTGTGCTCACATCTGTTTCTTATTAGCATACAATAGGAGAATAGGAGGTTATGCAGCTGAGTCTGAGGTTATTAAAACAGAGGTTTGTTTGAATAAATAAAAACATTAAGAATTATAATCACACCTTTCCTGAAATTCTTGGAAAAAGGTGTCACGTGGAGATGCCATTTTCTAAATGGTCAATGAACTACAAAGAGTCCTACTTATTCATTGTCTTAAATTGCACTAATTTATACATGTAAAAGAGAAAGTGGCATTGGTCAGGTGTCCATTTCTCATTACTCTTCTTCACAGAGCTTAAAGATATAGTTCTGGTAACAATTTCACAATGAGTTCGTACAGAATCCAATGAAATGACCACCAAAGTGTCTGTATAAATAAAAAATATGTGCCAAAGGATTCTGGAAGAAATTGTGTAATTGATGAGAAATAAATAAGCACAGGATTCGGGTCAAGCATCGGGCAGACATTCAAAGCAACAATGTGTTGGTGATCTTCAGTGTGAACATTTTTCAGCGTAGATTTCAAGATTTCACAAAGTTCAGTTTATGTAACTGTACCAGAGCTAGATCCTCAATGATATAGTGACAATTAATCCTGGTTTTACTGACTTTCTTGTGAAATCAGTGTTAACTGCCAGTACATGTACTTTCATTTATCTTTAAGGCCTACACTGAAAAGAATACATGAGGGCGTGGGGCAATTTTGTTCCCGACATGCTCAAAACAGTCCCGGAAAATAAAAAAAAAGAGCCCTGGAGAAATAAATCTTTATCCACTGCTATTTATATAATGTAGCAGGTCACTAGCAGCCCCCATAGATATAATGCATGTGCCTCTTCCATATCAGGACATTTCTCTTTAAATTTAGAAAACAATGTAGCCTTCCAATGTGGCTGAGAATCGAAAAAGAAAAATCATTGGCAATAACAAGTCAGAGTATTTATTTGTATTTAAAAGCAGGAAAATGTCATTTTACTTTTTGGCAATGCTGGATGACATGTTTAATTGGATTTAAAAGGGGCACATAGAATAGTACTTTTTTCTTTGTTAGTCTTGGATGTGATGAATACATGTATAATTTTTTTTCTTTGTATCTTTATTTGTAGAACAATTCTAGTCTGTGTGGGAAAATTGGAGACCCTTTTTTTCAAAAAGTGAAACTATGTGATTCTTTGATTATGTGAAAATGATAGATTGCTGGACAATATTTCTAATACCAGGGAGTTTAGTGTGAGAATCCAGTTTACTATTAATACTGAACTTTTTTTTTTAATTGTTGATTTTAAATAGCCTTGACTAGTGACATTTTCCCATCATTTAGTATACCTACATGTAGATTATTTGTTAATTCTATTCTTCACGATGTTGATTTAGAGCAGAATAAAGTGGGGATCGTGTCTGCAAAGGTCTATGGTGTACAACAACCTGTACATAGCTGGCCCATAGAGATCTAATTCCCATGATGTGAAAATAACCTTTTATTTAATTGTTATTTGTGAGTCTTAAAACTGTGTAGGCCTATATAATAATAATAATAATATAGGATATTTATATTGCGCACATTTCCACCTTGTTAGGTGCTCAAGGCGCTCCTATATTACCTGGCTAAGCTAGGCGTTCATAGCGCACACAGCTTCTTAAGGAATTACTTCCTCCTACCGGTACCCATTTACCTCACCTGGGTCGAGTGCAGCACATCGTGGATCAGTTTCTTGCTGAAGGAAATTACGCCATGGCTGGGATTCGAACCCACGACCCTCTGTTTCAAAGTCCGAAGACTAATCCACTGGGCCACAACGCTCCACATATCTTCATTTTATATAGGGTCATAGATGACTGTCATTCATTTGGTTGGAAGTTTAATCATTAAGAATTTACAATCTTGAATTGGCGCTTTACAATCACACCCATGATGAACAAGCAAAATCTCTAAAAATGGTCAAATTTAATGATGCATTGGATTGGATCACAGAAAAC
The DNA here is from genome assembly GCF_018143015.1 of Lytechinus variegatus. Taxonomy (NCBI): domain Eukaryota; kingdom Metazoa; phylum Echinodermata; class Echinoidea; order Temnopleuroida; family Toxopneustidae; genus Lytechinus; species Lytechinus variegatus. The sequence continues at coordinate 6,021,800 of NC_054758.1, read as the reverse complement.
ATTTACAGTACATTGTAGGTTGATGTATACAACATCTTTGACTTACATTAATTATTATTTTTCAATTGCATTTATATCAACATATGAAGAAAAAAACTTCTCTATTTCTTTTCTGAACACACTTCTCTTAAACGATAGAATGAGGCCTACCTGTTGATGCCACACCCACCCTAAACTTTTATTTGATTCCCAAACAATTAGTCGTGACTTTCCTGGAGCGTGTAACCACTCAGTTTAGATCTCACATTGAATGACCTTCATGGGACAATTCATATTCCTATTCAACGTAGATTAAAATTTGTCTGTCTGTATTTGAATAAGTGTTTTGCCCCTCTTCAGTTCTACCAAAATCAGTCCCACTCTAAAGAAACACTGCAGCATTAAATATTCTTAAATTGTAGAATTATTATTTTTATTGCTGCATATATACACTACAGTATAATGCTGTTTATACACTGTCACTCTAACAACAAGTTGTTTAAACTTTTACACAATTGCTTAAACTCTTTGTTGAAATTCTTTGAACTTTTTCAACATCTTGTTGAAAAATTTAAACAACTTTTTTCAAACTTTAAACAATTGATGTAAGAGTGACGGGCTTTAAGATCCTGCTTGAAATTTAAAGGTCAAGTCCACCCCAGAAAATTGTTGATTTGAATCGATAGAGAAATATCGAACAAACATAACGCTGCAAATTTCATCGAAATCGGATGTAAAATAAGAAAGTTATGACATTTTTAAGTCCTTTACACAGTGTTTGCACAGTGTAGTGTACATGTATGGGAAACTGTTGTATGTTGTAGTGTAATAATAATTGAAATTTAAATATTAATACACCGTAGGTTTAGCCAAGAAAACACCCAACTCTATTTTTTTCTCCACTCAATTTCACCTGATATTTTTTTCATATATATTTACCTTGTATGCATTTGCAGTTTATATTTTGTTCTGGTTTGAATAATTTTTGTGACAAGGTTGAAGCTTGAAAATACTTGAAACTTATGATTAGTATGATTTTCTTCACATTCCATTGCACGAACAGGTGTACATGTAGGTTTCGCAGGTACATGTAGGTTTACAATTGTCAAATGTGCTCATTCACAGGCACTTTCAGGTACTATACTACCTTTTATAGCCTCTAACCCCTCCCACCCCATGTTTACTATTTACAGTGTACATTGAGATACTTTTTTCGGTAGGCATGTATTAAAGGGGAAGTTCACCCTGACAAAAAGTTTATTGTATAAATAGCAGAAAAATTAATGAAAAATATTGACGAAGGTTTGAGAAAACTTCATGAAATAATTAAAAAGTTATTAGAATTTCAATTATTTGATTTGTGACGTCATATGCGAGCAGCATTCCTACATAGCGAATGGTAAAAAATCAATGAAATGTCATTTTCTCAGAAAATTGAAAATGGTTTTCACTGTAACTTTTGTATATCAATAAACAAATCGTTTCACACCCGATCATGAAAAGAAAACAAAATTAAGTCATAAGAAACCATACAAAATTTGAAATTTATGCATTTTATATTACATAACAGATGGGACAACTGCTCGTTTATGACGTCACAAATCCAAAACTTTGAACTCTAATAACTTTCTTACTCTTTAACGGATTTTCCTCAAACCTTCACCAATATTTTTTACTATTTTTTCTGCTATTTTTACAAGAAAGTTTTCTTCAGGGTGAACTTCCCCTTTAAGTGAAGGGTTGTTAAAATATTTACACCAGGTTTATTGTATGTTTGCTTTTTGTGTTTCTTCTTATTCATCCTTCATTTAAAACTGTCCTTGAATTTTGCTGTTAAAAATGATATTTTTCAAGGGTCTGCTTGACTGCTTTTAAAAAAACATTTTTGTCAAGGGAAGTTTGCTATTTGCCTTTTTGCAATGGTTGCTTGGATCTCCAATTTTACTTCTCTCATGCAGTGTGAAAATCTGTTATTGACTGTCATACTAAGTCGAATCCAATGAAAGACAACATTCTAGTTGAATAGGTTTAATATGACTTTGTATTTTTTGGGGGTATTTTTTTTTAAGTTTTTATTTTTATGGAATGCTAGTTCATCTAACCAAATGGTCATCCATTGTGTGTTTTCATTTCAGTAACATTTTTCGCTCCCAATTATAGCTTATGTTTCTCAAAGAGATTGTATTATGATTTGACTTTTTTTTACTCCAAAGTATTTTAATAGGATTATGGAATGCTAACGCTCCAATTCCACCCTGTGTTATTGGATTTCCAATCCCAGTTTAAGGCCTAGGCTTATTTAACAGAACAAATTTTCTGAATACTTTATTCCTCAAGAGTAAATTTTGATTATGGAATGCCAATATCCCCCTATTGTGATTTTCATTGTAATTTCAATCCCAATTTCACTTTCAATGTCTGAAATAGTAACTTGCTCCCTTCTCTATCGGACTTATTGGACTAACCATACAGCTATTACAGATCTATGGATTAACCATGCACATGTAGCCTGTTCTGGAGAGGGGGGGGGGGGTAGGGCAAATAATGGAGCAAGTCACCTACAATTTTCTATCAATTTTAAAAGATGCAGTGTTTACCTATAGAAGAAATTGTCATTTTTTCAATATTCTCTTGCAAATCTTTCATACACTGCATTGCATTACATAGATCTACATGCCAACATACAAAAATGTAATGTCATGCGGAAATATTAATTAGGTCTGTAATTATTAAACCCCCATTGGATTTGAAAAATTCCCAAGATCTAAACCAGCCTTGATCTGCTCCGATACATTTTCTTTCTGGAGGAGTGTTCGCTTGAAATTGATCCAAATTCAAATAAATCTACCATCGACATCTGTTGCCAATCCAGTAATTCGCACTTCAGCGGACCTATTGCGTCAGTCATCAGCCGTCCCAGTGTACTACATGTAGTACATGGTACACACGCTAGTGTAAATATACTCTGTGTTTGAATAGCTTGGTCCACCTGACGTCATTTTAATGGGATATTTATCAAGTATTGAATTTTTGGAGAAAACAAATTTTTGAATGGGACAGGATCCTGTGCCTTTATATCAAACAATTTATTGTAGCTCCACCTAAATTTTAATTGAGGGTTGTGAATTGGTAATTTTCATAGTTGAACTGATTTCAACTGATCCATGTTTAACTGCTAGTGAAGGCAATAGATATATTTTCATGTCACATACTTTTTATTGTATTCGTTGAGTATGGCAACAGTTGAAAAATTAGCAAAGAAATAAAGTGATGAATTTGGTGATCATTGTAAGTTTAATAGCAATTAATTCTGCAGCCTTTTTTATCATGGCCTACATACATGTTCTTATGTAAAAATAGGCCCTATCAAATACAATTAGTTTTACCTGTTCAAGTGATCAAAGATTTGCAATCGATTGTTGGACAAACAATTGACTTGATAATTTCGAAGGCATTGTCTTGATGTGACCTTTAACAAGTCAGGACAGGGCCGTTGAGTACGATGTACAAAGTTTGATTACATCACACAGTTGTAGGGTACTCGAACAATGTCCTTTGAGGCTGATGAAATCACAGTCATCAGTTGTAGTTTTAAAACCTTATAGATTCTTGTTAGCTCGTTTGTTTTCTTCCCCCACCTCTACTTTAAATAAGTTTTTTTCCTCCCCTCCCCTCCCCTGGTTAATGGACTTCTGTACCTCTATGAACTTCACATCCTTATCATTCAAACCAAAAGCAAAAAATGAATATTAATCAATAACCATCTTTGTCTTTATTGACAAGAATATGTTTTTTTTTTAATTGACTGTAGGTCTACACATTTTGCATTTGTAGAGTAAATATAAGAAGCAAATAAAAGAAAATGATAAAACTGAGCTGGATTAATATTTTGTCTATTTTCAATTTCAATACCATTTTTGACAGTACAAATAATTCAGAAAACAATTTGATTTCTATGGGTTTCTGTAAATGGGTTTAGGCATGCTATGGAAATATTTACTTTGATTGAATTTCATAGAAGAGTTTTATTCCCAGTACATGTACTACATGTACATCTTATCATAGAAATATTAGAAGCAACACATACTTATGTATTTCCAATTACAAGGTGGTTTTTTTTCCTGTTGCTGGAAGTGCCACCTCATGATGCATGTATTTTTCTTATTTTCATTTTTTTTTATTTTTAGGTTTTTTTTAATTCTGTTCCCATTTTCCTTCTTATTTTACTTTTACTGATTGTCTCACAGTCTTCCATTGATTGTTTTCCCCATTACATAGATCTTCGTGTTTCCCTTTTCATAACCCTATACAAATTTCAACTACTAGTATTTAATTTTGACCCAAACTGTGACCCTTGATATTTTTTCACTGCTTCAGGAATTTTGTCGATTTTTCTAGACTGCTTAAATAATATTTAACCATACTGAAAAATAAAGCATCACTGCGTGGGCTTTTTGTTTCTAACGCACCCAACATTTCATAAAAGAGGACGCCTGATGTCAAACTATAGTGCAGTACATGTACATGTAGGCCTTACATGTACATGAATGTGGGCTGACACGCTGCGATTAACTCCGCCCCCGCCCCCCTCATTTTGCTCAAAATATATATTTTTCCTTTTTAATAAGTGTTCGGTGTTTTTTTTTCCTCGAGTGTATTTACAGAGAGAAGGGGAGAGTGGGAGATTTAAAGTCAAGTCTGTTTATTTTAAATTCAAGTGTGAAGTTCATAGATCTGTTTTGGAAGCAAATACACTTGTCTTGACTTTGCACATACCTGACATTTTCAACACCAACACTCCACATATTTCCAAGAATGAGTGGCAACTGTCCATAAAAGATTTGAAGGAGCTGGCAAAATATTACCAATATTGTGGCTTCTGTTTTTTGCAGTTGGCCAAGTATTTTGCGTCTAGCAAGCTACTGTATTTTGTTTTTTGTTATATTGTTTTTTCAGGGATTTGGGCTAGCATTAAAGGCTACCTGTTTTTTTTTTCCTTTAATAGTTTACTGGAAATCCTGGACGTTATTTTCCACAGTGTTTTCCTTAGAACTACATGTATATGGTGTGAAATTGAGAAAATGGTGAATTAAGACTGATAATTCACTCAATTCAGATTGAAAATGTGTATTTTCATTAACTTTAGAGTGACGTTGTGTGATCGACTTTATTCTAACATTCTAAACTCACTCTTTAAATATGTCGATCCCTATTCTTGTTCACTCATATAACAGCGAACTTTCACCTTTTCTCTTTCTTTTGAGAGAAAGAAATTACAGATAATTGAAGCATGGTTTCCAGCCTTTTGCTTTGAATCTTATTCTATTTATAAAATGCTAATATACTTCAAAGTATTATTTCTTTTTAAAATGAGAGTAAGAGGGGTTGTTCACACCAGGGAAGTGGGAGTTCCTGTTCACACGATGTACGTTGGTTCATTGACTTCATGACGTCTTTACACTCTTTTGTAACCAGCTTTATGAAATCTTTTGAAAGCAGCTTCTCGGTTTCTTCATTTCCCATAATCCCCTCCCTTTAAAAGAATAGTTACCACTTTTCTTTGGAAGTTTGAAGACTCGTCAAACATTGACAACCCAGACCATGCGGAAAATGTAAGCCATTGCAACCCATTTAGCTGGTGCAGTAGACCATTGCTGTTCAAAGAAAAAAAACCCAGATTTGTATTAGTGGGACTGAGGCCACGCCCTCTTGACTTTTCAAACTTGTTCAAAAGCTGTGATTTATTGACCAGGTCTAGTGTGGGAATCATTTCCAATACTACACAATATTGTATGCTTACTGAGAATAAATTATGCCAGTACAGTATATATTGTTTGTTTACTTCGGGTATACATGTATGAAGAAATAAAATAGTTTTATGCATGCCTTTATGTATGTACATGTATGTCTAATTCACCCTGACAAGATTACATGTATTGTGAAATAGATGAGGCAACACCCATATCTGATGTTCACTTTATACGCCACTGACGTAAATCAGAATACTAGATGATAAATAAATATTTGATGTTGAAATTTTTATAAGGTATATAATAATTGATCTCAAAAGTTATGAATCCATTGTTATGAGCCCATTTCAAATTTCAATCTGCAAATTTATTTCTGAAATATTGAATTCTAGCGAGCAGTATAAACTGGAAATGATTGAATGTCTGAATCTTTTCTAGTTCATTGAACATTTGTATTGGAAACAATTATTTGAAAAATTAAATTATGAAAAAGTAAATAACTGTAAAATATACATAATGTAGGCCTGCATGTACTTCCCTCCTCTGGTTGCAGGCTTAAGAAGTTTTTCAAATACTTAAGAATCTATCTTGATTAGTGTGATTTTTTGGGGGGGGATTTTCTAATGAGCTTACTTTGTAAAGTCTTTTTAAACTACATGTGTAGGCATCTATGTGAATTATTACAGTATTAAAGCATCAAATGCATATTTCTTCTGGCTAATCCTCCTCTCATTCTACTCTCATAGGTCTGTAGCCTTGGAGGCTAAACTTCAAAATCTGGACCCCTCCCCTAATTTGCATAATCCAGCCTCTATGCCCACAGCAAAGAGACTATTGGGGTAGATGAATGGGTGAACTTTTGTGAAAGGGGTTATGCTGGTTTAACAAGAGGGATTAGAAGGGCTTGTCTATGAGCGGCTTTTGGAGGGGTTTTCAAAGGGCATGTGTTTGGCTGGGGCACTCCTGAAGCCAAGCCAGGGAGAGGGTCGAAGAAAAGAATTGGGTGGGCGGTTTGAGAGGGGGAAAGATTATTTTAAAGTGGAAGTACTTGAAAAATCATTAAACTAATAGCTGGACCTGCCGTGATTGTTTTACTTTTATTGTTGAATGTTGAGAGCTATTACAGCAAATGCATATATGTGCAAAGGTAGTAGAAGTCATCTTTTTCAAGTGATGGTAAGGAACTGGAAGGAGAGTGGGCTTGGAGAACATTACAAGTTTTCATATATTATGCAAGGGATTTTTTGTGATAGTAAAACACTAACATTTGAAATCAAAATTTAGGCCTACACTGTACAAATAGTAAGAGGTCAAAAATTATTTTACATTCCCAACCTTTGATATTGAACCCATTAGGGCGTATATAAATAAATATACAATGTTTTACCTTGACCCGATGAGAGGCCATCATAATGTCACTGTCTGCTTTCAACTTCCTCCCCTCCTTCCGAAGTTCCGTTATTATTTTTTTTTGCATAATTCTTGTTGATCTGTTAATTACCAGAGCATGATGATAAGTACACCATATGACCATACCATATTTCAATAAAACCTGCTGTGCCAGGACTACTCTTCACAATTTTCACTTGAGGCTTGATTGATAGATGTTTATTTTCCTGCTCCATCCATCCTAGACATTGCCTTCAGTGCGTGTTCGCACTCAATTTTTATACCCAGTGGACCATATTTTAAAGATATTTGTATTGATTTTATTCATTGTATTATGATTTACCTAAAACCTATTAAAATCAAAATTATCAATATTTGATCATTCAGGATTATTGTTGAAACCCTAGAAAAAAGTGTTGCATTCCTCTTCCAACTAAATGATATTAAAACAAAAATTATTAATTAATGTGCTCTTCATGTGTTCAATTTGTTGCCTCATTTTACCAATATATTGTTCTGCATTGATCAAACAGTATTCTGTTTAGAAAACACTTCCAGAATCATATTATCTTTGCAGTTAGGGCCTGTTATCATTCTTGCCATACACGTACATGTACATGTAGATCCACAAGTTCATGCATAGAGTTTGCAAACATTTTTTTTGTTTGAGCTTTATTTATATAGAAGTAAACAGCTGTTGCAAGGCCAGGGGAGTGCAATCACACAACAGAGCGTACAGTGATTCACACTTCAGGTCCCACTACAGTCCCACTCATAGAGAATTGTGCTGTGATATTTCCACACTCAATGCCGGGATGTTTCCTGATAACGAGGAAACCTTGGCCCTTCGTTGTCACATGCTCCAACCTTGGGAGGCGAGAGGGAATCATCCTCAAATTGGCAAAAACCGAGGGGGAAATATGTGTAGTCCTAGTAGTACTGGGTAGTGTAAAACAATAGATCGAGGCCTAATTGTTCCAGATGTGCTCACATTCAAGGACAATTGAATTTCTATTGAAAATTCTAGGTCAATGACACTATGTTTATACATATTTAATACATGCAGGCCTACTTGAGTTGTTTCTTTTTTATAAGAAACAAATTGGCCTATACTGAACACATTGTGCATGTGCAGACCTACACATAGTCCCTCTATAATAGATGAGAAAGTACTGTCATATAACAATGGAGGTCCACATGTGGGGATTCATACGGAATCTGTAAACAAATCTAAAATACCAATAGTGCAAGAATATCACAGAAAGTTCGATTGGAAAGTTCATGGGATGGTTAAAATTGATTCCTTTGGCTTGATTATTGAACTGAAGATGGACGCTTGGTATATATTGGTCAGCATTCTTTGTTCTTGGTCAACAAAGACTAGAATATTCTATCTATCGCGAAACAAAACATATGGTGCAACTAGAGTAAATATTAACTCGTAATATAGGGACTAATCCTTTTCTAATTATCTATCTTCAATACTACATATTTGGATGCAAGTGACAAAGTTCAGTACTTGGTATTGGTGGTTTTCGATTCAGCAGCAAGCTTTTTTCTTGTTTGCTATTGTGATGTCCCTAAAGATGAAAACTTAAGAAACGTTATTTCTCTCAGGTTTTTTTTCAACACAATTTTTTCTTCAAAATATTTGCTATTTTTTTTTAGTTTTTCAGTATGAAAACTTTATTTCAATCACCATATCGGGCACATATCGGGAAAAATTGACAGCAAACTGTATCACATCCAGCTGAAAATCAAAGAGTATAGGAGCTATATTTTTTCTGGAAATTCATGTAATGGATAAAAATAGATATTTTATGGACAGAAACTGATTGATGGCTTTATTTTTAGCTCTTAATCAGGGGAATGGAAGATGGCTAGTTTTCTAATACTCTACTTCATGCCGGATTATGGTTGTAAATGAAATCAATCACAATTTATGATTTTGTACAGTAGATCGGTGGGGGGGGGTATTTCTCATTTCTGCTCTGAATCCGAAGTTATTGGGTGAAACTGGAGAAACATGTAGAGGATTCTCATGTTGTAGCACACTGTACATGAATTCATGATTGAAACATGTACATGTCTGGCACACGGGTAAATGTTTCAATATTGCTAATTGATGCTGCTTATGACTCACGAAACCGCACAACAGTGTATCTTTGTACATTGGTTAGCATTTGTCTTGCGGTGAAAGGGAAGTATGAGAGGAACTTCCATATTTCTACCCCGTTCACATTTGATTACTAATGCTACAGTGAGTGCAGTCACAAATACCTTTATGATCGCTGTACAAACGATTTTGTACATGGCAATAAATGGAAATCGTTCAGACAATGTTCGTATTAAGGTATGGTGACAGTGGCATAAAAACAGATCCGTTGGGGATACTTCAAAGTGTGAACACCTACAATTGCAGTCTTCAGATGGGTTGATGAAAAAGCTACAAATGATTTTATGAAAGATGGTCACTATTAGGAACTAAATCAATAATGAAAATATGGTATGTATCAGAAAGGAGATTACCAGCCAGGGGCCTGTATCTTTACAATTGATTGCATTGACTACCATGTACAATCAATTGTTAAATCAAATGTACGAGTAATCGCTATCCTTTGTGTAAAGGGACCCAGTCCATTCGTAACTACGTGTAACTAAACAGCTTTATGAAACACCCACATGGATTGTTCAACTTTGACTTGTCCTAGATTCTTGTTATAATCTTGGTCGTTCATTTACTTGAAGGAAAGTTTGTTTCATATTAAATAATATGAATTTCTTTATAGAAATTGTATTGTCAAGATAAACTGGATTTTGGTATTCAGTCCCTTTTAAGTTTTAGTATACCCTTTTACCTTCTATTGACTATTCATGTTCATATTTTATGGAGACGATCATAAAAGAAGACATTGGGCAAAGGAAATTTGAAGAATTTTACCAACTTTGGTGCTTTATCATTCATTATCAATGCAAGCTTGTACCCTGGCATTATTATTTTCTTGGTATCAGTACTTATCAGTTTGAGACCGGCAAAACGGTTTATGCTGTATAGACATTGAAATTAATTGCTTGTTTACTATGGATTCCATTTTTCTCCAGTCAGTTCAATCTGTTATCTGATAAATGTAGACTATGTCAACATCCCATGTTTGAAAATAATCAGCGTTCAGCTGTCCGGCTCAACAGTGAATTACATTTTTATGAAATATCCGCACGCAATGCAAAACCTAGAAATTAATTTGCATGTATGTTTGGCAATGAAGCTTTTGCTGTTTGTTGCTGACTGATATGTTTATCAGTTGCACACATTTATCAAACCTAGCCAAAGCTAGTCTGTGAAGTGTTCATGTTTATTACTCAAATTATTCCACAGCCCCACACCTACATGAAAACGTAGGCCTGCATGTATATTTTTATAGAAGTCCCTTTTACGTGTAGTAGGATGGGGGAGGAAAAGTGAATGAAAATATGTGTAGTATCAGTGAAAAAAATTACACTTTGCTCAGGACAATTTCGCCCTGCAAAATGCTCAAAAGATTCCTGGAAATTGTCCCATTCACTGCAATCTTAAAGCTTATAAATGTTGCAAATTTTAATACACAGTGGGCTGTGACAAGTAGCCCTTGAAAATAAAATAGAAAATAGATTTGCCTGCATAGTATTTATATAATTCACTAAAGATTAAACGAATTGGAAAGTGTACCATTTCTTTTATCATTGAATTGATTAAGCTACGTACAGTATCTATTACTCTACAATTAGACTCTATGGCCCGTATTCTGAAGTCGGGTTTAACTTAAACTCAGGTTTAAAGTTGTGTTTTAAGTATGGATAGCCAATTGTTACATAAATCACTAATAGTATAGATATCATTTTTTCAGCTCATTTGGCTCTCAAATCATTCATAATTGTGTAGGAAGTATAAATAGATGACTGTCTTCACCATCGATGAATCAGGAAAGAGCACAGTAAACATAAGAAACATACAACTTAATAAAAAATTAGATTCTTTTGGCCTCCCATACTCAGACCACAACTTTAAACCCGAGTTAAAGTTAAACCTGACTTCAGAATACGGGCCTATATATTTTACCCAAGAACAACTATATATATATATATATCTAGGGCCATATGAAAACCTGATAAAAATCAAGACTTGATATAATGCAATGGATTTGGCCAATAATCCTAGCGACTTTTATGGTAGCAATTTCTAATGAGGCTACATTCTAAATCAAGAAAATAATTGAAAATGCTTGTTTTACATCATATTGTGACAATTCAAGAACTGTAGAGGCCTAGAGCCTATTCATACTGACATGTAGGATTGGAATCTTTTTTTTTAGTATCCTTCAAATTTTAAATAGAATTACGCAAGGACGTAAAATATAAAAATACTTCCCTCAAACTGTAGGCCTTACTGTCATGGTCGTATGGATTCAAAATAGTGTTTGCCAAGATACGCCTCTGAATTTGGCAGAGCGAGCAATCAAAGAAATCAATCGTGTTGTCAGATTTCACAATATGATTACGGGCGCTAATTGGGTAGGTTTGGCAATTTCACCTTGCTTGAGGCTGTAAACATGTGGTAGAGGTGAATAAGTCTGCTCCATTGCTAGTAAATAATTTAATGTAGAAATTCAAATTGATGTATCAAGACATGTAAAATGTGCTTTGGAGCAATAGAATATTAATTACATGTAAGTATGATACAGTAGGCGGTTTCAAACCGCCTCGATCACAAGAATCCCCGTTAAATTACGAGAACTTTTTAAGGCTAAAAAATACCCGTTAATTATTCCTGCATTCACACCGCCCCGAAACACATCCTTCGGGATAAGTTCCCGAAGTTACGAGCATGCGCAGTGTGGTCTGATAAGCAGGCAAGGCGGGAAATTCAAAATCACTTGCCCAGCAGCCACCCACGCCGCCGCGCCCAACGACACGCTGGGATAAAAGTTCCCGTAATTTGCTTTCACATCGCCAAAATACCTGCGACCTTGGAAAAATCCCCACGAAAGTTCTCGTAATTTCGCCAAGTACCTACTATTTAGCGGGTATTTTCTTTCGAGGAAATTACGCGTAGTTTGCTTTCACATTACCAAAATACCTGGTATTTTCTGATCGGGGTAAATTTCCCGATCAGAGAATACCTGGAACTGGCGAACTTCGAGGCGGTCTGAAACCACCTAACGTTGCTGAGAAACATACTAAGTTCAAGTTACTTTTTATGGGTCCCAAAATCAGCTACAAGACTTCCATTAAACTTCAAATTTGAAAACAATTGATATTTACTGGTCTGCTTTTTAAATCAGAAAGGAATTATTTGCCGCATACGTACTATGTACACGCATGGAACCTACATGGTGCATGTACAAATGGTTTTGATTGAAATGTAAATCTCATAATTCACTTTTTCTTTCAATATGTTTATTACAACACCAAACTGTTGTTTTAATGATGAACATTTATTTATTTACCTTTTTTCCATACCACTAAAACCCCCAGAAATGTAGATGTAGAAAAATTCTGCACCCATAGTAAATTCACAGAGCCAGCTACAGTGTGTTAGAAAGAAGTGGGCGTGGTCTTTTACAGGTAGGCCTACATGTACAAATATTTGTGTGGTTCAAATAAAAAGTTGAGATAATTTCCTACATAATCTCCTCCTCTTTGAGATCGCAAAATGGAGGTGGAACAGTACATTTCAAGCTTCTAAAACTTTTCATAGATTTTGAATCAATAAAAACAATGAAAACCAGTGTTTGGTTTACTAGCTTATTGTAAAAAAAGGCAAATATGCAATGCAAGTATGTGCACTTCTCATCCCCCTTCGATGACCTTTTTGACTCATTCAAAGGGGTGAAGTGAGTTTACTGTTGCCCAATACTCATCCATCTCGTCTGCTGTGCAAACCCTTCACTCGAGTTAAGAGTCAGAGTGTGCAGCCTACTCATGCCTGCGAATGCCTTGAAACAGCAAGTTTTGTATTTGCTAGTCTTTGCGTGGAGACACACTTGCTGATCAATCAGGGTCTGTGCCTGCAGACTACTTATCACATGGGATCGTGAAGCCCCTTTAGTCCCATACCACTGTTTGGACGTTACCAACATACTTCCTTTTGTCATGGGTAGTTAGGAGACATATATATTTGGACAGTTACACTAATCACTACTGTAAATAAATGTGTTGTGTAAACAGCCAATTGTGTTTCTGGTATTGGATTGTTCAGGGTGTTTCCAGGCCTGGTTTCACTCATGCGGAACAACATGTGCCAAGTAGTATTCTAGAAGAACCCATGGTTTGTCTTCCGGAGGGTTTCTCATCTTGACTTCAGAAACTCTACTAAAATGGGCGATCTCTTCAATGACATTTGCTCTGGCGGCAATTTCTGTGCTATAAATTCAGCAATAACAGTAATCGAATGACTGACTCTCAACCCTACCCCGGGGGGGGGGGCACTCTGTATATGTAATGCATAGTGGGTATGTGCCGCGGAGGGGACCCCCTATTTTACACTCAAATTTCTGTTCCAAGGCATACCATTTTTGTCTTATTGAGAAAAAGAACAAAGAAAGCCGCTCCAAAGCATAGCATTTCTTCTTATCGAGAAAAAAGAAAGAAATCCGCTCCAAAGCTTCGCATATTTTCGTTACGCCGCTCCGGTTGCATTGATCCACTACAATGAGCTGCAATTTTGGTGAAAAGGGGCCGCAGAGCACTGTCCGGCCATGCCGCCGGGCTAGCTGCATCGTACACGCATACCCGTTCCATAGGGATGCATACGCACTCACATGCTGGCGATCCATTCCAAGGACCCCCGTTTTCCCAAACATTTGTAGTTCTGAAGCCCGTTCCGAGGACCCTCCTTTTTACAATAAGTCCGCTCCAAGGCTCCCGTTTTTGTCTTGCCCGCGGCACACCCGCACCACTTTTTTGGTCGAATACCCCCCCCCCCCGGGCCCTACCCTAAACTTAGCATAAATCCCGATGCAATGCTAACCCTAACCCTAATCCTACAACTGTTATGGAGATGACATAAAGCTGGGAGCAGTTGTCACAGGAGCAAATGTCATGTTACCAACATGTAGATGGCAGTTCACGGCAGTTTGCTCCAAAAGTTGAATGCAATTAATGTCCTTTATTATTGGGTTTGGCCAATAAGCTTTTTCGGTATTGATATTTTCAATACCGGTATTACTAATAGCTTCAATACCGGTATACCGACTAATACCGAGTAAATTCCCAATTTATTGTACAAACAGTGTCCAATGTTTGTTTAGCCCTGATATGGCCTCGGATAAAGAGGGGATGCTTGTGGTCAGCTGAGGAATGCTCAGCATGGTCCGTTCTCATTGACAAAAACTTTCTCTTTCTTTACCAAAAGTTATACGATCATGCTCTCTCCCAACGAGAGCTGTGAATTACCTGTGCATGTGTGCAAAATTATCTCAGCAAGCACATGGTACGAAATCAATAAGTCAAGTTGCCAAATGCTACACGGCACAAACTCACTGCTACTTACTTTGCTAAACATGTGTACTATGGCGTGCCAAGTGTACGCCAGTATATTCTGTGCAATTCAAGCAATTCCGTACACAAAATGTGTTTTTATTCAGACGAAAATCTTTTTGTCATGACGCTTTTCTAATTTCGTACACAAAATTTATTTTGTGTCACACAAAATCATTTTCGTCTCGACGAAATGCACAAAATAAATTTCGTTTAGACAAAATGTAATTGCGTCCACAAACTTCATTTGGCGTGCCATACAAAATGGCGCACCAAATGTCCGATGGTAAATTCCGTCCAATTCACGTCATTCCGTACACAAAAGTTTTTTTGTTCGTATGAAAATGATTTCGTCATGACGCAGTTTTATTTCGTATACAAAATTATTCTTGTCACACAAAATAAATTTTCGTCGAGACGAAATGTAATTTCGTCCACAAAATTTATTTCGTACACACGAAATGAATTTTGATCTAACGAAATAGCACCCCAATTGTCCGAAGGAAAATTCTGTAGGAAAATATGTGTTTCACTCCAACGAAATTCATTTCGTCATGATGCAGTTTGATTTCGTATACAAAATTTATTTTGTGTCACACTTATAATCAATTTCCTCGAGACGAAATAAAATTGTGTCCTCGAAATTCATTTCGTTGCGATGCAAATATTTATTCCGTCAACGAAATGATTTTGTGTCACATCACAAAAAATTCCGTCGACAAAATGATTTTGTGTCACATCACAAAAAATTCCGTCCATGTAAAATAATTCTGTCTCCTCTTTCTGGCAGGGAATATGAGATCGTCGCTGATTGGCTGCACCTTGCTCAAGCCGATATCTTCGCTCGATCGATATCCGGGCGCGGGACGGTCACACTCACAGGTCGGCATGTTGGTGAACCTTTCTTGTTTAGCTTGCACGTTATTCATGTCAACGAGAGCTGCAAACAACTTCTCTAATTGGTAGAATGTGGACGGACATTGCATTCGTAAGTTTAGCTATGTTTTCGACTTCAAAATTACGTTGAAAACAAAATGGGAATTCGTTAGTCGTTGCCAAACTTGCATTTGCAAGAAGCTGTGCAATTTATAGTCCCGTGTATTCAAGTTTGTGTAGGGTCCTACTGTAGTCACTCACACAACATGCGAGGTTAGTAATACTAACCTCGCACAACGCATGTGGTTTCATAGTGGACTTTGACGTTTTCATTCATCACACGAATGTGAGGGAATGAAAAACGCCAAATGTTTCAGTATTTCTCCACTATCGTAATCTCATTTTTTTATTTATGTTTGTATTAAAAATAAGTTAAAAATTGTTTATAAAAGTGTTTTTATCGCTTACCTCCAAGTCTCAACCAGGATACTCCGTTCGATCCGTCCTTGATACTGCGGTGGAAAGTACGCAAACAACAATCGAAAAGCAATTTTTCGTATCGAACATTCTCAATTCAAGTCGTCAGCGCATAATAGGAAATTGTACCAAAAATCAACAGGTTGCATCTCATGTATATATTTATTGGTAAAGTACGCCATCTTTTGACAAGATGATGATGAAAGTGGATTGAACGAGCAGGATGTCTTGCGAGTTCAGTCGGGAAAGTGGGATGATGAGGCAAGTTTATCGGGGTGCAGACATAGGCGGGGGAGGGGGGGGGGTCGTTTCCCCCTTCATTTGAGGCGGGGGACATTCCCCCTAAATTGTTGATAACCCTTATTTCGCTTGTCAAAATATTTAGTGGTCCTTCCCTAAATTGTTTTTTGCTTCTCAATTTTTTTTTCCTGCGTCCCCCAAAAAATTCAGGCGCCCCCCCTAAAATTTGTGTGGTCCCGCCCTAAAATTTTGGTTGATAACTAATTTTTTTGCTCTCTAAAAAAAAAATTTGGTGGGCCCCTAAATTTTTTTTGCTTTCCGCCGCCTGTAACCCATCCCTTTTTCTTAATTGCATAAACTTTAATTTGAAAATATCCTTCATTTGTTAATGAAGGAAGACATGTTTTAATCGTTGTCTATTTTCTATACATAAAAACATACTTTGGGAAATGATTTTGTTATGGTTTGTCTCCATTTTCAAAAACCATTAATCAGCTTGCAATAATTTAGAGCCTTCCGTAGTTTGCGCAGGATCAAAGTTGGCACGAATAACACAAAAGCTTAGCGATAAGTAGCAAATATGACAGAACGAGCCTTTTCAACCAAATGTGCCTAAAATCTTGCATGATTGAAGTTTCTAATGATTTGTAATAAATCCAGATCGGCTGTGAATAGGGATCAGCTGAATATTAGATTTAGATTCAAATCTTGTTGATTGAAATATATTTTGAGATTTAAAAGCTAATCCTTAAGATTATAAATAAATTCCATATTCGGCTGGTCACTATTCACAGCCGATCTATAATAATTTCTAATCGTTTTAAGTATATCTACTTAGCGATTAATCCGATTGAATCAATAAACTTCAGCAATGTAATTTTATGTACAGGTGCTTAAATTCTCAAATTCCAGAAAATTTTCGTGATTTCTTTACGCATGTATCAAATATACATCATTTTGATACCCGAACAAATAACCAAATATATATTCCTAAACACAAAAAGATTATCTTTCAACACAACATCCGTTATTCTGGCCCGAAAATGTGGAATGATCTTCCAGACTACATAAAAAATCCTTGTCAGCAACTAGCTTAAAATTTAAGATTAAAAAATCAATTTTATCATCCTATGCTTGAATATCCTAATACCTTACATTCCTATTGATCTTAAGTTAACATGAATAATGTGCAAATGTTGCGGCATTATTATTTTTATCTCTCCCTCTCTCCATCATACATTGTTGTACGCTCTACTTGCTAGGTACTCGGTAACTCATGCCCGCCCGCCTTCCTGCTCACTTCTCCCTCTCGTTTTCTTCCCGTTTTCTTTTCTACTTCTCTTCTCCTTTCCTCGCCCTTCTTATCTTTGTATTGTATTTTGTGTATTGTATATATTTGTCCACATGCGTATCCCGCCACAAGCATTATGCTTCTAGGGACATACGCCTTCCTCTTTACACATTTAGTTGTTTATATTTATATTCTTTATAGAAATTGATTTGAAGTGTATTCTTGTGAACAATAATGAATGTAACTTTGTAAAATGGAGGAAAATAAATGTTTATTTGAATTGAAAAAAAAAATTATTAAAAAGAGTGTTACGGACCCCAGTATTTAGAGGGAAAAGCGGACAAGAAGTATGTTGCCGGTTTCACATGAGTCGAGCGCGAACATAAGCTGAAATTTTTACTATACACACTCTTAAAACAAATCACTCAAATTGACTAGACCAGTAGTCATCTGGGTGCAACTGATATGGAAATCACTGATAATCACAGTTTTGACATATATTCTGGTCAGAAATAACTATGTTCTATATAGTAAAATACGACTAGAACACAGTCAAATTTGACAATAATAACAGTTGCTCCCAGCAGACCCTATTAACCAGTTGACTGATTTGTTTTTAGAGTGCATGAATAGGCACTATACTGACTTGAAAATTAAAGGACTAGTCCACCCAAGCAAAAAGATAATTTGAATAAAAGAGAAAAATCCAAAAAGCATAACACTGAAAATTTCATCGACATCGGATGTAAAACAAGAAAGTTATGACATTTTAAAGTTTCGCTTATTTTTCACAAAACATTGTGCATCTATGCACAATTCAGTGACATGCAAATGAGGCAGTTAATAATGTCCTTCAGCCACAAGTTTGGGTTTATTGTTTGAATTATAGAATATTTCATTGTTTTACTTATTTCACAATAGTTAAGGACCAACTTGACTGAAACAATCTAGTATTAAACGATTCCGAGTTCAGGGAGGGATTAAATGCTGTTTCAAAATGATAATGAGGATAATATTTCATATAATAAAATACATATACATTTGTGAGTGCATGACGTCATCAGTCTCTTCGTTTGCATTCTTACCAGGATGTGCATATAATTTATTGAATTGAACCAAAACTACAAAAGTCATAACTTTTTACATCCGATTTTGATAAAATTTTCAGCGTTATGCCCGTTGTTTTTGTTGGGGTGTTTATTTTTTGTCAAATCGTCAAACTGCGCCTTTATACGATGAAACTCCGAACTCATTAACTTTATTTGAATCTACTTTGAAACCCCAAATCAACCATTTACACACTTTAGATAATATTGTTCACAAAGAAAAAAAGTGAACTAAAAAAAAAGAGTTTCCGTGTGGAGAATTCGTTGTAGATTATATTATTATTTTCATATACTCATAAACACAAACTCTCAAACACACATCATCTCTGAAAAACACACAAACAAATATCTAGGAGGCAAAGACACATTTAGTTAATATAACAAACCAAACATAAACAAGTAAAATGTTGTTTGAAATTCATTTGTCCATTTTTACTGTACTTTTTTTTCTGAGCGTTCCAATAGTTATACAATGCATGCATTACTTATTAATGTTATTACATGACTTTGTGTGTAAAAGAAAGATAATAACGACACTTGGAAAATTATGTCAGCGTAATAATGAACATTTTTTTTTATTCATAAAGATTACATGAAATTGCCCTTAAAAAATCGAATTATGATTTTATGGAGCAAAATTAATGTACCTTTCAAACACAAACGAACGTTGAACATGTTTGCATATAGGTTGGAGAAATTGGTTACATTTCGTAATTCCGAAGGTTCTTTATTCCAAAGGTTTAATTCCGAAACACGTAAATTGTCTATACCTCGATGTTCGATAATCCGAAAACGAAATAAGTTCCGTTAATCACTACGTTTTCGGACTAATGAACCTTCGGAATCACGAATCTCATTTCGTTTTCGGACTTACAAACCTCCGGAAATACGAACTTCGGAATATCCGAACTTTCCGGGAATAACGAACCTTCAGAATTACGAATGTATGCGGGAGAAATTTTGTTCTAGATCATATTCGTCATATCATCATACTTCATAGCAATACTGAGAAATAATTCAATGAAGAGGTATTGACAAATTGCCTACATTACATGTTTTCTGCTTATCAAATTTACATGAGTTTTTAAAATTATTTTTACCTCATTCACATTAATAACAAACACGTCTTTGCAATAAGCATGGTTGGACTGAAAACATTGGGAACAAAAAATATACACGTAGAGCTAGATCTGCTATTCATTCACTGTGACATCTATTTGCGAAACATTATGGCAAAATCACGATGTATATGGATACAGATTCAAAATAATCTTCATTTTTCTTATATAACGTTGTTAACTTTATGAAACTTACGTTTAAAAGATTCAAGAAAGTGTTAGAAATCTTAAAAACTTTGCTAAATTCCAATTTCTCAGTTTTCAACGTGCTTCTGTAAATTGTTAAACGACTTATGTAAAGTTTTTAAAAAAGCAAACTACGTTGTATGAAATTTTGAACAACCTTTTAACCAGTTTACTGTGTAAACATAATCATCTGCATAACCTAGACTGATAATATTGTTGAAACACATCAACCAGGCGATCAAAATACTTCACATTTTATCAAAATTAGAGTTATTAAAGTTATTTCAGTATAATAATTCTCTGTATGTCTTCATCTATATGTGCAATGAGTAAGCTGATTATGTCATATTCCCAATTATTCTTTTGCATATTACCTTATGCAATTATATACATTGACATTTTGTTCAACAATAATGAACAAATACCTATTTACAACCTTTTCCTTTTTTGATCGTGCAAGGTGTGCACTGGGCTCGAAGAAAAACATTGATACAACGTTCAAAACATGAGTCATGCAGTCAGTTTCCTAGCTCTCCAACTGTGATCTGTTTGTAATCAGGTGAAATATCGTTACTCCATGTGAAAAATGAATCATATTCTACAGCACTAGATAGTTGACATATTACGAATTTTTCTTCATTTCAAGGCGACTTTTTACATTTCATCATCGCTGATGGCGCTACAACCGAATATACCACATGACGGCAAAAAAAAAAAACAGAAAGAGGAAAATAATGCTGGGCGCCTAGAATGCAACTAGCAGTACAACTTGCAAATCGTAAACAAACCGGCTTGTGAATAATATCGCGCGCCCTCTTTAGGCAAAAATTGATATCCACGCTGAGCAGGAGAAATCTACGTGAAGATCACGAAAAATGCTCTTATTTTATTAAACAAAACAGGAAAGAGAGTTCAACAAACGATCCATATGGTTCGGTAAGTGTCATAAAATAAATATAATGCTTAGCTACGATGTAAAGTCATAGTTATTTTAGTAAAAAGGGTGTGAAAGATTCGCGTGCACCAGGTGCATATGAATCCTTCACACACGAGACGATTTGAAACCATGAGTGGTATGTACTGTAGTCGACCATGCCCATGCCAGGCCAGGGGGATTGGTCTTTTGTGCACACCTAAAATGGTAATGAATTATACAGGCTGATATTTAGGCCTAGATTTTGATTAATGGTGTAAAATTCATACTCAGACTGACTCAGAGCAAAATGCATGTTGAAATTGGAAACTTCATTGGATGACAAATTTTATATAATTATTGACTGTCTAGTGTCTGAGTCAGTGATTGACGTGATTTTATTTTTAGATTATTAAAAACAGCTTTAGCTTGGGCACCCACACGCATTGCAAGGTTAGTATTAATACTGGTAAATTAAACCATTGAACCATGTTTGGCAGTGGATTTCGAATTGACAGTTAATGAGTTAGTGGGTCGCGCATGCTGGCTTGCTGCGATCCCACTTCTGCAAGTGATGTCCACGTCCATAAGGCATTAAACACACCACTTCTAAGTAATGGCTTGGTTTTTCTGTGCGCTGTGGCATGTCAGGGGCGGATCCAGCTTTTATAAAGGGGGGTTGGGGTGGTATGTGAGGGAGCGTAGCGACCGAGTCCAACCGAGCGGAGCAAGCGAGGGTGTTTGGGGGGGTGTCCCCCCTCCCACGTAGGGAAATTTTTGAAAATCTGTGTGTGAAAATGGCGTTTCCTTGCATCTAAAACACCACTATTTTTGATATAGAGGTCGTTGCCAAATTAACCCCCATGAAAATTTGTAAAATTAAGTTGCAATCCCCCATTTTTTTTTTTTTAATGGGGGGATTTTTGTTTGGGGATGAGAATCGGCAACCCTGGCCTAGATTGTCACTTCCGCGGTGGCCCGTGTCCTCAAAAAAGCTGATGGGGGGGCAAAAAGGACTATGTGACATTTGTTCGCCCAACCCTCCCCCCAAATAAATAATAATAATAAATTAAATGAAGACATAGAAATGGGGGGGGGGGTTGCAACCCCCCCTCTAGATCTGTTTCTGCATGTAATGAACCCTTGACTATGAGTTGGGCTTGTCCGTAGACTCTAATGTTAGAGTCGAGGCCTATCTCGGCTCGGGCCCAAAGATGCGCCACCGCGCACAGAAAAATCATGTGGTATGGACACCAGAAGTGAGAATGAGATCCCATGCGCGACCCACTGACTTAGATATCCACTGCCAAAACGGTTCATGGTACAGGGTATAGGGCAAGTCCAAGAAAAGGTCACCCTAGAAGGTAAAATTTTATCTCCAATTTAAGAAGTTATCTTTGGAGGGGTAAGAAAGCCTATCGCCTGTTGTGGTAGCCTAAGTATGTTTGGCCTAGGTCCTAGCCCCACTCATTACTAGTACAAGTTTAGTTACTTTGAGCGATGTTTGTGCCGGCTCCACTTCACCACCACTACTATACGCTCCATCTGGCTGAACATCGTGTCCGTTAAGTCGATCTGATATTCCGAGTGACAAAGGTGGGATTTTATGGGGAAATATAAAACTCATGGAACATCACGATCTTTAAAAACAAAACTAATATAGGAGGGGGTCCAGTGTCCGGACATGTTATCTTTTGGTTACACTTCGTAATTCAGAAGGTTCGTAATTCCAAAACATGTGAATTCATTATTGCCTGAACCACAATGTTCGTTAAATCGAAAAAGGGTTCGTTAATCCGAACATTTGTGGCGTAATTCCGAAGGTTCGTTAATCCGAAAAGGAATAATGAGTGATAATTCCGAAGGTTCGTTAGTCCGAAAACGAAATGAGGTTCGTTAATCCGAAAACGAAATGAGGTTCGTTAATCCGAAAAAACTAAATGAACAACGAACCTCATTTTTTTTCGGACTAACGAACCTTCGGAATTATGACTCTCATTATTCCTTTTCGGATTAACGAACCTTTGGAACAACGAACGTCATTTCAATTTTTGGATCGTCCGACCTTCGGAACAACGAACCTTATTTCGCTTTCAGATTAACGAACCTCCGGAATATCCAAACCTTCGGAATAACGAAGCTTCGGAATTATGAATGTAAACAATCTTTTTGAAGCCTTCCTTTTTGTCTTTGGATTACACTAAAAATATGAATTCAATACTTGTAATCATCTTCTATTTTGTTCTTTATATTTCCCAACATTTTGTACTAAAATTTGATGAAACTTCGCTTCTAACTTTTTTTTCAAATGACTTTCTAACATTGATCGTGTGGACACACAACCTGTACGGACACACAACAACTGAGTGACCTGAAACTCAGGCAGGACGTTTAGCAATACTTGATTAACCTTATGCCCAAATTTCATGAACTAGGTTTCTAAGTTTTCATTTAAAAAACACAACCTTTTGTTAAGATTTGGTGTTGATGCCGCCACCGTCAGAAAAACAGCGCCTATAATATAATTTTACTCTCCTATGCAGGTGAAACAAAACGGAAGGAAAGAAGGGAAAACACAAATTTTGCGCATTTTCATGTATTTATTTTCAATAGTCTCGGCAGTGCAGCCGT
Source organism: Lytechinus variegatus (assembly GCF_018143015.1). Lineage (NCBI taxonomy): Eukaryota > Metazoa > Echinodermata > Echinoidea > Temnopleuroida > Toxopneustidae > Lytechinus > Lytechinus variegatus. The sequence goes on along the minus strand of NC_054758.1, from coordinate 5,998,329 downwards.
CCTTGCATGGTAACTATTATATAAAGATTATCCAGCAGCTTGCAAAGGAAAGTCAGTTTCAAAGTAATTTCTTCAGTGCACAGATGAGGCGAGGGGGTCTTCGGGCGCTTGCCCCCTCTCCTCTCCTACAAAAATAAATTATGACCAAGAAAGTAGAAAAGAAAATGGTGAAATATATTTTTTCTGAATATTATGCTTTCATTGGATATTTATAAAGTTAAATATTTTTATTTTTTTTGCTCGCTCACAAAAAAAAGATCTGCCCAATTATTCATATCTAGCCCCTTCAAAACTTTGGCTCACTTCGCCACTGATTTGTTTCATCACACTTCTATGCAAATACTTACGCCTATAGAATAGAATACATTATATCCTACATAGAGTAAATCATGTATAGTACTATTGGTTCAAGTAGCATCATGTGACCGAATATCAACTCTGACGTCATACCTCGATATATTTTTGGATACTAGTATATCGAGGTCTGACATCATTATTTCACAAAACTGGATCTAGCTAAACTCTCAGGCACACCGGCCAGCGCGCTCTCTCTCCCGGGCAAGTCCAGCGATGTGTCGGCACAGGCACTGATCTGCGTTCTGCTGAGCACGATGGCTCAGAGAAAAGTAGGTAATTCAACTCAAGTAACCGGACTTTGCAAGCTTATCACATAGATTTTGGTTATAAATTATAAAAAAGTTGGATAAAAAACAAATATATCAGGCGTTTCATTCGAAAGCATAGTGGGAATTATTAATCCTCGGTTGGACTGGCAAAACTACTATATTTCCCTCGGGGCTTCGCCCCTCAGGAAGTGATTGTCAGACCAACCTCGGATAAATAATTCAACTATACTTTCTCAAAGCCTGATATATTTGTTTACTATTTCTCATAATTCCATATGGCTTTGTGTAATTATTTTGTGTCCTGAATTACTTCATTAATATGAAATTTTATTCAGAATCACAAAAACTGCAAGCTCTCTTTTTCTCCTAATAATCAGAGACAAAATGAGCCCAAGATTTTGAGGGAGTCAGATGTGTCATATCAGGCAAAATTCAATAGAAGTTGTGAGCGAGCAAGCTTTTCATTAAAAAAAATCACATTTTGTAGCTTGACATAAAAATATTCAGAAAATGTTATATTTCATTTTTCTTTCCCTTTTTTTTGGGGGGGAGAGCATCCCAAGCCTCCCCCATCTATGCACCTCTGTCTAGTGTCTATATTACTGTTATATTGTTATTTCAAGACTAATTTTCATAGAAACGATTGGTTCAGAAAAAATATTAAACACATGCAGCCTTTCATGGAAAGTTCCCCCGGTTGTCCCGAAAAGGTGTGTTTTGTTTGACTTTCCTCCTCAACCCACCCTTTCGAGAAAAGCTCTCGCGGCATATCTCAACGTCCGTATGACATATTTGTCCTGCCCACCAGAGGTGAAGGCGAGACTAAGGGATCCAAATGTCGTCTGTCCGTCCGTCACAAACCTGTAATGACACATAACTCCACAACCGTAAGTCGCTTTTAAACCAAACATGGATGGTAGATGGACCTGGGTGACCTGCATGTTGAGCTGCAGTCAGAGGTCACATGGTAAGGTCAAAGGTCATTTTCAGGTCAACGTTAAAGTTTACATGCAACACTTTTATGACACCTAACTCCACAACCGTAAGTCGCTTTTCAACCAAACTTGGATGGTAGATGGACTTGGGGGACCTGCATGTTATGCTGCAGTCTGAGGTCATATGGTAAGGTCAAAGGTCATTTTCAGGTCAACGTTACAGTTCACATGCAAGACTCTTATGACACCTAACTCCGCAACCGTAAGTCACATTTCAACCAAACTTGGATGTTGGATAGACATGGGGGACGTGCATGTTATGCTGCAGTCAGAGGTCACATGGTAAGGTAAAATATCATTTACAGGTTAAAGTTTACATGCAAGACTCTCTTATGACACCTAACTCCGCAACCATAAGTCACTTTTCAATCAAACATGGATGGTCGATGGACTTGGGGGACCTGCATGTTATGCTACAGTCAGAGGTCACATGGTAAGGTCGAAGGTTATTTTCAGGTCAACGTTAAAGTTTACATGCAACACTTTTATGACACCTAACTCCACAACCGTAAGTCGCTTTTCAACCTAACATGGACAGTAGATGGACTTGGGGGACCTGCACATGTTACGCTGAAGTGGGAGGTCACATGATAAGTTCAAAGGTCATTTTCAGGTCAACGTCAAAGTTTACATCAAGACTCTCTTATGAAAACTAACTCCGCAACCGTAAGTCACTTTTCAACCAAACTTGGATGTTGGATAGACTTGGGGGACGTGCATGTTATGCTGCAGTCGGAGGTCACATGGAAAGGTCAAAGGTCATTTACAGGTTAAAGTTTACATGCAAGACTCTCTTATGACACCTAACTCCGCAACCGTAAGTCACTTTTCAACCAAACTTGGATGGTAGATGGACTTGGGGGACCTGCATGTTATGCTGCAGTCAGAGGTCACATGGAAAGGTCAAAGGTCATTTACAGGTTAAAGTTTACATGCAAGACTCTCTTATGACACCTAACTCCGCAACCGTAAGTCACTTTTCAACCAAACTTGCAGACTTATGCTGCAGTCGGATGTCACATGGTAAGGTCAAAGGTCATTTTCAGGTCAATATTAAAGTTTACGTGCAAGGCTGGTATGACAAGTGTTATTCCATCCCAGTAATTTCACAATGAAGTTTCGATATAATTCTTGCGTGCCCTCGCAAATCACAATATTTCTGGTTATTTTCATAAGTGGGCGAGACAAAAATTGCTTTTGCCTTGTTTTTTAGTCATGTTCAAAATGAATTAGTGATGATTTCATTTTTCTCGGCATTTTAATCCCCAAGTCTGCATGGTTTAATTATGTTTGATGCATGTTTTGCCTTTAGTAGACAGCTGGCAGCCCTCTGTCTCGAGGAGTATTTTTATATCTTTTTCTGTATTTGGTGAGTGAAGCCAACGAAATTCAGCTGAACAACCAACATAAAGGCATGGTCACACCGGCCGAGCGTTGTTGGAGCGGTAGGGAAAGAGGGTAGAATTTTTCTCTCAAAATGGGGGAAAAATCGAAAACAAAAAAACAAATCGAACTTGAAAATGGTAAACGGTAGCGAGCGGTGATGATTTTTTTTTCTCTTCGCTCCACGACCGCTCCAACAACGCTCGGCCAGATGCCTTTACACTTAAGGGGAATCCAGCCTTAGTCATAAAATATAGTGTTGGAAAGGAGAAAATTAGATAAAACAGAATGGTGAAAGTTTGAAAGAAATCGGACCAGCAATAAGAAAGTTATGGCTGCTTTAAAATTGAAATCCCTATGATTATGTAGATTTCAAAGTGGCAACTGGGTAAGTAAATTATGACAAGAGGCAAGGACAACTTTCCCATAGGCCATGTACTTAATTATCAGGGATTTGTGTTTTTCTCCTAACTGCCCTTCCCCTGGGGCAGTAATCTAAATATAACCCTGGTAGTATATTGTTTTATGTCCTCATGTGAAAGAAAAATAAAAATTTGAAGTAAAACATTTGAAAAAATGACATATTAGCCATTTTATGTATTGGAGTACATGGAAGAGTAGTCCTTGCCTTACATCACTGTGACATCACATATGTGGCCAATTTGCAGTCTCGTGGATCTAGGGATTACCAATATTCACAACTTTAAAAATAACTTTCTTATTATTTGTCAGATAGTGTTCAAACTTTCACCTATCAACTTGACTGATTTTTCTTATTCCCCTAAGAACAAGTTTTTATTTGGGTTGGATTCCCCTTTAACAGAGACCGAAGCTTTAGTTCTAGTTTTGGCTCTGCTATTTTTTGATTGGATGTATTTCCTGATTTATCACAATAATTGCAAGTTTTATCATAATTTAACTTTTTGAAAATTATGCTATTATGTGATTAAGGCTACATCTCTTGTACTTTCTACCGATAGTCTCAATATAACGTTATTAATGGATTATTTCTTGTTAAAAATCCTAAAGATAGGAACTAACTCTGTGGTTGGTAGATAAATATGACTCACTTGTCCAGGTGTTGATAAACGGGCCGCTGCTGAGTAGGCCTAGAGTTTTCTTAATTATATATAATTGATTTCATGACATGTGTTTACATTTGCTGCAGATTCCCATTCAGCCGTTGGACTGAACTGGTACTGTAACACAGTATGGATGGTCAATATGAAGCAAGCTTCATCGAATTCCTCCAAGAGCTCTGTACTCTGATCATTTTGAAGATGCTTGCTTTGACAGGACTGGGCAAACGATTCGTCTAAGACAGGATGCTGTCCCAACCACATTTAATTTGCCGCCTCGTCATCAGAAGGTACAGTAGATCTATATCATACGTGTTTTAAAGAAATATAATCTCTGTATTATCTATCTACCTTTGGTTTGACAGAACAATGTTTTGAATATTCCATTCTCAGTAGCCAAAGAGAAATGAAAATTATCCTATTCGTTAGGGTCACCATGGACCTCGGCCTATACTGTGTACCAGGGGACTGTGTATTTTAAGTTAACGCTTACTAAATGATCAAACAAATTAAAAATTTGGTTTAGCCCTACATAATTAGCATGAGCTTCTTTGAAATTGCAAAGCTAAGGGTGTATTGCTGATTTTTCATAATTTATTAAAATTCATTTTTGATAAATTATTTTATGCATAAATAGAGAATTCTCTGCTGTACAGTTAAGTAAATCTCTAAATAAGTTCCCAAGTTCTACAGTGCGTATGAAAAAATGGGATAGATTTGAAAAGTCTATAAAATTTTTGTTTCAAATTATGATCTCAATATTTTGGTGTCAATACATGCTATGGAGTCTTATCCTTCAAATGCTATTAAAATAATTTGGTTTTGTTCGTGCTTACGCAAACACAAATTTTTGTTTTGTCTGGGGTAAAAAAGGAAGCTTGCGCCAAAATGGCATAATATGATGGTCGGACTTCTTGCTATCAGCAGAATTCCTCTTAACCTTTTCATTATCTTTGCCATAATTTTCGAATTATGCAGTCAAAATTCATTTCCAAATCTACTTATTTATTTGGATAGTTGTGGTGTTGTTCCTTTTTAATATGTTCTCTTTTAGTTTTGAATATTCCTTCCTTAGGCAAGAACATTTTTTAAAACCAAATTATGGTAGAGCGTGTTTTTTTTTTAATCCTTTCATTGTGTTCTGCAAAGGTTATGATGCCTTTGAACAGTGGCATACTGAGGGGTGGGGGCTCGGGGTGCTCCCCCCCTCCCAATACAAAATTATGACCAAGGAAAAAAGTGGAAAGAAAAATAACAGAAAACATAGAAAGTGAAATATGATATTATTCTGAATATTATGTCAAAATCACAAAATTGGATATTTTAGTAAAAACTGGAAATTTTTGCTTGCTCGCTTCACAACTTTTCAATGCATTTTACCTGATCTGCCATATCTTGCTCCTTCAAAATTGACTCAATACACCATTGCCATTGAAAGACATGAATATTTTCTTGTTTGTCCTGTCAAGCACATAATTAAACTTGGTGAAGGATTCAATGACCCCTTGAAAATAGGATTCATGTCTTTTATAGGTACCATTACATAAATTGTTTCACATAATTATTATCAAAGGTACCATAACATAATTTGTTTCACATAATAAAAAGGATTTGAATGATTACAAATTCTCCCAATTAAAAATGCAAATCTTCTCACTTGGGTTGACAAGAAAGTCTCTTCTTACTTATGAAGCAAAATTCAAAGGTAAAATAAGTTCAAATTAAAACCAATGTAATTCAGGTAAATGAATAAATTTATTAGTGAAATTTGACAGCATTTTTCGAAAATTATGGCAAAGATAATGAATATATTATAAGTCTGCTGATTAGCCAAAAGTCTAAAAGTATAAAACGTCCCATGTTCGCTCAAGCATGAATTTATTTTTTAAATGCCATTTCAAAGATAAGATCTTAGAGCATCTATTAATATCAAAATATAGATATAATATTTTGAGACAAAGCAAAGATTTTATAATTTTCAACCAATAAGTACAAGAATAATGATGCATTTGTCATTTATGATTTAAAATAGAATTTCCATTGGATTAGATTTGTAAGAAAAATAATGTTTTTGAGCAATTCTAGGTCCGACATGAACTCATACATTGTTGCATTACTGCGTATCCGGATGCCGCAAACTTGGTCCCTAAACTTCTGCGAGACTTGACCAACAAAAAAATATGAGGACATGTTTCTAACTGGAATTATTGCAAAACATGTGGAGGGGGGCTTATTAAAGTGATGGTCCAGGCTGAAAATATTTATACATGTAGCTTAATAAATAGAGTAGAAGTCACTGAGCAAAATGCCAAAAATTTCATCAAAATCAGATGACAAATAATCAAGTTATTGAATTTGATAGTTTATAACAATAGTTTGTGAAAACGGTCGTCATGAATATTCATTAGGTGGGCTGATGATGTCACATCTCAAATTGTTCTTTTGAATTTTATTATATGAAATTATGTTTATTAAATTTTATCCTCCAAGAACTAGAAAAATTGGATTGACAACTGATTTAGTACATTAGATATTAATTGCTGAAACTTATTTCATCATAATGGAGACACATCATTTACACATGTATGAAATAATGAAAAAATTATGATTTTATGAACCAAACGGAAAGTGGGGATGTGACATCATCCCACCTAATGAATATTCATGATATGACTATTTTCTCAAAATATTGCTAAACTTTAAACTTCAATAACTTTATTATTTGTTATCCGATTTTGATGACATTTTCAGCATATTGCTCAGTGGATTCTACTCTATGTATTAAGATATAAATATTTTCAGCCTGGACCATCCCTTTAAGACCCCCCCTTCCTCCTTTGGGGCCAGATAGGGTTAATAAATCATCATGAATATTTAAACATGTTTATTTTGCTGCAAGTCCATTGAAAAGGATTCATTTCTAAACAAATATTATTCTAAATGTACTATTGAATATTAATTTGACAAATTTAAAGTCATTTTTTTCATTCTTGCATCTCGGTTTATTCAATTTTTCTTCTTTTTTTAATGTTTTTTTTTTATTCACTCTTCTCGTACAGAATGCACACAAACCAGGGAAACCCTCGAAAGAAAGTCATTTAGATTCAGCAAGCAACCTCCCAGATACTGCAAAGACACCTGTACCAAAGTCTTCAGCACCTTCCCTGGGACTACTACTCAATGCCAAAAATCTAAGAGGGGTAAAGTGGAAGATAACAGCAACATATATCTAAATGGGGTATTGTACAGTATGATTGATCAACCAATGATACCAGTTGTATTCTGACATTTAAATCCATGTCCCTCTGACCAATGTTGTCAAATAAAAACCTTGCTTTGAGCATAACATCCTCAAGGTGGTCTGAAATTCTATTAGAAGGTACATGTAGTCTTCTGTGGAAGTTCATTTTATGCTTTGACTGCTAATCTACAAGTTTTATTATCAATATGCTAGTGTTCTGAAGTTGATGTGTTAATAATCAATTGTTTTAATGTTTTATTCTATTTAAAACATAATAGATGGAGACCAGCAGCATGGCAGCAGGAGCTAATGTTGGTCGTGATGAGGCATATACCACCATCAACAATGCTGCAATTGCAGTCACCACCACCAAGTCTGCTTCTGTCACTGCCATCACCATTGCCACCGCCATTACCAAGACCACTCCTGACACAAAGCCCCCAAGTCCTCAACTGACCAGATATTGCAGCTGGAGAAGGATATACCAGGAACTTCAAAGCCAGGGCTTGCCAGTCTCCTACAATAAGAAAAATGCCATGGGCCCATCTAATGAACTAGTAGTAGAATATTTGGCCACAGTTGTAGAAATGCAGAGACTAACATACTGCCACAGGTAAAAATCAATGTCAGATATGATGGATAGTCTTTGAAATATGGGTTGCAGAATGAATATCAGTAAAACCCATCATGATGTGCTATCTGATTTAACCCTAAAAAGGCGGTGGGAGCCCAAAAATTTTCACGATAAATCCACAACGTGAAAGATTGTGCCGCGTCATTATAAAGCCTTTTTTAAAAAAAGTTTATGAGTTTTCAGACAAAATTTGTGACACCTGGGTACCCGGTTCTGCAATTATGCAACATTGTGCATTGTGTAATTACACATGTCAGAATTGCACTAAAATGTGATTTCATGGACAAATCCAATGCAAAATCTGTTTCTAGCCAGAATTCATAATTGTATCATACCGGTTAATGTTTATTTTTACTGATTAAAATCAATTAATTTCATTGTGCTTATGATCAGAAAATTTTGTCAACAATATAAAAAAAGTAAAAAAAAACAAAGAAATACTTAAGAAAGGAAAAAATACATATGAAAGGTATTTGATATCAATTAATTTTTATGTGTCTGAACAAAAACTTCAAGGGCTGTGTTTATAGATTTCCAGCCAAATTCTAATTTCATGCATGATTTAGTAAAATATATAATTCTAAATAATTTTAGAATGATCAAATATACAATTTTTTCATCTGTGGCAGGCATTTTGCATTTCTTCACAATTGCGCAATTAACGGTCAATCTTGAGGGCCCCCACTCCCCTTCCGCCCATCTTTCCTGCCTCCAAAATACCCTGGCAGTCTTATTAGGGTTAGATTAAGTCTACATTAAGCAAACATAAAATTCTTACAATTGAATTCAGTGGCGTAATGAGCCAAATATTTTGAGAGGGCTAAATATGGCGAATGGAACAAAAGTTCTCCAAAGAGAGCGAAGGGAGTGTGCAAAATTTTAGAACTTTTTAATACAGAAATCAAAATTTGGAAAGATTTTGACGTAATAATATCCAGTAAATACTCTCTATTTCACCCTTTCTCGTTCGCTTTCTTTCTTTTTCTCCTTTTCTTTCTTGGTCGTTAAACATTGGGGGGGGGGCAGTCAGACCGCAGGTCCCTATGCTAATGAGCAAAAAGTCCAGATACATCCAAATCATCTCGTGGCTGAATCCTTGCAAAATCTTGTGATTCGTGAGATTTTCTTTCTCGAGTCTAAGAATTTACCTGTTTTAAAGAGAAATTCCAGTATTGGTAACGATCTCAAAATGACTTTTTACAGAATCTAATATAATGACCACCAAAGTGTCTGTATGAATAAAAAATATGTGCCAAAGGATTCTGGAAGAAATTGTGTAATTGCTGAGAAATAAGCAAAATAAGCTCATATTCCAGCAATAATAATACACTGTCCCACGTGTGCCTATCTGTGTTGGTGATCTTCAGTGTGAACATTTTTCAGCGTAGATTTCAAGATTTCACAAAGTTCAGTTTATGTAACTTTACCAAATCTAGATCCTCGATGATATACTGACAATTAAGCCAGACTTTCTCATGAAATCAGTGTTTACTGCAACTACTGGCATTACTTTTTAACCTCAAGTTAAATTAAATATTATTGCACTATCAGATAGAGTAAAAGTTACTCTTTCATATTGGTCATTTATTTTGTATACAATATTTTGTTAAATAAGTAAATTTCTGGCCTGAAAGTGTGCCTCAAAACTTAATTTTCTTCTTCCATTTTCTTTTGCACATTGTGCAAACTTTTTATTTTGAGCCTCAATGATATCCATATCACCATAAAGCTGAACTTCTTTTCTTTCTCACAATGCCACTCTTGATATGCGGCACCTTTTAATCGGGTCAAGATCACACTTTTCCCACTAAGGTACAATACGAGATTTCTGTAATTTTGTACTTGCATGAAATCCAGAGTTCTGATTGGCTGGATAAGGTTCACAGAACAACAGGCACAGGGTATTTGAGGAGATTACCACATGGGAAGTGTGACCTTCCTACGAACCATGGCACTGGAACCGTTGGAATTTGCCACTGGGTGGTCCATTTGACCAATCAGAATGCAGTATTCTTGTTTTCAAACTGCTTTATGTACTTGGTAAATGAAAAGTGTGATCTTGACCCGATTAAACCAATTCTTATTTTGAAACCTATATCGTTTCAAAGCATACATATTCAGCTTTATCATGATATAAAAATCATTTGGGCTCAAACACAAATAAAGTGTGAAAATAGCAACTTTTGTCAGGTGAAAATATTTATTTTATAGCATATTTTAGATCAAACTTTGAACCTATATTACAAAATCTTTGAATAAATCCAAACATATGACATGAAAGAATGATTCTTCTTCTTTACAATGGTACCAAATTCATGAAATTCGATGCACAGTTAGAGCAGCAATGACCGAATGAAAAGGTGTTATGGTCCGCGTCAAGCTCATTAAATATACAAAACATCTCAAGTCATGAATATCATTTGGATGAAAGAAGCCACTCTCTTGGGACCTGCAGTCTGACTGGGGGGCATGGCCCCCATCTATACATCAGTGATGGATTTAATACTTTTTGCATGTACGATGACGATGCTCGCTCTCTCTCACCCATCCTCACTATGTGTATATGTGTGTGCAAGATGAATTATGAGGAATAATTGCATGAAGTGACGTTTTTCAACAGAGATTCATCCTTATGTATTACTTACTATTGCATTTTTGTTCATCATATTGACCCATCTTGACCCCTTTACCCCCCCCCCCCCTGACAAAAACCTAATAGTCAAATGAAGTTTCCTTTTCTTTTCTTTTGATATACATGTAATGTATTCATGTGAGAAAAAAAATTATAGTGCCAAACATTTTTTGAAAATTTTAATTTATTCCTTCAGGTGAGGTTTTGTCCACAGTTCCAGAAGGACACAAAATAGTATCAGAAAGTCATGCCAGAATCAACAACTGAAGGGTTTGAAGAGCCAGATAAAGAGCCTAGAAATGTGATTTAAACGTAAGTTAAACTTATTTATAATTCTGATTCATTTTGGCATAGAAAGTAAGTCATAATAACAATTTGAATGATTTTTGTCTTCTTGATTTGCTCTTTGTCAGGAATCCAAATTTTAGAATTAAACTCTTAGTTTGAGGTGTTGATGATTTTTTTTTCAGCTGCAAAAGTAACAAACCAATATCAATCATTGGTCGATAATGTGACTTGCTTTCTCTTGCCAAATTGGTACATGTACATGTATATTCTGCATTTCTATAATGATTGACCCCACCACTAGCACATAAGATGCAACATGTCAAATAACTGTCAAACTCACTTCATCATGTATTTTATTATTAATATTTCATTAAAGGAGTAAAAGGACTCAGAAAGATTACCCGAAAAAGCTCACAGAATTTTTTTTACTGGTAGACCCTTTACATTCATTTGATGAATTGAGTTCATGCAAAATCAACTTAATGTTATGAGTACAAAATCCTGTTAATACACCTTACTGTGAGGCTATTCTGGTAGGTCATCCCGGGAGTGCCTGAGGATCTTGTCCATTTGGATAAATCTTGCAAAGTACCAAGAGGTGCCTCCACCCCCCCACTCTATTAAGGGTTAACAATGAAATTGAAATTAGGAATAAGTTTAGTATCTTGCTCATATGCATTATAAATTAATTACTATTTCAGGTACTTCAATCACATGCACAGTAGGAGCAAAAACAGCAGCAAACACACAGGAGATGTAACACTACATTGACCAACAGCAACAACTACAGCAGCATCAACAATTTCTGCAGGAGATGCAAAAACCACACTGGCAACCTCAACAACATCAAGGTGTCCAACAAACACTCCGGGAACGTTAACAGCAACCACAGCTTCAGCTGGAGTTTCAACAAACACATCAGAAAAAAACCAACAGCAGCAAAAAAACACTTATGAATAATGAAATGAATCTAATTGAAACTCAAAAGCCAATGACGCAACATCTTTGACAAACTGAGACAATTATTCATTCTTTTACAGGATAAAGAAATACTTTTTTAAAGTGTAAATTTGCAGGAACACAATGGATGTTCCTATGTATCTATTTAATGAAATAAATTTGACTTTAATAAATTCAGTAAATTCAATTCAATAAATTTAGTGATTCAATAAATATCTACTTTTATTTGTCAATGAGTGAAAATACCTGTATTTTCTATTTAGAATGACAAAAAGCAATTTATCAATTCAATATCATCAAAAACTTTAGCAATATGGTTGTTAGGCCCTCCAAATTGTTGATACATTTGATGAAAAAAGCCGTTTCTGCTGCAATATTTGACGCAACTCAAATAGATCAAATATTGTCGCAGAAATTGTCATTTGCCCCTGAAAGTATCTGCGGCAAATATTTGACGCAGCTCAAATAGCTGCATCAAATATTGCCGCAGAAATTGTCATTTGCCGCTGTTTTGAGATTTGCCGCAGAAAATGGGAGTTGCCGCTGCGGCAAATGTTTTATGAAACGGGCCCAGGTCAATCAAAATATTTTCGAATTCGTGCTGGTGAGCAACACGTTCACTCCCAGCGATAGGGACTTGTTTAAAAATGGCATAGGAAATATGCATTTTCTAAGTATGGTAAACTCAGTAGAATTTAGGTATTAAATTGTGAATGAACTATTGGTAGGTAAGACATGCGTAGAGGATTATTTGTCTTTATCCATTTCTATTTTCCACATTTTTCTTTTGTTTGACTTTATTTTCTAGGGGAAGCCCCACTCCCCCATTCCTGTGGATGCCAATTGGTTGGGGGCTTGGAATAGTGCAAGTTAAAAGGGTGAACCTGAACTTTATAGATATCAAGAGAGAAAGAATTGGAAAGTTAAAATGAATAAAAACAAAGATGGAGAGAGTGAGAAAGATGGTGGACTTTCAAGGGGCATTAAAAAATCTCATATTAAAACATCATTTTTTTGTTTTTGTAATTATTCTATTTACCCAGGGTCAGTCAAAATATTAGCATCCACAGGAGGGTGGGATCCTTCCCGCCTTAAAACTGAAATCTAAAGAAAAGTGTAGAAATGGATAAAAGACAAAGATCCTCTGCGCATGATTTACCAGCAAATGCAGCTCATTCAGAATTTAACTCTTAGAGCACCTAAATTGTACTATAGGCCTACAATATGTGTTTACCATGCTTAGGAAACACATATTTCCTAAGCTATTTTAAAACGAGTCCTACTGCTCGGAAGTGAACAAGTTGCTTCCTTACTCATATTCAAGAACGTTTTGACTAACCTTTTTTAATTGGTTGCTTTGCTCCCTCACATACCCAACAATTTGTTGTCCTCTACATTTCTTCTGCTTGGTCACTTCGCTCCCTCTTACATATTCCTCAAATCTCTTGGCCCCTGCATTTTCCTTCTGTCATTTTGCTCTCTCGCATATATCCCCCCCACAAAATTCTGCTCTGTCGCATTCGCTCCCTCGCACATATCCCAAAATTGTTTTGCCCCACCCTGCATTTTTTTTCTGCTGACAGCCATGTCCTGCCCAACCTCTCTCTCCAATACCTTGAAATGATGGGGGGGGGGGTAACTTTAGATATGAGAGTGACCGAACAATTGTAAATCAGTGAAATATTTGACTTTTCTTTTGATTAGTTAATATTTTCTGTGAGAGTGATTATTGCAAAGGATTATACCCCTTTCTGTACACAAAACATACCAGTATTTTGAGAAATAACAACAGAAAAAAGACCACATTCTTCTGACTGTTCAAATCCTTAAAAAAATAAAATATGGTAATTTTTACTTTCTCAGGCATTCATCACAGGCTCCCCAATTCCTGTCTCTATTTCTCTATCACCCCCATTCTTAATTCATCTTTTTGTCTCTATCCAACAGCTCATTTATAACTGTGGCCTTGTTCTATCCTACATGTATTCTATTCTTCTGTCAGCTTGCCGTCATTCCTACTTTTCACAAACTTTTTCTCTTCTGACATTCAAATCAGAATGAATATACTGTAAGACATCTTCAAATTCAATGAATTCATTTTTGTTACATGCCCAGTGATAAACGTTTTCATTGAGCTATTTTAAATAATCAGAATCCACACAGCGTAAATTTTTTGTTGTAAAGTTGTGCAAATCAATGTTTGTCCAAACTTAAAAGCAAGTAATGTATAAGGTAGGACTTCTGTGTGGTTTTCAGCCTCTTCTCCAAGTTTTAATACAGTCCATTATTGTTGTTGACTTCCACTTTACCCCTCTTGGACTTTCTGGTATTCAGTAGGAGTGGTCTTCGAGAAATTAAGGTGCTGAAGACTTTGGCACTGGTGTCTTTGCAGTATCTGGGAGGTTGTTTGCTGAATCGAAAAGTCTTTTGGGAAATACCTTGGTTTGGGTGAATTCTGTAGGAGACGAATTAATAAAAAAATAAGAAAAACAATATTGAACAAAAACAGATACAAGAATGAAAAGATAACTATTCAAAGATAATTTTTCAATCAAATATTCGATTATCCATGAAGAACAATATTCGTTTAGAAATCAAACCTTTTGCAGTGACTTGCAACAAGATAATTTTTTTAAAAATATACATGATATATAAACCCTATCTAGCCCCGGGGGGGGGGGGCTTAATAAACTCCCCTCCCCATCCACATTTTTCATGATAAGTCCACAATGAGAAATGAGGTACCATGATTACTTTTTGGTCAATTCTGCAGAGCTTTTGAGATGCCCGGATATTCAGTTACCAACATTTTATGAGTTTATGTCGGACCAAAAATTGCTCAAAAATATTATTTTGTATACACATTTAATCCAATGGAAATTCTATTTTCAGTCATAATTGACAAATTTATCATTATTCTTGCACTTATTGGTTGAAAATAATCAAATCTTTGCTTTTTATAATCAGAATAGTGCCATGAACAGATCCCATTAAAAAAACTATAAAATACATAAGGCCCCAAAACAAAGAAATACATATGGAATTATAGAAACAATAAAATACATAAGATTAGAAATGTCATTTACCATTTATTTTTGAGCAACTTTGTTAGAAATCATAGAATTTCGGGAATTCTTTAGAGATTAACCTTTAAAACAAAGAATTCTCTATTACGCATAAATTAGCATTACTAATTTATTAACAATAAATAATTTATTAACAATAAATTTTAATGAATTCTGTAACCTTTAGTTCCATGCTTGCAGATTACATTGATGTTGATGTGTGCATTGGTTTTCGTTTTGATCAGAGGCAAGATCTGAAGAGGGGGACCAAAAAAGCCCACCTCCCCCTCCCTGGGCTATGCAATCTCAAAGTAGCCCAGGATTATGAGTTAAACCAAATTTTAAAAATATATTTATTTAGTAGTTTACTGTAAATACACAGTATAGGCCCGGTCCATGGTTATCCTCCTGATTAGGATAATTTTCATCTCTATTTTGCTACTGAAAATTGAATAATTAAAGCAATGTTCTATCAAAACAAAGGTAGATAAAACAGAATATATATTTCTTTAGAACGCATGTATGATATAGATCCACTGTACCTTCTGAAGACGAGGCGGGAAATCAAATATGGTTGGGACAGCATCCTGTTTAAGACGTATCGTCTGCCCAGGTCAAAGCAAGCATCTTCAAAATGATCAGAACAGAGTACAGAGCTCTTGGAGGAATTCAATGAAGCTCGCTTCATATTGACCATCCTTACTGTGTTACAGTTCCGGTCTTGGTACGGTTCAGTCCAATGGCTGAATGGGAATCTGCAGCAAATGTAAACACATGTCATAGAATCAATTACACATAATTAAGAAAGTTTGACGTGTCCAAAGGAAACAGATGCCCTCGCAGAATTGTAGTACAAAATGTTTTTTTATTGTTTTATGATGCAATTTTCTGTAAATCAATTAAACTATACACTAAATAAAATAAGATTTCAGTTCTTGATGTTTTAATAAGAGATTACCACAATTTTGTTTATGAATTTTGAACAGAAAAGTTGATATTTCCCCCAAATTACTAAATCATGGAAATTGAATGCCTACAAAAAAAAACACTTTATAAGTAATATGACATTTCATTCCTAATACATGATTATATACGTGTTGTCCCTAGGTATCCTGAGTCTTGTCAATCGAGGGGGGGGGGGCGAGGAGAATTTGCACAATGGAAAAATTGATATACATTGGGTTTCAAAGCTTAATTTCATTTCGGGTAAATCAATATGCTTTATTTCATTTGAATCAATTATACCAATTTTAGGGCATAAAATACAAATTCAATTCAAACCTATAAATATAGCCCTTGAACTACTTATTTTTTTAATTCAGGAATTCTGATCAAATGTATATTAAAAACAATCAGTAGGCCTATATAATGTTTTTAACCCTTATGAGACTGGGGGCTGATTTACCCCCTTGTCATATTTTGCAATAAATCCACTGCGCAATTTTTTTTACCGCATCACTCACAGACTTACAGCATCACTCACTCACTTTTTCGAGTCTCGCGCAACTTTTGAGACCAAAATTGCGACCCCCTGGTATGTGTTTTCGAAATTACACAACATTTTGGAAGTGCATGCAGACCAAAAGTTGCTGGAAAAATGTGAATTTGCGTACAAATCTATGGAAATAGTGTTTTTAGCCATAATTCATAAATGTGCCATTATATTTCCTTTTACTGATTAAAATCAATTAATTTCAACTTTTTTACGGTCAAATATGGTCCCCGACTATTCCATTGAAACAACAATAAACACATAAGAAAATAAGTGTGATGTTGAAATATATTGAGTCTGTGAACCAAAAGTGATCATTTCAGGGGCATTATTTAGTTAATTAGAGAAAACTTTTGATTTTACGCATAAATTAGCAATGAGATTTAGGCAAAATTTGATTATAGTTTTTTAGAATATACCATGGGTAATGCGTTTGCCAATCATCGCTGTGATCCCATGATTGACTGCCCAGATCATAAAGCCCCCCCCCCCAGTCTTCTTAGGAAATGAAATAGCCCAGTCTATGTACGTTACTGGTAATGTTTTTTTTTTTACTTTTTCATTTTTCTTATGTACAGATTTTCAAATTTATTACTAATAGAAATTTTCAGCAATTTCTGAAAATAATGATACAGATACAAATTTTGGCAATGACTCACATTGAGTTGTACATGAAATCAAGTTTTTAAGCAATTCGGAATCTGATAATATGCACTTGTGTATATCATAACTGCGTAACCATGCATGCATTCCAAAAATAGTCTTGAATGTTGTGTGGCCCTGCCATGTTTACGAATTTATTGTAGATAAAAGTGAGCTAATCACATAGATTTGTTTGTTAAAATGATATTCTTAATATTGATTGCTGTGCAAGATTGAACAGGGAGAAGAGGAACATGACAAAGCAATCAAGAAAGAGTAAAGGGGGAAGAGAAAGAGGATTTATTTATAACACACAAGTAAAAAAAATGTGTTTTAAAACACACTGGTTAAAACGTGCCAACCCGGGCCCCAGTTAACGCGATCAGAAATCTATTCAATATGATTGAACTTAATATCATGCAGAAATCAATACGCATATAAATATAATCAAAAAAATAAATTTTGAACCAACTTGCATAATGAGCTGTGAACTTAGCCTGTATTTTGGTGACATCTACCTACACACCAAATTTTTTAAAATCCATTGAATGTTTTTCAAGTTATTGCGCGGAAACCAAGGGGGGGGCTGACAGGGGCAACACTTAATGCCCCTCCGGGCTTCATCTGCAGGGGCATAAAAACTCTAGGCCTACTCATCAGCAGGGGCCCG
Source organism: Lytechinus variegatus (assembly GCF_018143015.1). Classification (NCBI taxonomy): domain Eukaryota; kingdom Metazoa; phylum Echinodermata; class Echinoidea; order Temnopleuroida; family Toxopneustidae; genus Lytechinus; species Lytechinus variegatus. Next base: position 5,980,622 of record NC_054758.1, on the reverse strand, counting down.
TTTCTCAACACCTGGACAAGTTAGTCCTATTTATCTACCAAACACAGAATTAGTTCCAAAATTACCCAAAAGGATTATCTAGAATCCATTAATATCATATTGATACTATTGGTGGAAAGTACATACCAGACGTAGCCTTAGTCACAAAATAGCAAATTTTCCAAAAGTTGCAAAAAATAGAGGCAAAATATGCTTAAAAAGTACTTAAACATGCAGACATGGGCATTAAATTTCTGAGGAAATGAAATTAACACTAATTCATATCATGATAAAAAAATCACATGTAAGTGGACATTGAGATATTTATCCCAAGATATAAAATTTGAATAGTTTACGTAAGTAAACCATAAGGCTTTCTTCCTAACATGATGGTTTCTAGTGTTGCTGTTGGATGTTTGTGGTCTATATCATGGTTGTTCCACTTTATGTTTGTCATTTTGCCTCCGACGAAGATTCTGCTAGGATCGAAAGCTTAGGCCCCTTTTGACTCTCTAATTTACTCCATTGGCTCTTTTTTTTTTTAGATAAGCAGTTTTCAGCAGCTTCTTTTTGCCTTTAATATGATGATAATCAAACAGATTTTCAGGATTCCAAACATCATCAAAAAATATATTATCATGGATTGTTAAACTCTTTAGATACCTAAACGCACAATTTTATGAATGCTATGCGTATATTAGAGGAAGAATTTATTAAAATTTTGATAAGGGTCTGAAAACGAGTCCAATTATGGATGACCTGAAGTGGTAGAATCTTTGTCAATTCAATTATTTTACTACCTTAAATTAACACTTGTTATAATTTCTGTGCATTACAATTACTATTAAATGATTTATCCCACTTGTTTGCTATATAATTCATTTTTCTTTAAATTATTACGTAATAAAATTTTCAAATTTCGAGGCTCATTTGAATGTCACAGTCTATCCACATGATATCACTACATAAAGGACAAGTCCACTCCAACAAAAACTTTATTTGAATAAAAAGAGAAAAATTCAACAACCATAACACTGAAAATTTCATCAAAATTGCATGTAAAATAAGAAAGTTATGGCATTCTAAAGTTTCGCTTCATTTCACAAAACAGTTATGCACATCTCGGTCGATATGCAAATGAGAACTGATGACATCACTCACTATTTCTTTTGTAATCTATTATATGAAATATGAATTATTTTTATTTTCTCGTCATTGTCATGTGAAATGAAGTGTCATTCCTCCCTGAACACGTGGAATTACATTATTTTAACATTTTGTGCTTCAGGCAAGGAGGTCCTAATTGTCAAATTTGTAAAAAATGAAATATTGTATAATTCAAACAATAAAAAAACAAAAGAAATAGTGAGTGACATCATCGACTCTCTCATTTGAATGTAACTGGCTCGTTAATATAACTATTTTGTTCAATATAAGCGAAACTTTGAAATGTCATTAATTTATTATTTTACATCCGATTTTGATGAAATTTTCAGCATTGTGCTTGTCTGGTCTTTCTCCATTGATTCAATCAACATTTTTTCTGAGGTGGACTTGATCCTTAAGAAAGAAGTAAGTTATGACAGGTTTGGAGATGTCATAACTATTTGGTCAAGTTGTCCCCGATCTTGGCAAAGAGGGATTCGTGAAACAGTTCGCTAACAGGTAGCCAACTATTTCCAATTTAGTTAAGAAGTTAGAAGACTTAACGGTGTTGAGAAACGGGCCCCAGTCTACGCAAGCAGAACCAAACAGAATCAGTTTGCCACACTCAAATTCCAATTTGCACTCGCATCAATTATTTAGTTACGTACCTATCATTTTATGATCTAGTGCATAGAACAAATGACCATTTTTTTTAGGTCGGAATGTCAACAATTTTCAGCTCGTGCTTCGCATTCCCATTATTGAAATATGTACCATCCTCATGGTTAAACAGTCCTTAACAGGATCATGCTAGAACACTTATTAAAAATTATGTTCGTGCTTGGCATTCTCAGTAATTATCTAGAACACACACATCTTGTTCAGGATCACAAACGGTGCCTAGAATGTTAAATTTTCAGGACAAAATACATCCTAAATACATATATAAAAGTTCCAAAAAAAGTAAGAAAAAAAATTGCTTGCCTTTGCACTTTTTATATAAGGCCTACGTGATTATTTCATATTGATGTTATTTTATAAGAAACCAACTCGCATATTTAATGACCCAGTGTAGTGGTCCACCCGGATACCCCCAACCAGTAATTGGGAGGAGATACCTGCGGGTCACAGTTCTGTGTGCGCACCCTTGTAGGCGACCCAGATTGGCTGGCTCCTCCAATACGCCTTGGAATGTCTTTAACAGATATATGGCACTATATAAATGCTGTGCATCATCATCTACCAACACACCCAAATTTTAAAAAATCTGATGACTTTTGATAAGATATCGTGAGGAATCCAACTCGCATATTTAATGAGCTGTGATCTTTGACCAGCATATTCCGAATTCGAACTTAGCCTGTATTGGTATCATCTACCTACACACCCAAATTTGTTCAAATAAGTAGAATATTTCATAACTCATAAAAAAGACATTATCATGCGGAAACTAAATTGCATATTTAATGTGTTTTGACCTGCCGACTCCAAATTCAAACTTGGCCTGTACTATCAGAGGGTCGTGTGTTCGAATCCCGCCATGGACTAGCGTCCTTTGGCAAGGCGTTAATCCACTTTGCCACTCTCCACCAGGTGTTAAATGGGTACCTGGTAGGATGTGAAAGCCTATGTATAATGTAGTATGCCTAGCAATTGAGTCTTGGAACTCTTGTTGGAGTGCTCCCCAGGGAGTGGAGAAGGTGCATACATTGTACGCAGGCATACAAGGTTCTGATGACCGTGGTAATACTGAGTCTGGAAAGCGCTTAGTCTCTTAGAGACGTCGTTCCGATGCATTAAGTGCTATATAAATATGTGGAATATTATTATTATTACTATGGTGTCATCCTACTCCTATGGTGTCACCCACTCCAAGCTGTGGGGAAGTTACACATTGATGCAGAGGTTCGAGCCCTGATCACGTCTTTCGGATTGTGACATTAAAGGTCGGTCCCAGACGTAAATAATCAAACCTGATTGATATACGTCTGTCAAAAACTCAAAATACACACACACACTCCTAGTACCAATGATTAATGTTAATGTTTGGACCTCATAGGCGACATTACCCAAAATATGGGTTGCCGGTTGGACAATGCTGTTCTGAATCTGATTTCAAACCAAGACTTTGGTAAATGTACGCCTTAATACAAATTGGAGTTATGCGATATGACTTTCATTTGGTGGGAAGACATTTAATACTTTATAAAATTAGTTGAAATTAAAATGGATTATATTAATGCTCACTGTTGGTGAGCATTTCTACACGATCCCCCTATTGAGATTTATAGTAAATATTTTGGAATTATATTAGTTATGCGACCCTCCCTCATGATGATCACAGCTTATTTGTAATGGGGATATATTTCGTTCATATTCTTGTCTCTTCTTTCTCTTTTAGCCTTTTTTTTGCTTGTTAAAACCTTTTCATTTTTTGGGGGGGGGGGCTTGCCAAATTTTATGTGGGTCAAAATTACATTCATTTTTTTAGTGACAATCTTATTTTTCATTTGTCAAATTTTACGCAAGACAAAATTACCTTCGATCATTATTACAGTTAAAACCTTTTTTTTAATTTTAATTTTTTTTTGGGGGGGTTGCCAAATATAACATGGACAAAATGACTTTCCCTTTTCTTATTTATTTTTTTGGGGGGAGCTTGCCGAATATCACGCGAACGAAATGACTTTCATTTTTAGTGACCATCACTTTACGTGAGACAAAATGACCGGTTTTTTTTAAGTGAGAACCTTTTTTGGGAGTTGTCTAATTGTACTTGAGAAAATTCACCCCACCCCCCCCCCTACTTTGGAAAATCTTGGATTTACCTCTAGTTTTAATCATGATTAACCCTAAATAGACTGGGCTATTTCGATGCCTAAGAAGACTGGGGAGGGGGCTGATTCAGCGCCCCTTATGATCTTGGACGTCGATTGCGCGATCGCGACGAAAATTGGCACACATTACCCATGGCATAATCTACCAAATTATCACATCAAATTATGCAAAAAATCTCATGTTTCATTAATTATGCTAATTTTTGCGTAAAATCATTAGTTTGCTCTAATTAATAAAATAATGCCCTGAAATGCTAATTTTTGTTTCACCTACTCTAGATAGGCATCTGATCAAATTTATTTTAAAAAATTTCAACATCATGTTTATTTTCTTATGTATTCTATTGTTTTCTAAATTTCTTATGTATTTCATTGTTTTTCGACTTTGTTTTTCATTGTTTTTTCAATGGAAATTGTCAGGGACTTTATTTTGACCATGAAAAAGATAAAATAAATTGATCTTAAGCAGTAAAAGGAAAAAATAATAATACATTTATGAATTTTGGCTAAAAACACTATTTGTATTGGATTTGTACACAAATTCACGTTTTTGAGTAATTTTGGGTCTGCATGCACGAACGAAATGTTGCGTAATTTCGAAACTGTGTACCCGGGGGTCACAATTTTGGTCTCAAAAGTTGTGCGAGACTTGAAAGTAAAAAGTCAGCGAGCAACGCGGTCAAAAAGATTTGCGCTGCGGATTTATCACGAAAAATGTCGAGGGGGGGGCTGATTCAGTCTTTTTAGGGTTAAGATCATGCGTATACCACGGCAGAGGCGTAAACGCTGCAGGGGCATGCAGGCTGGCCCTTGATCCCTAGTGGATTTCACCGGAAAAAAAATCCAGATAAGAGAAAAGGAAAGAAAGAGAGAGAGGGGGGGGAGAAAGGGAAGACTGGGAAATAAACGAAAAGGTCCCCCCAAAAAAAGGAGGGGAAAAGAGAGAAGAAAAAGCGAAATCATTAAGGGGTGTATATTATAACTTCATTTATAATTGTTTTTCCTTCTTTTATGGGGGGGGGGTCAAAAAAATAAAAACCTTTAACGAAATGTTTTTCTATAATTACATTTAGGTCTACACTCGCGATTTAATAAAAAATAGTAGCCATCTATATACAAATGATGCGTTAGAGTGGGTCAGTAGGAACTCTGTGTACAAGGTAACCACATGCACACAGTTCCACTGACCACGAAAGAAACCCATGCATCATCTGTTTTATAGAATGGAATTTTTTTTTTAATAAACCACAAAAATTAATGATTTACTGGATGCATGATAATTTCATGCGTCCGGTAAATTTAAGTACCGGACACATGATTTTTTTTACCGGACGCATGATTTATTTACTGGACGCATGATTTATTTACCGGATCGATGCATGAAAATTCCAAAATCTAATGCAGAGCGCAGACACTTTGATAACCCTGGACAACATAAATATGGGCTTAACTGGATAATGTTGTCACAAAGATATTGTTATACCCAAAAATGCCAGATACAGCTTTGCATTGACTATATCTTGAGCAGTTGAGGCAGCCTCCGACCTCCAATACATGTAGCTGTGTGTGTATGCGGGCCGCGCGGGGGCCAGCGCCTGCCTGGGCCTGCAGTGGATATTTCGCTGTGCACAGCCAGCCCAGGGCAGTATAGATCTAACGTTAGATCGTACATGTATGTCTGGACTTCTCAACTAACGAGTATGTGGGCAGTTTTAATCCCAATGACAATTACGGTACCGTATTTGTACTTACAGATCATTTTGCATCCTTTGATTCATTCTGCTTTGATCGAAATTCAAATTTTGACGTAAACAAGTGACGGTAACAGTACATGCGCGATGACATCACAATGACCTTTTCGGCGATTGCTTGTTTACAGTGGATATCGTTGCGTTTTGATTATCGGGATATCGTTCATGCAGCCCAGTAAAATTTTTGCATTGCTCTCAACCAATCAGATTGCAGGGATTTTCTCATCCATTCTATAAAAGTTTTAAAATTGCTAAAGATCCAGAGATATCAAAACCCACCTGCTGATTTAGCACTGGGGTACACAAGCCAGGGTTATGCCCAGTGCATGCCCCCGAATGTTCTACAACCAAGATATAAAAAAATGAAGGGAATTAAAGAAACCAAAATTAGGAAAAGTGTAAGGTAAGATATCTGTCTCAAATTTAGATTTGCACGAAAGGTTTTTTCTCGCTTGCTTCATTCGCTTGGAACATATAAAGCAACTTTATTCCCACGTGCCATATGTTTCGGCCTCTTTCTTTCTACTATTTCATTTTTTTACTCATCATGCTCCTGCCACACAGGGGTTTGCCCTAATGCATGAACAATCATTAAAAAATATCATTTTCATACCATGTGACTGGGAATTTTTTGCTCTACCCTCCCCCCTCCTCGATCCCTGTATCGATTTGACTTGACATGGGCCTATACCTGATGTATAAAATCATCTTCAATATAAAATCATAACGGATAGAACGCCTTGAATACAGGCCAAACAGCCTAACGACACACACACACACACATTGCCGTGTCACGTGACAATCAGTATTAAACGAGGATGTGTACAACCCTATGGCGACAAGGCTAGTCGCAAAAGTTGAGCAAGTTCTGGACGAATAGGCTTCAATACCCCAAGAAAAGAAGTAGTATCTAGGGACTAATTAAAAATAGTTTTCTTAATGGAGTTCCATGTTAAAATCTAGTAATTTAAGTCCAACTTTTAATTCGCGTGCACTCACTTTTTTAACACAGGAATTAATAGGCACGGTGCCTAGAGTGTCATCTACCAACACACCTAAATTTAAAAAAAAAACAATCAAATATATTTCAATTTATTGCACTGAAACCAAGTGGGGGTGGGGGGGGGGGGAGGCAGGCAAATCAATGGACAGATGGAACGCTTAATGCCCCTCCGGACTTTGTCTGCGAGAGCATAATTACAGAGGAGCTGAATTTGAAGAGGGCCTGAATCAGACTGAAACATCGCAATACGTGTAAGTGGAGTAGCCTAGGCTAGGGCACTCACACTAGTACGAGGGGGGGGGGGGGCACTCAGTATATAATGCATAGTGGGTATGTGCCGCGGAGGGGACCCCATTTTTACACCCAAATTTCCGTTCCAAGCCAAGGCATAGCATTTTTGTCTTATTGAGAAAAAAACAAAGAAAGCTGCTCCAAGGCAAAGCATTTTGTTCTTATCTAGAAAAAAGAAGAAATTCGCTCCAAAGCTTCGCATATTTTTCGTTACGCCATTCGGTCGCATTGATCTGCTGCAATTTTGGTGAAAAGCGGCCACAGAGCGCTGTCCGACCATCGTCTCTGAGCGAGCGCACCCGGCGGAGGCTGCGCTAGCTGCATCACGGATGCCCGTTCCATAGGGATGCATACGCACGTACTCACACGCTGGCGATCGATCCGTTCCAACTTCCAAGGACCCCATTTCACAAAATTTTAGTTCCAAACCCGTTCCGAGACCCTCCTTTTTACAATACTCCCGCTCCAAGCCCAAGGCCCCGTTTTTGTCTCTCCTGCGGCACACCCCCACCACTTTTTTGTTCAAGTGCCCGGCCGGGGTACGAGGTTAGTGAGGCTGGGTAAACTTGCGCCAAGTTGCGGCCAAGCCCGCCCAACATGCCCAAACTGTTGAATAAATTTGTTATTTCAAATTTAAAAAAAATATATTTGTCATCTGATTTCAATGAAATTTTCAGCATTTTGCTCTGTATGAATTTTACATTATTTGCTAAGTTCTAGGCCAAAATATCTTCAGCCTGTATAATTCCTCACCATTTTAGGTGTGCAGAAAAGACCAATCCCCCCTTTGTCTGACTACAGTACACAAACTTGAATACATGGGACTATAATTTTTACAGTACACAGCTTCTTGCAAATGAAAGTAGCAGGTATGGCAACCACTACGATTTCCCATTTTGTTTTCAACGTAATTCAAACATAGCTGAACTTACGAATGCAATGTCCGTCATTCTACTAATTAGAGAAGTTGTTTGCAGCTCTTGTTGGCATGAATAACATGATAACGTGAAATCTAAGCTAAACAGGAAAGGTTCACCAACATGCCGACCTTGTGAGTGTGACCGTCCGCGGCCGGATATCGATCGATCGAAGATCGGCTTGAGCAAGGTGCAGCCAATCAGCGACGATCTCATATACCCTGCCAGAAAGAGGAGACAGAATTATTTTACATGGACGGAATTTTTTGTGATGTGACACAAAATCATTTCGTCGACGGAATTTTTTGTGATGTGACACAAAATCATTTCATCGACGGAATAGATATTCGCATCGCAACGAAATGAATTTTGAGGACGCAATTTTATTTCGTCTCGACGAAATTGATTATAAGTGTGACACAAAATAAATTTCGTATACGAAATCACACTGCATCATGACGAAATGAATTTCGTTGGAGTGAAACACAAATTTTCCTACAGAATTTTCCTTTGAACACTTGGTGTGCCATTTCGTTAGATCAAAATTCATTTCGTGTGTACGAAATAAATTTTGTGGACGAAATTACATTTTTTCTCGACGAAAATTTATTTTGTGTGACAAGAATAATTTCGTATACGAAATAAAATTGCATCATGACGAAATCATTTTCATATGAACAAAAGAACTTTTGTGTACGGGAATGGCGTGAATTGGAGAGTATGGCACGCCAAAAAAAGTTTGTGGACGCAATTACATTTCGTCTAGACGAAATTTTTTTCGTTGAGACAAAATTAATTTTGTGTGACACAAAATAAATTTCGTGTACGAAATAAAACAGCGTCATGACGAAAAGATTTTCGTCTGAATAAAAACACATTTTGTGTACGGAATTGCTTGAATTGCACAGAATATACTGGCGGACACTTGGCGCCCATAGTGTACATGCCCTAACTTCCAAGCACCTAAATTCCCTGCTAAAACTGTCAAGGATATTTGCGTGATGATTTCCCTTCACCGAACTGACCCCACTCATTCACATTCAGATTCGCCTTTTGTTTACCACTCACATCAACACGTGTTCGTCGAAGGTTCAAAGTTTGTTGACCTCAAATTTTGACGTCTCGTACATAACTTTTCTTATAAATGTCCATTGTGTTGACCCCCTCTTGTGAAATCCACGTTGTCTAAAAGTAACCCCCCCCAAACTTCTTATCCCTGGTGCCTCTTTCTCACTCATTTTTCTTGCTTTTGTTTTTCTTTATCTCCCAAGTTAATTCTTCACTCTCTTTTCATCGGCCATTCTCTCCCGTCACCATCTTTACCACAACCCAACACTCCTCTTCTCCGAATCTCGATCTTCCCTCTTTTTTTTTCAATTTCATCTTTCACACATGCCAAATTTTAGTTGATCAACATCTTATCACGCCACGAGACAATAAAATCAATCCAATAATTAGTTTTATTTTCTATGACCGCACATGCACAAAACGGATACAACACCCATCACAAATCACACAAATATTCTCAGCCACTTTCTTCCATTTACAATCACTTCACAGATCAAAATAAACAAAGAGGGATGGCATAACTTTTTTTCCTGTTAATTTTATCAACATTTTCTGTCATTTTTTAATTTTCATATTTAATTTATTTATTCATTAATGTATTATTTTTTTCTTTATGTATTTATTTATTTTTTTTTGGGGGGGGTCAGACGGTTTTTGTAGCAGGCTTATAGTACAAAAGTAAACTTGGTCATAATTGAAACAAGTCAAGAGCAGTCCAGAAAAAAAAAACATTGCATAAAGAAAAAAAAAGTGTTAATCCCTGTGGTTTGTCTGTCAATTGCACAGCACCCCCCCCCCCAAAAAAAAAACACAAAACTCAGTGGATATTCCCATTGATACAAGTTAAGAGCAGTCCGAGAAAAAAACTTGCATACAGAAAAAACAAGTGTTAATCACTGTGGTTTGTCTGTCAACGCCCAAGCCAAGGTGATACTTTGTTGAAGCCCCGCAATACACCACGTGGTCAAAAGGCAGGTAGGGAGTGTTTCAAAAAGAGTTTTTTCAGTGATTTTGTTTGTGTAGAGGGATGATACAAGCTATGAAACCCTCGCATGTGATTGGCGGAAAGCAAATCTGTTGTTGAAACCACTGAAAAAAACTCTTCATGAAATGCTCTCCGTCTCTGTCGACTTCGTTGTTTACTGTAGCTGTGTACACGAGTGCATGGAGCTGAGCCGACATGCACCCCAGTATCAGTAGCGGTGGGGCCGAGGGCTTATGCAGCGGCTAACGGAGCTCAGACAGTAGTTTAGGGGCGATGTATTCATTTCGAGGTTAGATTATTGGATTCTGATTTCATTAAATACGTGAGAGAGCCAAGAACTTATTGTTTTGGCTTAATTTTACTGTAAAAATACCCATAAACGACATATAGAAGAAAATACCGGTATGATATTTTCAACTTTGGTATGACGGTATTTCGGTATTGAAATTTCAACGGCGGTATCCATACCGGTATGACTTTCATACGAACGGTATTACTAATACCGGTATATCGAAAAAGCTTATTGGCCAATTTTCATTCAGCGGGTTTCAATGCTTGCCCGACAAAGCAACATGAGATGTTTGATTGCCCGTCAGATGATGTTTGAACATTCGTAAAAAATGCTTGTTGAATGCTTATTTTACTAATTTTGTGATTTGCAAAGAAGATTTGTAAAAAAACTTGCAAAGATTTGGCCGTTTCGGGCCCATCTCTGGCTTGGGATATGTTTTTACCGAAAAAAAAATGTACAAGAAATTTGTAATTTTAATGGGTGCCCAACAAAATAAATTTTCATGTAAAATTGTGAATTATTTGTCCAAAGTAAGTTTTTTTTTCATATTAACAAAAAAAGAACATACTAAATGTAGTTTAAAATTGGAGTAATTTAATAGACAGCACTTTGTGGAAATTATCAAAAATGTTATCTAAAAGAGAGGCTTGATAATGATATCAAACTGTAAATCAGTTGTTTACAGTGTATTTTTTTTCATATGTATAGACTTTGTCAATGAATAACTTTGCACCATAGACATAAACAAATACCTCAGCCATCTGGGAACAGTCCGACATTTCCCAACACTTGTGTAGTTGTTTGAGAGCTGTGTTTATGATTTTAAAAACATAAATATTCCTTATAATTGGCATCATGGGGGCTGCCATATGGTGTTAATCACTGTAATTATTTCATGTGGCTTACATACATGTAGCTTCTCTTCTGAGCTTGAAATTTTTACTATGGGTTGTATGGCCGAGATCTATGCAATGGAAGAAGACGGTTCTTTAGTGTTGATCTGGAACTCCTCTTGCAATGATTTGAGATCGATCCAATGCGTCTCAACATTTGAAGTAAGTAGTATTTGAGTTCAAGACATTCAATATGGTGGAGAGGTGCACTGGAAGTTGATGTTTTCCAATGAAAGAAGATAGTTCATTGCTGTTGATCTTTCTTGCAGAGAGTTTAAATCTATACATTTAGTCTCAACCAACTGATTCCAAGAAAATATTTTGATGATGAGCTGCAATGAAGAAAAAAAAAGATTTTTTTAGGGATTTACATGTACTTGGATGTTAAAGCTGACATCAGTCCCCAATAACATGGACCTATTACTGCCCATGGTGTCCCACTATCCCAATAGGATCATACACTGATATATTGAATTACACCCTAAAGATTGAACATAGCACCAAAGAGTGTAAATGTAACAACCCAAAGGTGTTTTAATAACACTCATAGGTGTGAACTCTAGATTTAGCACCTTGCGGATGAAAATGACTGGAGTGGTTTTCTTCAGTATGTACACCGACTTTAGCACTAGAGTTTTGCTGCGTTGGCTGATTCTCTTAATGTTGGATACTGTACCTCGGTCCCCAAAGATGATTATGATTCCTATTTAAATTTGAAATCCGAAACCATAGGTAATAGAGCATGATCCAGATAAGGTTCCATCTTTATCAAAAAAAAATTTGGGAGATGCAATACCAGCAAAATTTATGACTGCATGTAAATCTCTAGCATTCGCGGAAGAAACAGTCCTCTTTACCCTCAGTCAAGTTGTTATTCCATACCCTGAACCGTAATTTAAAAATTAATATAGAGTCTGGGTGCTGTGCACTTGTAGTTGCAGGTACTATGTATGAGATTTGTGGCCTTGGGGTTTTTTTTCATATGACAAGAAAGGATGGTGAGGGCAATCATTTTTTTATTTAATTTATAGTTATTAGAGAATTATGATTTTATTAAAAAAATTGGAAGTGGATGTTTGGTTTGATCTCTCTGTGAACATGGAACTGCATTTTTTTAATTGTGATTCAATTGATACAAAAGAAATAGTGTGTGACATCTTAGGCTCATATCATTTTCATACCACCCTTGTGGATGTAGCCAGGCCTACTATCTGCATATCGTTAAAGTCAAATTTTGGAATTTCATATCAAATTTTATGAAATTTTTGGTGTTATTTTTGTTTGATAATTCTCTTATTCACTGAATTTTTTTTTAAGGGGTATTCCGAATCTTCAAGGACTATGTATCGGTATGTTGTAATTTAGTGCGTTCAGTGCATAGAGTAAGAAAAGACCAGATTACCATGACGACCATTATTTGTGTGCTTAGCACTGCAGGCTTGATCGGTGACAAGTTCACCAACAGGATGAGGCAATGAAGAGGAAATTGTCTCCCAAAACTTCCGTCATCACTTTTTTTCACCATGGCATCTCCAGTCATTGCAAATGTGCCTGTCGGATCGCTTTTACAGATGGCTTCATCTGTTTCGACCGAGATACCAAAGACAGGAATTTTTTGTCAGCGAAGAGATACTATTGGGGTCAGCGATGCCTCAAGATGTGAACTTGGAGAGGTGACCACCATTTACACTCTCCCTTGGTGACCAAGGGTCAGCTAACGGTCACTTCTCAGCTTAGAGATGCAGGCCTAGGACTATGGACATGTTGTCTATGCCTTGAGTCAGTAATAGTAGAAGCCCATACTCCTACACAGGACTACATTCAGATTCAAAATTGTTTTCCATTCGGAATAGCAACGTCACAAACCTGTAGCCTCTCCATGCTTGGTAAATGTACAGCCGTAAACGTTCCCAAGCGTTTATTGGATTGGAGGGTCAACACAATATTGGAAAATTTCAACTCCCACAGATTTCATGTAGCCTACCTGCAATTATATCTCAAGAGTGATAGTGATTTGATGTTATTCACACATTATGTGGTGAAACAGTAACTCTCAAATATTTGTCAGATGTCATAAGATTGACATCATATTCTCTCAGTCTGTTATAACATGAGAGAAAAGTATCATTTGCATCTTAAAACTGGATGTGACATTTGTGAAAAAATATTTACAGAATAATAGCGGTAAGGTTGATACGATTGAATCACACGAAGATGAAGTCTCCAATGTTGATATTTGAAAACAAAGTATTTTATGGGAACAGACCTGCAGGAAAATCAAGGATTCTTGGTTTTTGCTCTTTTTTGGTAGGAACAGACCTTTAGTGAAAATGAGGTTTCATGGGTTTTTGCTCAGTTGTCAGAACTTTTCCAGATTCAATGTGAAACTTTGCAAACAGCATTCATGAATAGGAAAGCCCCCCCCCCCCCTTCCTCCCCCTTCCTCCCCCTTCACCACCAGTGAAATGTTGCTTGATAAAAACAATTTCATGGCCACTTTTGCTCCATGTTCACTTCCGCTAATCTCAGCACAATAGCAATCTGTTGCATATTACGCTGACCTCCATGAAAAACTTTCATCAGAATTATTTTGGCGATCTCAGCATGTTACAGCCCTATCAGCAGTGTGTACAAATCTGAACAGCTGTCTGTGAATTTGACCCCAGCTGACCCGTGTGGGTGAAGTGGTGTTGGAAACCCCCCTGTGGATGTAATGGAACTTTCCAGTTTTGGTTTCTGAAAGTTGGGGGAGATCATGTTGACTGTGGTTTCCCAAAACCTGTGGGAAAGTTTTGGTTTGTTATGAAATTAGAAGAAAATAAAGATAAAAATTGATATGGTGATTGTATCACTGTCAGACCTGCGGTTGCTGAACTGGTTAAGATTACACCCGTTTTTAATACCTCGTAATGGATATTCTTTCAATTTCAAGATAAATGCTCTGACATTGAAAAATAGTGCAGAGTATAGGCCCTACTACTAAAAGGAAGAAACTTTCATAAGCCTTGTTTTGTATTATAGAGTATGAAGTAGGGGTACATGTATGGTAGGCTCACACATACGGTATTTTCAGTTTTGCAAAATTCCATCTATGTATATTTTAGGCCTAATGCCAACTAGTAGAGGAAACCGGGGTTAGTTGGAACATGGGGTAAGTTGAAACATTGTAATTTTCTTTAATGCCTGTAAAATAAATTTATGCAATATTGCCCTCAATTTATTGCAATAATAATTCACCACTGTTGTATTATTAATAGCAATAAATTGAGGGAAGTATTGCATAAATTTATTTTACAGGCTTTAAAGAAAATTACAATGTTTCAACTTACCCCATGTTCCAACTAACCCCGGTCTCCCCTATACTGATAAATTTTATTTTACAGGCTTTAAAGAAAATTACAATGTTTCAACTTACGCCATGTTCCAACTAACCCGGTCTCCCCTATACTGATAATATTTATCATTCATAAAGCATTCAATCATTAATTTCCAAAAACCGATACACTTAAATTTTATTACTGATTTACCAGGTCCCAGGAAAAAACCACATTCACAGTCTTCAGTTATCACATAAATGTCCCATCTGGTATGAATATTATGGGCGGGGCCAGACTCATGCATATGCATGAGCACACTCAGTCACTGGAGTAGTAGAAAAGTAGTTCCAGTCCATTTGAACTCCAACTGAACCATATAACACTTCCCTGATACAACTGTACACACCCACAACAGCTCTGGGTCACATGTATGCAGAACAGGTTGGGGTTTTATAGTGGTTTGGTACAATTTTTTAGTAATCACTGAACTGGAAAGGATGTCTTTTCATTTCTTCAGTTCCATTCACAAAAAAGACATGTTGGTTCTTTCCATGGAAGTTGAATAGAGATTATCGCCCTTCTGTTGGGAGTGGTTCACTTACATGAGCGAAAAAAAAAATCACAGATAACTGATAGGGGTGGCTTCAATAGGGTCTATTGTGAGGAGAGAATGTGAAGTTATTGAAATATTTGTAAAGGGAGGAATGTGCGTAAACCCGCTACCTACATATTTATCAGTCTGTTGTGAGAAGTGAATGCACTCTTTACATGGGCTTCTCCCATGTAAAAAAAAACGTAGACTATTTTATCTGAAATGATTATCATTCAGTAGACTGTGATGTAAAGCAAAGCTTGTTGATATGATGTGATGTAACACCCTGAAAATGCATCAAAATGAATTTCCATACCTGACTGAACTACCCCGCCCAAAATTGATAATAAATGAATGAATTAAATAAATTAATAAATTAATAAATGAATAAATAGGCCCTAATAAATAAATGAATGAATAAATGAATAGATGAATAAACAAAAGAATGAATAAATGAGTAAATAAGTAAATGAATGAATGAATGAGTAAATGAAAACAAATAAGTAAGTAAATAAATAAATAGATGAATCATAAAATAAATAATTTCAACTATCATTGCAAGCTGATTCAATGAATACCATGAACCCAACAAGTCACATAGGCCAATGTCTATGCATAATCATGAACCTACTACTCGGTCAGAGTAGAAGGTCCACGGTATAATACAGGAAATAGTAGATTGCAATATATTATAGGTCTATGCCTTCATTGGTTTGGCAGTAAAATTGTGTACTAGTAGTAGGGCCTATAATGATTATATAATCTATCATTAAATAGGCCCAGATGTTACATAAAATCTAGCTAACAGTAGCCAATCGTCCCTGTTGATTCTATTGATTGTACAGAACAGGAAATATTAGATCATTACCAGAATACAGGGAAATGTAATACCTAATGTATAGAAAATAAAGTAATGCCTTGTCAGACTGTTAGATTGATACATGTACATATGCAGGAAGGAAGATGCGCCACACAAGGGAGCTATTTCCTCCTCCGGGTTTGAAGAGAAAAGGCTTCATAATTGATCAGTCAGCATTTGTCATGTCACTGATGGGGTGAACACTTTGTGTTTTAGAAGATACCGGTAGTGATTTGCTAGTAGGTCCATGATCAAAGGTAGTAGCAAACCCTGTATCGATGATTTATCAAAACCCAATTCCTACCGCCATGTGAAATAGAATAAGTATGAACAGGTCTTAACCTATCATGAACATAAGCACCAAAACCAATCCCCATTGCCATGTTAAATAGCACCAGTGTGAACAGGTCCTGACCCATTATAAACATTACAACCCCCAAATCAACATTGCATTAGTGTCCACTCCATTGCCTCATTAACTAGATACTGTCAATGTGAACATGGTCTTAATCCATAACAAACTACACTGTACATGTAGTACAAACCCTGTTTAAAGAGAAATTCCAGTAGTTGCAGTAAACATGATTTCATGAGAAAGTCTGTAAAACAAGGCTTAATTGTCAGTATATCATCGAGGATCTAGATCTGGTACAGTTACATTAACTGAACTTTGTGAAATCTTGAAATCTACACTGAAAATTGTTTACACCGAAGATCTCCAACACAGATAAGCACACGTGGGACAATGTATAATTTATTGCCTAGAGCGTCGGGCCCGACGCTCTACCCGAATCCTGTGCTTATTTGCTGATTTCTCAGAAATTTACACAATTTCTTCCAGAATCCTTTGGCACATGCGTTTTATTTATACAAACAGACACTTTGGTGGTCATTTCATTGGATTTTGTACGAACTCATTTTGATATCATTACCAAAACAGCATTTACCTTAAACTTATCCCAATTGCCACATTACCTACATGTAGATACTGTCAGTGGGAACAGGGTCCTGATCCATGATAAACTATAGGCCCCACACTGTACATGTACATCTAGTGCAAACCCTATTTAACCATTGATTTCGAACTACATTAATTGCCGCATTTCACTCTCAGTGTGAACAGGATCCTCATCCCAAAACAGAAGTACAACCCTAAATCAACAATTCATCAAAACCAACCCCCAATGCCAAGGCACAGCTTGTGATCATATTGTCATGAATATGCTATTAATTACTAACAGGTGCCGATTGGGCTATAAACACTCAATGCACTGTTTACATAGAAGTTTAGGCCTATTAAGCTGGTCGAAAAGCCTGTAGTACCAAGGAGATATCACCTCTCCTTGGTAACTATTGCCATACAGTTGCTACATGTACCTGTTATGGTATTCCTCTCAATAATCTGGATTATACTTGAATATGTAATTCTCCAATCTTACAAAGTGTGTATAGTGGTCATTGAATTTTTTTTCAATGTTTTTGTGAGAAATCGGAATCTTTCTTTAATAGGATCTAATAAATTCTTTCTAGTCTGCTGTGCAAATCCTTCACTTACATGTAACAGGGTCTGAATATATGCAGCCTGTATTATCTCGTGTACCAAAACAGCAAGTTTTGCACGTGCTAGTCTTTGCGTGGAGACCCACTTGTCGAACAGAGTTTCAATCAGGGTCTGTGCCTGCAGACTACCCTCTCCGTATTGTTTTTTTTTTTAAACTAATTGTTTAAATTGAATGACCATTGGAACACTTATCTTAATGATGTCGTGTTTGGATATCAGACAGCTACAGGCATGAATTACATCCTGAAATTTTCAGCTCATTCCACGTTTGAGAAGTGGCTTGACATATCAAAAAGGAGAAACAATCACTCAGATTTTTTTAATGTTGTCACCCCATCAGAAGAAACAAAGTTTATTTCATATTTATCACGTACATGTACATTATGTTAAAATTGAATCATCACTGTTGAATAAGTGATACATTTGAACGTTACATCAGTACTACATGTACATTACATAACAAGAAATGTTAGAGGATAATAATCATGTTTTCTAATACAAGAAATGAGGACTTGACATTTTAAAAGAAATTCCTGCAGTAATACTACTTCCTGTCAGTTTAATGTTATGTCCCAGACAAAAAAAAACCATGTCTGAATAATGTTTGTTCAAGGCCACAAGCAGAGGTTGTAAAAGGGATGAAATTTACAATACCAGTATATGCACTGCAATTTGGTTCATGGGAATCAAAACCTTGTAAAAACTGACCTCTTTTATCATGTATGCACAAAATGCGTACCAGCATATTGCTACTGTCGGCCTGCCTTTGTTGAATTGTTATTAGTATTACATCATCTTCAGTGGTCTCAATTGACACATGTATTTTGAAATGCCTCCTCGCACCTCCTCGGTTTCTTAAAGCTTACATCCATATTTGGAAGATCAAGCTTGATTTTAAAAAAATGAATATATTAGTATCAATTTTCTGTCTTGCCCATTGAGCTTTCTAATGTACTTTGTGTAGGCCTATATGTACATACTACATGATTTGCTATGAAAATATGTGTATTTTTTTTTTGAAATAGGTGTAATTTATATATTTGCGTGTGTTCCTTTTGACATGAGCAACTTTTGTCACGCTTTCGACTAGGGCCAGCGAGCCTTCCCTGCAAACACCAGAAATAGGGTGTGTTTTATGCTTCCATTGCGAGGACAGAATCAGCAATTTCAAACGTTGATTCAAAACACCGATCGTAAACGTGGTTCTGGGAGTGCTGTTTATGCTTAACTTTTCAGAGCAAATCATGATCTCCAGCTGGCTTCGCATTGTAAAGCGAGGTCAAATTGGGCGCGCCTTTTTTTGAAAGTTTTTTTTCCGATTGTTGTTATTACGTGGAGATAACATGGAGCAATACGACTGTATTTGCCCGCGGATTTTCATCTCACCGGAAGCATGTACCAAATGACGTCATTTAAACACGTTTACGATCGTGGTTCTGTTTATACTTCCCCAGAAAGCCTGATTCTGGTCAAACGACGTTTACAAACGCACCTTTTTGTGAGTTTACGATCAGCGTTTTGAAACAGCGTTTAAATGAAAGTAAGCATGGACGCAACCGTGTTTTGGACTAATCACGTTTGGAAACGCTGATTCTGGCCTGAAAAGTGGAAGCATAAACACGGCCATAGTTGAACCAAGACTAGAATTGAGATTTATTAATTTGTTGTTGAACTTCTGCTGGGAACATGACCATATGGTTCTGTCACCCGATTACTGCATTTTGTATCAACAGATTTCCTGAGCGAGGAGTATGAATGAATATAAAACATATATCTGATTAGGAAATTGATAAACAAGGAGATAATTATCCACAAAATCGTGAAATGTTCTTGGATCTCTACCCCGGGATCCATGACCCTCTGACTGCATTATCTGAAAAAGCCTTTATGTATAAGTAATAAAAGAGAATCTGTATTTTGACCTGGTGGTTGTTTCATAAAGCTGTTCGAAAGTTAAGAGTGACTTGAACAATGACCGGTGAATGTTTCTTACGCACTAAGCCATCTCCAATTAATATTTTGGTGTGTACCATAATTACCACAAGATAAGATCACCAGTCGTTCTTAAAGTCGCTTGAAACTTACGAACAGCTTTATGAAACACCAACCGGCATTAAAACTACATACCAGCTTCCATAAGTGAGTAGAAATAGAGGAAATAGCCGTTTTCACAATTTTTGTTTTCTTTGTAAAGTGCCTTTCAAAATGATGGATTGATTACAACTTTTAACAGTTAATGTGCAACTTGTTCATCTCTGAAAGTGTTTTTCAAGTTGATTGATTATTTGACAATGATGAATTGCAAAATGCAATCAATATGTCATATACATTGATGTGCAATATGGTATCATCTGGGAGTCTTGCCATGGTTGTTTTAGCTTGTTGATTATTCACGGTATCCGGTTAGATGTTGACAAAAATATTGGCGAAAATAATATTGTTTCAGTTTTGATTTTCTTTGTGGATCTTTGATGATTAATTAATTTTATGATTTCAAATAATTATGTTTTAAACGTATTTATCAAAATGAATTTACTGTGGCAGTATCATTTGTGTATTTCAT
The DNA here is from genome assembly GCF_018143015.1 of Lytechinus variegatus. Classification (NCBI taxonomy): domain Eukaryota; kingdom Metazoa; phylum Echinodermata; class Echinoidea; order Temnopleuroida; family Toxopneustidae; genus Lytechinus; species Lytechinus variegatus. The sequence goes on along the minus strand of NC_054758.1, from coordinate 5,960,568 downwards.
GCTTTTCCTTACTGATAACTGATCATCTTTTCAATATTGTTCAGAAACGGCGATTGCAACTGATCTACTGTACCTTATCTTAATTTTTTTTCAATCACAGTTGTTATTTCGCAGCAGCAATTCTGAGACTTTTCAGAGCGAATCACGATTTGCAAAATTCATCGCATCATAATTTTTATTGAGCAGGAAACGAGTGGAATGAGTTCGTACAGAATCCAATGAAATGACCACCAAGTGTCTGTTTGTATAAATAAAACGCATGTGCCAAAGAATTCTGGAAGAAATTGTGTAATTGCTGAGAAAATCAGCAAATAAGCACAGGAATCGGGTAGGGCGTCGGGCCCGACGCCCTAAGCAATAATTATACATTGTCCCACGTGCGCTTATCTGTGTTGGGGATCTTCGGCGTGTGAACATTTTTCAGCGTAGATTTCAAGATTTCACAAAGTTCAGTTAATGTAACAGTACCAGATCTAGATCCTCGATGATATACTGACAATTAAGCCTTGTTTTACAGACTTTCTCATGAAATCAGTGTTTACTGCAACTACTGGAATTTCTCTTTAAGTGAATTTCATGTTTTTTTCTCTGGGAGTTGGTCTATGGCGAAACTCATTTTGTCCACATCATACCAAAATTTTGATCCACAGTTATAATTTGTTCAAATTTCCTTTCTTCTTTTGGCAAACCATACCCTGTACTTGATGAGTTGGAAAAGACACCTCATAGAGTAGCCATAGAGTATGGCTACATGTATGTCAAGTATCTCCATGCAACTACTAAAATATTGGAAAGTTTAAGGGTTGAAATATTAGTCAATCATAACAACACTCAGGGAAGAAATAAATTTTGAAAAAAAGGGCGAGCCAAATTTTGATATCGTTACCAAAACTAGCATTTACCTTTAAATGATTAAACTCTCTGCCCTTAAAAAAATATTCAAGGATCCATTCATTTAATCTGCCTCTTTGCCATCTTATCAAAATAATACATAAAATTTATTGATTAAATCATTTACAATTGTTTCCTTCCTCATTGTTCTTGAGATCTAAAGTGCTTCAGTTCAAGAGCTCTGTCGAAAAACAATTATATTTTGTTCATCAAATTGAAAGGTTATCTTTTATTATCTACAAAGGTTGACTTTGAAAAAAAAAATAATAGTAACAAAGTCCATCATCAAAGTCTTGCATTATACATATTTTTACTTTATGAACGTGATTCCTCTACTAATTTTTTGGTGTTTTTAGGGGGGTTGTTGATCTATACAGGTAATTAAAGCAATAATTGATGAGAACCTTGAACAAACCAATTCATAGTGTCATTTTTTTTATTTTTGTCCAGGATAGCATCGGTAATTCAGCTTTTCATTGTTTTACTGGGTCCTTTAGAACACCTTCATTCTCCTTCATCCATAATTTCAAAAACAAAAATGATAATTGATATTTTAGATAAATTTGCCCTTGATGTGTGAGAAGTTTTGAATAAATAGCTCAACATTTTCCTGCATTTTTAAGCAGTGATTTTTTTTTCACTGCATGTGTTTCTCATGAAGAAAAATTATTCCAAGTACTGCTAAACATAAACATGTACCTAAAGTGAAATACTGTTCTGTAATGAATACACAGGATATGTTGTGAATCTAACTTTGGACGTTGCATCCTGTTTTCAATGAAAGAATAGCAATTTGAATACACTTCATTTTATGTTTTATTTATTTGATACCAGTTTGTTTTCGGTGTTTGGGATTTGTAAATGGATAACACTAAGTATTGATTTACGTACAAGTGGGTAATGCATAATTGCATCTTTACTCATGGATAACAAACAAGTAAATGGTTTATTCAACAAATAAACATTGAAATTGTAAATTAAACTACACATAATGTACTAAAGGGCCAATTTTTGCATGCTTGGTGATTAGCACTAAAGTGTACAGCGACATACACAGACTAGATCCAGCTCATTTGAATCGAGTTGACTTTGGGAGTGGGCTATACCGAGCGAGGGCAAGCGAGGGAGCACCGTCAATAATTTCCTGTGATGTCACAAAGGGATTGGTTAGACGATGTCTACGGTACAGAATTAGACGCTTCCTGTGCCATTTGGGGGGTGCATGGATGCATCTATATCATGGGAGCGAGAGTTGCATGGGCAAAGATCAACTTGTCTCCTTGTTTTGCTTGATGTGTCAATGTGGATTAGTCTGTAAAATCCTGCTTCAATCTAAAATGTCAGAGTGTTTCGATGATCTGCCGTCCTTAGTGGGTGGAATCCACTGCCCTTTGATGATATTTCGAAGGATATTTCTCACATAAAGAACTAATGAACAACCCAAATTTATTGGGGGGCCTAGTTAGCATTGTCCCCTTTCCTAAAAAGTGGGTTTGGATATTTTCTCTTTGCCTTTTGCCGGACTTTCAGATTACAGTTATATGTACATGTTTGGTGACAAAATGTTTTTCATAGAAATTCAATTCTCTCCAAAACATGCTGCTGTACAATCAGATTACACTGCACCAACGACATGTGCTATTGGCTTGCCTATTTGTAGACAATTGAGTTATTTTTACACAGACCTTCTCATGTGTTGATTTTCTCATTACAATACAATACAATGATGGCACTGATGTTCGAGGGGCGTTCTATGTCTATTGATTATATTCAGTTTTTGTTCTTTTATAAACAATGTGTTTGGAATGATTGATTTACTTTCTCAAATATATCAGCTATTCCATGTTTTCCCCATTTAATTCATGTTTGTAAGCTACAGTACTTTGGTCCACAATGCAAAACATCATGGATAAAAATAAAACAGTTTATTTTCAAGTTGGTAGAATCTGCTGCATTTCATAGTTTTGCTTCCTGAAAGTCATCAATGTTATTTCCTTATACTCCTTTTTTTAGAGTGTGATAATTAATTGGTAGTATTTAGTTTTATGTTTCCTGCAAATACCACCCATTCCCCCCCCCTTACATTAACTTCTTACCTCTATTTTTATCTCATTTCCCTTTCTCTTATGTCTAGATTCCATGCAGTTGTTTAAATAAACAACCTCCGAAAGGCTTGGTTGCTCCAGGGGCCCACTGCATAAAACCTTTGCCATGAAAAAACACTGGCAAACAAAATTATGCCATTGAAAATTACACCTTAAAAAACTGGCAAAAAATTTGCCGGAGTTTTTCATGGCAAAATTTTTTGATATGCAACGGGCCCCAGTAGGTCACCACAGTGGTGATCACCTTCGTCCCCACGTCTCCCCTTCCTTACCCAGTTTTCCCTCCTCCCCCTCACCCCTCTTTTCCCTTTCCCCACAGTCTGCTGTGCAAACCTTTCACTCAAGTTAATAAGAGGTCTGAATATTCAGCCTACAGTGATTTGTGTACTGAAGGCCCTCTCGCTCAGGAATAGAAACAGCAAGTTCTATATGTGCTAGTCTTGTGTGTAGACCCACTTGTGGATCAAAGTTTCGATCAGGGTTCTATCCTGTGCATGCAGACCACTTTCTCCAATCGCTATCCCCTCTTTCTTCCACACCTCCCCCCCCCCCACCACCTATCAATTGTGTATTCTCATTCCTTCCACTCCTCAAACCCTTTTCCAGCATGATCCTCAACCCCCCCCCCCTCTCTTGCCCATGCAATGAATGATACTATAATAAAAAAAATATTACTATGCCCTTCAAAGAGGTTTATAGTTTACTATATACCATGATCAATACATCATGATCACCTTTCCTTGCCATATGCTTTGCTACATTGAATGATCCTTGAATTATAACAGGTGATTGGATTTGGACTTTATTTAGTTTCAGACAGGATATAGATTTTGAACCACTGCAAACATGGTGAAAATATTAGCATTGACATTTATGTAGCTGTCACATTTCCTGCATTTTATGAATCAATTTAATCCTAGTTCAAAATGTATTTTGGACATAAAAATTGGAAGAAAAAAAACATGTATGATATGAAAATATGATATTATCCAAGTCCTTTGTACATGTAAGCTCATAGGGACGTTATATCATAATGTGGTATATGCGGTATGCACTATATGAGAACTGCGTTAGTTTTATAATGAATGTCCTTGGATTTTGGTTGTCCTGAAAATTGAAAAAGTAAAATTAACACGAGCATTCTTTACAAGTTACATGTAGGTCTATATTGTTGGGGTGTACTGTAACCTAGATTTATCAGTGAATAGTTAGACTATTCCCTGGTCTAATTATCATCAAACCACCCATTCTCTCTTGTTTGAAACTTGGTCCTAATTCTTTGAATTATTTTGAATGATCAAGGATCTGACCTTTGATCACAACAATGTACTCCGTTCCACTGCCTATCTCTTATCACACAGAACATACAAAAAAGCATTCCATTGGCAGTGTATAATTTGTAACATTTCATTGTGAGATTAATATAATAGAACTAAGCTGTATCAGTTACTATTGGGTTTTAAAGAGTAAAGACCATGGTCTTGTTGACAGTATCTGATGCGATCATTGATAATTTTCTTTTGTCATAATTGTTTTGGATTTGAACTTGGGATCTGACATTGTACTTTGACTATTTTAGGTGGGGGGAAGCATAGTTTAACAACACGGTCACAACCTTTCTGCAAAGTGATAAATGCTATTGCCATGTTCTGATAAGTGGTATTTGAACTTGTGCTTGTACTTATTATCACAATTTATTACCCTCCGCCTTTTCATTTCAACCTGAATATCCTGTATACTATGAGGTCATAAATGAAGACATGAAAATACCATAACAGGATATGTATTGTGCAAATATTGGCATCTTAGTACAGATGTATATTTTTAGGGTAAATTTAAAAAGAAATTGTTGGAAAACAAAAACACTTCCACGCCATCATTGAATATTGTTCTTAAGTTCAATGCATTGATACTGAATAAAATGAAGTTAGGACTGTGTTTTCTATAATGTGTTTTCTATAATGTTTTCTATATTCTATATTGTGATCGCCAACGTATCATAATCTTTACACACATAAATGTAGTAGTATGCTTAGTATCACTGAGCTCTGAAAGTCACACAGATCATTGAAGGTCATGTCTTCATGAATGATAACGGAAGGACATTTCTTGTGATCATATGATCGCAAATTGACCTGATTTGTTAGATTACATGATGCAGTGTTCGCATGAATGAAGGTGAATGAAAAGACATGGTTTAGAGTGTGAGGATGATTTGGAATGCCTTAAAATATTTGCTCTGATGAAAATGTTTGAGTGGGGTTTTTGTTGGATGAATCAAGACACAAGGATCGAGAGACAGTGGGTGATTTCAAGTTCAGTGTTGATCTTATGGTGTTGGTGTTAGGTCAATATTTACACAATTATAACACCAAACATAAAATGAAGATGGTCCCTATAAGTCACTCACTAGTTGTCGAGATGTCAGTAATGTGATCTAGATCAGTTTCACAAACTCGGGATAAGTTTTGGAGCTGGGGCAAGCAATCCAAATTTCAACACCAACACCAAGGCCAACATCGGACTTGAAATCACCCACTGTCTGCTGAAAGGACATTGTAGGAATAAAAGCAAGTTGTTGTATTCTCTTTAATGAGTTTTATGATGAGAGTAATGTATTTATAATTTTCAAAATATTTATTTGTGTTTAATGTTGGCAGTTAAATCTGCTATCCAGTAACCCAGCTATCCTAGTAATAAGTATTGCTACTCAACATTATGATACGACAACATCATAACACAATGACAAGATCCATTTTTTTTTACCATCGTATTCCTTGCTGTTGAAAATCTAACTGTAATATCTCTTGACCTTTAACCTCCAGCCGATGACCGACCACCTTGATGGCATACATGTACTAGTAATAAGTATTGCTACTCAACATTATGATTTGAAAACATCATAACATAATGACAAGAATTTTTTTACCATTTTATTCCTTGCTGTTGAAAATCTAATCGTAAAATCTCTTCTTGACCTTTGACCTGCAGCCGATGACCGACCACCTTGATGGCTTGTCTTCCTCCAGCTACTATGAGTACGATTACCTGTTTGACGATGACCCGCTGCTCTCCTCCGACAAGATGGTATCGGGAGAATCCATCGATCCGTCGCCGCCCCACATCACCGACGAGCACAGCTACTCCATGATGAGTGAACCCAATTCGCCCATGATGAAGGAGATTAAGCAAGAAGGTAGGAAGAGATTTGATTTATAAGGGTTTATTTAATTGTCACTTCATGATTTTCAAAGTAGTAGTTCAAGCTTTGATTACATTTTAATGAATTTTTTTACCAGTCTTAAAGTTGAACAGTGCAAACATAAAAGCAATGCTTTGTGAAAAATTGATCAGCATCAATCACAGATAAAAGATTTTGATGAAAATTTTTAAAAAATGCTAAAAAAGTGATGATTCTATAATTCTTCCTGATCAGACCTTTTGAGGGATCCAGAAAGGGCTCAACATAGTTCAGGTTACTATTAAAGGCAAAACTATATTAACCTTTGCTTGAGGATATTAGACCCATGTCCCTTTTTTAAAGATTTTTTCCAATATTTCAATGTACATGTATATTTATTGTCTTCCTCTATGAATCTATCAGATGATTTGGACAGCAACTACGATCCCGAAGGCCTGGATGACATGCTTCCCGTTTCCCCTGAGACCGAGGACCACCAGCAAATCTCCCTACTCTCGTCAGACCAGCACACCACCACCACCACGCCCGCCGGCTTGACCACCGGCTATCTACTCATGGACAAGCTGACCGGCGCCAAATCCATCTTGACCACTGCCAATCGGACATCACTGACCAGGAACGGAGAACTGAAACCGACCCTCGCCACCTTGCAGCAGAAGCAGGAAGGCTCAAAGATCAAGCTGGAATTGGTGACGATGATGAATGTGGATAATGGTATGTATCATGAAACATTGACAAGAGGAATATGAGAAGGGAGGGGGAGAGGGGTGTGGTCGAAAGGACGGAGGCAGGATGGAGAGGGGAGAGTGACGGAGAGAAGGAATGGAGGAAGGTTGAGAGGGGGAGGGCGAATGTTTGGAAGATCAGGGCATGGTTATTTTTTAATAAACAGCTTTTAACAAAATTTAACTTGCACAACAAAACAAATTAATTGATGGTTGGAGACTGGTATCTTGTAAATAACTTTAACTTCAGCATAGTTTCAACTTATGGGAGTTTTAATCGATGTGCATGGTTGCTTGTACTCTACCAGTTGTTACACTGGACCATACCAGAGGTCACAGTCACACACACAAAGCTAATGCGTGACATTTCCAAGACCTCAAAATAATACTGTTTTTTTTTTTTTTATCACCAGGACTGGATACCAATCATCCGATGCCACCAACACCACCAGGTAGTACTGCCAGCGACAGCGACGGGAGCGAGAGCCCACAGAGGTCCACGCCCTCGTCACCCCGTGCCTTACCCATCCAACCTGCCAAGAGATCAATCTGCCGAACCGTCTCTCCTCAGCTCTTCACCAACATCCAGGTAAATATGTCGATGATGAGGATTATGATGATGATGGTGTTGATGATGATGGTGATGATGGTGGTGATGATGATTGTGATGGTGATGATTGTGATGGTGATGATGGTGATGTGATGATGGTGATGATGATGATGGTGATGTTGATAAAGATGGTTATGATAATGATAGTTGTGATGACAATAATGATGGTGATGCTAATGGTGATTGCTTCTTCATGACACTAGTGGTATTTTAAAGAATAATGCAAGTTGTGATGATGATAAAATGCCCCACTATTAAAACTCCAGCAATAAAAATCTACCAATCTAAAAAATAAATAGCCATTGAAGGGCACTCAATCTAAAAAAAGATGAACATCCAATTGACAACAAATAGCCAGATCTACAGAAAATACATAACAATCCCCACAAACTTTGTAATATTTTCTTTTAGAAACTGCCCCAAACTGGACCCTTACACCTGACGGAGGAAGAGAAGAGAACCCTGAGACAGGAAGGCTACCCAATCCCGACCAAACTACCCCTCACCAAGGCTGAAGAGAAATCCCTCAAGAAAGTCCGCAGGAAAATCAAGAACAAGGTGAGGAGGCAAAGCCATATGTCCCCTGGAAGTGAAAACAAAAATATTGCACGAGAATCTGGGCAAAGGGTGATTGACCACTCCCTGCCCCCCCCCCCCCCTCTGAAAAAAGGAACTCATTGAAAGTTTCTTCTTACACTAAATCGCTGAGTGGTGAGCAGAGATTTACAGCGGAGTTATCTGTGCAAATTATTAGTGAAAGGCCTTAGTATCTGTGATCTGCCATGCGCAAGCAATTCGCTAGATATTTGGTCTCAAATCAAAGAAAAGAGTTGACACTTCACTATTTATGGTATGAAATTTTGTATATATGTATATTTGATGATTGTATTAAAACAGGTTTTCTTTTCTGTGGGACATACTGTAGTTTTATGTTGTATGAAAATGGAATACATTGTCATAAGGTCGAAGGGGAAGGACTGTCCATAAATTTTTGCTGTTTTCAATCCTATCTGATCAGTTTACAGAGTAAGCCTGAAATTTATGAAGCCTTCTTGATCTTCAAAAGAATGACAAATGAAGCATAAATCAGTGATGTAGCGGATGTTGAGTAGGGCATAATGATTAATGACAGCATAAATTTGGGTTTGTGTTTGAACCACATGGCAGCCTCATTGGAGAGTACAAACTGGGCTACTACCCACAAGTGTATTCCTCCTGTGGTTATAGACCAGTTCGTAGTTACATCATGGAAAATTTTGGTCAAATGACCTTTCATTTCTTTCATTATGATAGGCAGATTTCAAAGTAAGATATAACATATGCGTGCCTTACATAGTAGGATGGGGAAATTAAATTATACATGGTGACTCGAATAGCACACCAATGAACACTCCAAGAAGGTATTTGTTGCCTTTCTACTTTGAATGCACATAGTATGCTGTACAATATACTTGGCAAACTGTGAAACACCAGTCGTTTGTGGATGCATCTTTGTTTGTTGTGGATGCAAATGAAAAACACAATTGTAAAAAATAAATGAACTGTCAAGTCACCAAAGTTGGTGCTATCTCATTAAAATTTGCAACACCATGTCACTTTATTACCAATGACCTTCCTCTGATCATGCGCAGAACCTTCTGATCATGCGTATAATGGAACTACGAACTGGCTTTATATTCTATTTGCTCCATGACATTTGCTCTGGCGACATTTGCTCTGCTGTAAATTCCACACACCAAGAGAATGACCAATTTTGACCCTGGATTTAATACTATTCCTTATCCTAAACCCGACATAAAACTCTTGCAACCCTTACCTTGTGTCTTTGATGAAATAAAGTCTGGGGCAAATGTTGTGTCACCATGCTATCAGGTATAAGCTCTTTTGGGTCCAATTATTATTTGGTATGACATGGACTGATAGTCATTCTTACAGATGATCAACTGATATATTTACACTACATTTTGTCATCTTGATTTTCCCCATTGGTATGAGATGAAAGGCAAATGGCCTAGCTATTAAAAGATTCGTGAAGCTTTGCCATTATGGCAGCTGTCGATGAAACCTTAGTTTTGATTTTCTGCCAAGCCTCGTTACCATGGTAAACACTCTGAAATAGCAAAGTTACCATAGTTTCATCAGGGCACAGACCCCAGTGATGGGTTTACGATTAGGGATACAGCAAAACTCTGGTGTGGTTCTTTTCTAAATCAGGAAATAATTTTTTTTAGAATAAGAACCACAAAAATTATTACATTCTTGTGCTGATCCCCTTCTAGATCTCGGCTCAGGAAAGTAGACGGAAGAAGAAGGAATATCTGGAAGCTTTGGAGAAAAGGTGAGAAAAGTAATTTCCTTAAATTATCTGAAAACAAAAGAAAAAAAATGCAGGTGTCCAAACTCTATGTGTTTACAACTTTACAATAACATAAACGATTTCTATCCCAATAAAAAAAGGACAATTCTAATAATGATAGTAATGTTCCATTCTGTGTATCTTTCTCCTCTCCCTGGGAGACATTTTGTAAAGACAGGGGTGTTCAGATTTTTAGCTGATTTCCGATTTTTTTTCTTTTTCAGCTTAATTTCAGCTTATTTTGGGCTTTTCTCTGTACAAAAAGAGCTCTTTCTATTTCAGACTTTTTTCAAAACTCTTCAGCTTTTTTCAGATCTTTTTATTTGTGACCACTTACAACCCTGAAAAAGTTTCCAAACATATGTTGTCGAAGTGTTTATTTTTATGGGGGGTAGGGGTGTTGGGCCATCATTGTTATCAAGTGAAGATTACAACTTTTTCATACATATCTCACAACTCTCTAAACAGCTACGGGTTGCAAGAAGAAATCAATAATTATCTTTTTTTTTTAATTATGTGAAATCAATAATTATCTTCTCCACTTAACCTCGCAGGATGGATTCATACACGAGCGAGAACACGGAACTAAAACGCAAAGTCGAGAACCTGGAAAACACCAACCAATCACTTGTCTCGCAGCTCTCCAAACTTCAGTCTATCGTCAACAAGATCTCCAAGCCAATCAAGGCTCATTCAACTCAGACCGGTACTTGCCTCATGGTAAGATTAACATCAGATTAATTCATAATGGATTAGCATCAGATAATAAGCTGAAGCTAAATTCGCAATGCAAATTGATTTCCACTTGCATGGCATTCATGATTATTGGCAAACTTTCTTGACTCAATCCATTTGTGGACATTCTTTTTTAAGGTTAAATTCATTTAACCATGATGATAATGAGTAGCATGGCCATGCTTGTATCATAAATAGATCTCAGAAAAATTGGGAGGAATCGGTTAATTAGCATCCACAACTTTGTGTTTACCCTTAGGGTTAGGAAACATTGCAGGAAATTCTCAAAATTTGGAGAAAAAAAATGAAAGCCATCCACAATATGAGCTTCCATGATAAGCCCCACTCTGAAGTCTTATGGCTCTTTCCCTCGTTACCCACTCCCCCACCCTCAGAGCCTCCTCACCCCCTTCTCCCCTCCCTCACTGAACTTGACCCCACCCCCAGTCCCTCCCCCCACCTTGCAGAACTCATCCCACCCCCTGACACCCCTCAGTGGCTACCCCTCTCTTCTCCCCTCCCTCAAATTCAGAGAGCTAATTGGTCATGATTATTTGAAATGCAATAGAGATGGCAAGCTTGTAAAATTAACACATACCAATTCTTGGAAATGATCAAGGATTGTTGTATGGCGTCTAGTATAAGGGAGACAAAGAGTCTACCGCCTACCAGCAACGTAATAGATGAAAATGAAAAATACACCTCCCCAGAACATATTTCGAACAACATACTGTAAAATTTTATTGCTGTGTTTATGAATTACATAAGACTATTCAAGACTCCCGAACACTTTAACACAATAATATCTCCATGCTTAGACATTGACCATTTAGTTCTAAGCTGGTTGGAGTTTTAATAAATAATCAGTTTCGATTTATGATTAACAAACCCTTTTCTGAACAGAAATCACATTAAAATAAATAGTTATACTCCTTCTTTTGAAATGTGATACATATCTCCCAAGTTTCTTTTGTCTGTCTTTTAAAATTAAGTTTTTATGTCCCTTTCTGTTCTAGTTTCATGTTTATTTTTAGGGTACATGTTAATATAAACATCTGTTTTTTAGTGATGCTGTAGAAGAAATGCTTAACAGATATTATTTTGTAATGAAAGCGATATCATGTTTATTTTTAGGATACTGTTATTTTAAAACATTATTGATCCCCCAATGACATTGCTTTTGAAAAAAAAAAGGTTTAACTGAAATTATTGTTAAATGAAAGCAATTTGCTGTGCAGCTGTGCTTGTAGTTTTGATTTGATAGTGCAGTATTGTAGTGTATTGATACTATTTTTATCTTCATTGAATGAACTAATAGTATATTTAGTCCATATTTTATATATATAGCTAACACATTTTACAAACGATAAATTTTCTCGCACATACAAGTGAACTTTATCGATAACATTGATCAGTCATCGCAAATGCACGTAGCAATCATGACACATATTATCGTGTCTGTGTGTGTGACTTTATTATTTATTGTGCTGTTTTTTGTGTCCATTTTATTTCCCCCCTCCCCTTCCCTCTCCTTCCATGCTTGCTTATCACCTCCCCATGGCCTGCCCGCCCGCTCGTTCACCCGCCCGATCATGTATCATACGCACACCGCCCCCACATGACAGCCCCCTACCGAGTCCCGCCACCACAGCCAGAGACAGTGCAATACCAAGAGATTGAGATGATGAAGGAGGCCCTCTATAGGGCATTTTAGTGCAATCAACGATATTTAGGACAAGGCACAGGTGGGGTTTAAAATCTCTTCGAAACCTAATTTTTTTTTAAATCTCATTTAAATCATGGCTTCTGCTACCACTTTTCATACCATGCTTGCCTCATTTGAATATTCAAAAGAACATGTGCACATTCAACGGGTGACTGAGCATTACTTTTTCACTTTCAAGTTGCAAATATCTTTAGTTAAAATTATTCAAGGTTTTGCAAAATTTAGAATTTAACATTTGAGCAATTTTTGTAGATAACCCATGTGCCTTGTCAAAAAAATACTATTTGATGGCAGAAATGAAGAAAAAAAAAATCGTGATTGCATCTTCTTAATTGAAACTCTGACATACAACATACATATACCTGGTAATACTCATATTCGATAACTCAATGATAGATTGATTATAAATAAATGCATCTTGGCCAAAATGTTTAATTCCTCCATTGCATCTTTGTTAATCTACAGCAAACCAACATTCTAACAATTCTTAATTTGGCACAACGATCCGATATTTCACCTTTCTGGGCTCTCCTATTATATTTTTGTGGTCTTTCCTTTATCTTTCATATTTTTTTTGTTATTTAAACTTGTCCTGTGGGAAATGCGGTGTCTCTTCTATTTTCAGCAAAATCTCTGCCATATTTAACATTGAAACATTGCAAATGCTGTGAAATTTCCTAAATTCATGATTGTTGATACACCCTATACCTCATCCGTCCCCTTCCGCCAACCTCCCGTCCCTACACCCTACCATTTATCTCTACTCATTCACTCTTGTCATGATTGATACAAATAGTGATTGTTTTCATTATATAGTATCTTGGCATTTTTTCTTCCACACCATTCTTTTGCCTTTGCCTTTGAGTCAGGCTTCTCAAAATAAAGTGATGCTTTAGGGTTCTAAGTTTATGCTGTTTGTAGAAAGGTGATGGAATACTTTGGCCCAATTTACAAAGGAGGTTTTGAAAACCCACGGTTGAATCCATGGTTTATGCAGATTTCCTGTATAAATTATGCTTAATTTAGCTCGTATTGTGCGTGTGTATAAAAAAAATGTCTAAAGCTGATGCGCGCTTTTGTCACAGTGCACCATATTGACCCTGTTACCATGGTGAGATACGCTGTTTTATTCATGAGTCCACTGTTTGGAGAGTGAACTCATAATTCAGAACAGAGGACTCATGAATAAAATAGCGTATATAACCACGGTAACAGGCGTCAATTTGGCGCACTGTGACTAAAGCGCGCATCAGCATTGTAATTTTTAATATATGCGGTAAAATAAGCGTAATTTATACAGGAATTCTGCATAAACTCAAGTGTGGGTTCTTAAAAACCTTTGTGAATTCAGGCCATTAAGTTTCTGCAAAACCACCATTTAGAAAATAAACATTCAGTAGAAATAAAAAATTACTTTTAGTACATGTTCAACCATTGATCTATTTTCATTACAATAAACTTGTATTTCATGCGTTTCATTATATTCGAAAGTTGCAGATGGACTGTTTCATAAATATTTAAATCCCGACTCTCTTACATGTTTCTTTGTTTTTTGTTATTTTTTACCTTCCTGAAATTAGTTTTCTGTTATTTTATTGTTCATACTCTCAAGTTATCATGGCTTTAGCAGTTCATGAATATCAATAAAACAAATTAAAGTGGGTGCTGATGCCATTGAATGTACAAAAAGGTTCATAGGAATCTGATGATGATGGCATCTGTTTGTCTCAAAAGACAAACATAGTAAATTTGAATTGCCCATGTATTCATCTCTTAGAGGTTTGCATTTAATTGACCAACAAATTTCTTTCCATTTTTGTCTTTGCAGGTTTTAGTTTTATGTTTTGCAGTCTTCCTCGGATCCTGGACTCCCCATTCATTCTTGAGCAGTAACCAACACCTTCCCAAGATCTTCTCTTCATCCCCGCCCAACGACATGCCACACCCATTCTTTGGTCCCTATGGTAACAACATTCAGTACTCCGCCCCCAGTTTCCATGGCGACAATGACGATGACCAGCCGGACCAGATTTTCAGGATGTACGGCCCCAAGCCAGCGTACGGTTCAGACGACGAAGACCCCTATGCTACCAACTCTAGTAAGTTATGGCAGTTATTTCGTTTAGATTAGGGAAAGAAGGGGAGGAGGAGGAAGGAAAGAGAAGGACAAAGGGAAAAAGAAAGAGATAAGATAATGACCAATTCTGGTCGTGACTTGAATTGTAAGGAAACTCATAGTTTTGGTGAAATGATGATTTGGATTATGCTGTTAAAGCTGGTTTAGCATAACCTCAAATATCGAGAATTCAAATAAATGCAAAATACTCAGATGTAAGCCGTGTGAAAAGAACAGGTTTTATGGAAGTTGGATAGATAAGGAAAGATAAGGTTCTAAAAAGCCAATTTTATTTTTACTTTCATCCTTATTCCTTACAGTACGCTCATCTCGTACCCTCCTCTCATACCAAGACGAAGAAGATGCCTTCGCTGGCATTGATCATCATTACCATGACGATAGCCACGCCCTCCTGGACAACATAGCCCCGGAAGCCCCGAGCTTTGCCAAGATGGCTGCCGCCATGATGACGGGGCAGAGGTCGGAGGTCGCTGGTGTGGAGAGCGAAGAGACCGGCTACGAGGCCTACATCATGCACCCTGATATGGAAGCCAAGATCATTCCTGTCGATACCATGGCCCTCATCAACCGCTCCTCTAACAAGTGAACCAACATTTCTCCTGCATGAACCAAACATTCTCGTTATCTAGCCTATGTAAAAAACATGATACCTCGCTACGTCATTTATCGATTTAAATAAGTTAACATCGTTTTATAGAGATGAGATAATGGGTAGGCTGTTGGTGTAATGTTTATCCGAAAGCTGGAGATTGTGTAGGTTGGATTAGATCGGCCAAACTGTTACTGCTACCATTAAGAGTTATCTCTCACCCTTCTTTTGAGCTTCCAGAATAAGCATTAGGCGTATATTCTTTGTTTGCTGGCATTTTAATAGAATACAAATTAGAAAGGACGTCTGCTTTATTCTCAATCCAATTAAGGTGTGTCCGCATTGTCCAAGCACTTCACACAGGTGAAGTTTAAAGACCATTGAACAATGAAATACAGCTAATTATGTTTAAAGACTGTATACCCCGTTAAACTTGGTTGTTTTAAGGGAGCTTGAATTTTGGCCGCCATCTAGCCACGCAGGAAACTTGAAAATGAGCGCTTGCTTGGGGGTGAGCCAATTTTGCGACTTGAGGTTGTGAATGGTAGGCAGCCATGTCTCCTTGACTCGACGTGTGGTTCAGGCCCAGACTGGGTTTTGAACCAAGAACCTGCGCCGTGCCACGTTAGTGTTGGATGGAGTTGCCCTTGTAATAGGAATGCTAAAACGTCTAGTTTATCTAGTAAGATCAGCCACTGCCTGTAAATGTTTGATAATATCTATTTAATTCACAGAATTGTTTATTTGTGAATATAAATAAAGGAGGGTGATGATGTTTCAATTAATTGCTCCAATCTGAAAACAGAATAATAATTTATTTCCAAGGAAGACAGTAAGTGACTATTCAAATGGGTATGGATAAAAAAATATAACTTGTGCCTTGTCGTATGTAATTAAGAAGATTATATGAATCTTCATAAAGTATGTATATGTGATATAAATAATGGAATTGAAATTACATGAATTATGTATTATTGGCAATCACGGCCATTGAAATGAAAACTGAGAAATGATCTCTGGTCCAAAACTGAGAAATGATTTCTTGGTCAATAAGTATTAATGATTATGTATTCCAAGTGAGTATCGAACATTAAATGAACGGTAAAATATTACTTAAGGATCATGGCTCGTTAATTAATTCTAATAGTAATTTTGTGTGCATCGTTATGATGTTAATATTCAGGTTTGTTAGATGTAAAAAAAAACATACCTATCATAATAGACATTTAGAAACTTAGCGGTTGAAAAGCTGTTTTTATTATTATTATTATTATTGTAATGCTGCCGGCCTCAAGATTTGTCTGAGGAATAGTTTTCCCCGAACCAAGGTTTGTAAGATTTTTAATAATGGCAAATCAGAAAGTCATTATATAGCAGATAGATGTTGGATAGAATATGCAGGTGTATCTGCACAAGTTGAATCCTTTGGGACTTTAAAAATCAGCAAATTTGACGTACAAATTATCCACAAAGTTTTTGGAATGGTCAATAATTATGATATGAACATAGCTTCAAAGATTCAAAACACTTAAAGAGAAATTCCAGTAGTTGCAGTTAACACTGATTTCATGAGAAAGTCTGTAAAACAAGGCTTAATTGCAAGTATATCATCGAGGATCTAGATCTGGTACAGTTACATTAACTGGACTTTGTGAAATCTTGAAATCTACGCTGAAAAATGTTCACACCGAAAATCCCCAACACAGATAAGCGCACGTGGGACAATGTATAATTATTGCTCAGGGCGTCGGGCCCGACGCCCTACCCGAATCCCGTGCTTATTTGCTGATTTCTCAGCAATTACACAATTTCTTCCAGAATCCTTTGGCACATGCATTTTATTTATACAAACAGACACTTTAGTGGTCATTTCATTGGATTCTGTACGAACTCATTTTGATATCGTTACCAAAACTAGCATTTACCTTTAAAGTACGAGTATCAGCTCCCTTTGGCTCAGCATTTAATTTATTATTTATGCCATGGTGCTTAATATTCAGTCATAGAAGAACTGATTATTTTTAATTTTTTTTTTCTTAACACTAAGAGATAATGGATGGTAGTATGATGTAGAATTTGTAGATAAATAAGTATATATATATATTCATATTTATTTGTTTTCGTTTTTCATCTTTTTTAGGAGAATTCAGGGTTGTGCTCTTTATTTCCAGGGGAGCATTTCATAAAACAAATTTTTAGTGATTTTCACTGACAATGTTGGTCTGAGCCAACCAGACGCCAGGATTTCTGTAGCTTATAACAAATAGTCCGTGAAAATGAGACTAATCATTTCATGACATTTTTTTTCTCTAGATGTGAACAGATATCATGTTCTTATTTTAATGTTTAATTTCCCTTTTTTACCCTTAATTTTGAGGATATTTTTTCAGTTCTTTTTTTATTAATAGTGGAAAGTCCATTCTTCTTTTATCTTCTTGTGCCAAACAACAGCTGAATGGAATGTGTTATGAATGTTTATTCATGAGTGACTAGGAAATGAGTTAATTATGAATATTAATTAGTTAATTATGAATATTTATAAGAAGTATTATGAATATTCATAAGAACTATTGCATGAAACAGTCATAAAAGAGTAACCCTGTGTATTAATTGCCAAAACAAGTAAACTGCCTTTTTCTGTCTGTTACAACCAGTGGCGGACCGTGACCCGGAGGGGACAAAGCATTGGAGGGGCACTGTATTGTTTGTGAACAATGCTGTGCCCCTCCAATGCTTTGTCTCCTCCGGGTCACGGTCCGCCCCTGGTTACAACTTATATTAAAAAAGAAGTTAGATATATGTATGCCCCTGTTTGTGTTATTAATGGTCTAGTCACTAGGCAGAGTTTTTGTTATTTAAAATTAAATATGTCTAATGTAAGTTGCGACTTGCAAGGCGTGTGCAGGTCACAGATGCCTATTTTCTAAATTATTTTTTTTGTTAGAAAAAAAGAGGGATTTTGTTGATCTGATAGTTCATTCCTTGGGTGGTGTTATAACCGTATATATGTTATTTATAATAATCATGATAAATAAGTAAAGTTACCTGTATCATTTGTTCATTATGTAAATGAAATTTGATAATTTGGTGAATATTAAAAAAAAAATTACTGAGACCAACACTTATCTGGGAATTTCCTACAATAGTTGTACTTTATGATAAATGTTTTTATTTTCAAATGTCATTTTATTTCTTTTAAAAGGTCTGTTTTTAGAGGTGTATTAGAAAATGATTGGTTTCATTTTATTTGTGTTATATTGATTTCAACAGGAGTTTTATTATTTTCAAATGTTTTTTAGGATTTTTAAAATGTCTATCTTTAGAGGCATATTAGTAAGTTGTTGGAGCTTGTTTTTATTGGGGTTTTATTGATTTGATCAGGAAGCTATTGTTGTATGGTGTCAGCATAAGGTGTGCAGTATTATGTTCAATTAATTGATTCATTAATCAAAGAAAGAATAGTGCCTTATTGAATCTCATTCAAAAGTGTAAAGTTAGGAAAAATTATTTGTTTCACTTTTTCGCTTCTCTTTGCTTTCATTCTTTTCTAATTCTCTCGATTTATGTAAACTTCTGTAGATAACTGTACATAAATAAAAATCATATATGAATATTTTCTTTTTCTGAATTCTGTTTAGTTTGAGCCATACACTTGAAAAATTGGCAATGGCTGAACAAACTCTGCTCATTTCTGAGAAATATTTCGTGAAATTGTATATACATCTTGATTGATAAATCATTACTATTCAGCCTTGACAGCATAATTTCTCTTATGTAATCATCTCTTTATTTCTTGTGAAATATTTATAATCACAATCATGAATGTCTTATTTTCAAATTGTACTAATTCGTGGCATAACTCACATTTTTGTTTGGAAAGAAATTTCCAGGGGTTACACACATATGTGTACCTTTAGGAATGGGTGGGAAATAGATTTTTTGCTGAAAAGGCTTCCAGTTTTTGTTTTAAAAGTATATTTTTAAATGTTTGCCCAAGATAAAATACAATTGAAGAAAAAAAAATCTACAAAATGATATTCTACTGTGGATTACATTGTATTGAATTGTAAATAAAATGTATTTCCATTAGTATTGTAAATGATTTGTCAAACGTCTTTTTAATTCAATTTTCGAAATGAGTTGTGTGTCTGGAAAGTATACCAGTCTAGAAAGAAGTATGTCTAGGGGGGTGTTGCAAGGACATATTTGCAATCAATTGCAAATATCCGGTTGTAATTTTACAATCGATAGATCGATTGTAGCTGTAGCCAATCAGATTACACTCCTTTCAAGGAGATTAGCAATGAAATGCAAAGTTGCGATTGATTTGACTTGCAATTGATCGCAAGGTTATTGCAACACCCCATAAGAGGGAATCAAGTGGAAATATTCTAAAAGAAATAGACATGTCAAAATAGGAATTTCAAACAAGTTGAAATTAATTGGTTTCTCACATAATGGAAGTGACTTCAATATTATACAAATAACGAATGATTATGGGTGCAACAATGGACAGAATAGTTCATAAGGTGAAAGATGAAATGATCCATTCTACGAGGTGTAGCCGAGTGGAATGGATTGTTCTGTCCATTGCATGAATGAAAAAACATTCATTATTGGGTTTTATATATGACACCTAAAAATTGATTTTTTTTTTTTTAATATGAAATTTATGAATTTCGATGCAAAACATGCTCCTGCAGCACGAGTTTGGTCTGTTGATTGTTACATCATTACAACATCCGCACTGGAAAAGTGAGTAGTCCCTGCAGCCTGCGCACATGTAATGGACAAAATTGTAAGGATCCAAAATTGCACGATGAATGGATCTAAAATTGCACGGTTGATGACGTCATTGTAAAATGAATGATTGATATCAAACAGGTGTCATGAAGGTATTGACAGGGAGGGAGGGAGGATAAAAATAATGAGGAAGAGAGAGAGAGGAGGGAAGAGAGAGAGAAAGTAGTCTGCAGGCACAGACCCCTTGGTTTTCACAATACGCGTAGTGCCTAATGCCAAATCTGAAGTAGTCTAGTCTTTACTCCAGACCTGTTATTGGTTAAAGTGTCAGATATGTGTCTGTGCTCGCAGACTAATGAGAGAGGGGGATGAGAGGGATTATCATTATCCTATTTTGATAAAGTTATCAAAGCTATACTAAATTTCATTCAAAATTTCTTGTTCGGATGGACTTGGGTGAAAATTTTAAATGACACCAATATTTATTGACTAATTAACAGTGGCATGCAAAATATCATGGATTCTCTGTCCATGTATACCGTTTCACTTCTAAGCATGTAATGTTTACAATTTCAAGGAATAATCAAATTTAAAGAGATGTCAGTAGATATCAGATCTTCCCATAAAACAAGGACTGTACAGAAATGATGGGTGCTAGTAACTATTAGCAAATCACTTGTTCAAGTGTCCGTGTAGTTCAGTTGCCGTCTTGCGAAAATTTTAGTGGTATTTGATACAAGCTACTTGAAGTTAACGCATTATGTAATTCGAGGGCACTGGTTTGTGAATGTTATGTGTAATTGTATAAGTTTGACCTAAAAATGACCCCGTGACTTCAATTGAATTGCGAAAATTTTAGTGGTATTTGATACAAGCTACTGAAATTAATGCATTATGTAATTCGAGGGCACTGGTTTGTGAATGTTATGTGTAATTGTGTAAGTTTGACCTAAAAATGACCCCATGACTTCAATTGATCCTTGAACTTAAATCAACCTCCAGACTGTAGCATTACAATTACTATGGTCAGAGCAAGCGTTATCTCGTCTGTACCTTGAATAGAGCATGATAATATTATCTTAGTCCGAATGGGGGGAGGGGGGTAAAAAACAGTTGGGTGCGAATTAATGCTTAAATGGTGTTCAAGAAACAATCATGCGCAAATCTCAAAATCATGCCTAGGTCCTTTGATTTAACGAAAATTTGTAGTTGATTTAAATTCAATTGCAATTCCAAAGTCTTGCATCGCCCAATTATGCTTGATCTGGGACTTGTGCTCGACTTGCAACTGAACTCAAGTTTCTTGCAATGCCCCATTCGAGTCGCGCTTAAATTTCCAGTTGCATGCTGCGAATTAGTTAATATGACTGCATGTTAGATATTACATGTATGTGTGCGTTGCCATTGAAGCCTGGCTCTACCATGGAGGTTCAAATGGGCAAACTTAAAGAGAAATTCCAGTAGTTGCAGTAAACACTGATTTCATGAGAAAGTCTGTAAAACCAGGCTTAATTGTCAGAATATCGAGGATCTAGATCTGGTACAGTTACATAAGCTGAACTTTGTGAAATCTTGAAATCTATGCTGAAAAATGTTCACACTGAAGATCACCAACACAGATAGGCACACGTGGGACAGTGTATTAATATTGCTGGAATAAAGACCTGACGGAAGTGACCGAATCCACGCTTATTTTGCTTATTTCTCTGCAATTACCGGTACACAATTTCTTCCTGAATCCTTTGGCACATATTTTTTATTCATACAGACACTTGGGTGGTCATTATATCAGATTCTGTCAAGTCATTTTGAGATCGTTACTAAAACTGGAATTTATCTTTAACTTTTGTGAAACACCCCCCTAAGCACACTTCATTGAGACTAACAAACAGGTTTGGGTCCCAGATGCTTAATTATTCTTTGCAATTTACCAGAGTCCCATTCTCATCTAGTTTCTTGAACTGGTTTCTCTGTAACCCTTTTAGACGATTGCTCATAAAGTAAAAGGAAAATAGCGCCAATTGAGATGTTAAAGGACAAGTCCACCCCAACAAACAGTTGATTTGAATAAAAAGAGAAAAATCCAGCAAGCACAAAACTTAAGATTTCATCAAAATCAGATGTAAAATAAGAAAGTTATGACATTTTAAAGATTTGCTTATTTTTTACAAAATAGTTATATGCACAATTTGACACGCAAAGTCGATGATGTCCCTCACTCACTATTTCTTTTTTTTATTGTTTGAATTATACAATATTTTAATTTTTACAGATTCAAAAATAAGGACGAACTTGACGGAACCATAATATGTTAAACAACGGTAATTCCACATGTTCAGGGTGAAATAAAACTTTGTTTCACAGGACAATGGGGAGAAAATTAGAATATTTCACATTTCATATAATAAAATACAAAAGAAATAGTGGGTGATGTCATCAGTTCCCTCATTTGCATACTGACCGAGATGTGAATATAACTGTTTTGTGAAATGAAGCAAAATTTTAAAATGTCATAACTTTCTTATTTTATACCGATTTCGATGAAATTTTCAGCGTTATGCTTGTTGGGTTTTCCTATTTTTATTCAAATCAACTTTTGTTGGGGTGGACTTGTCCTTTAAGGTTCACATGTATGAATTGGCTGTATGTTTAGATTATGTGACAAGGGATACCAGTAATCTTTGCCTCAAACTTTTCACACAGGATATTTGTGAATATTTGAGTAACAAAAAATCAGCCAAGCTTGAACCTTTTGTGACTACATAAATCAGTTTTTCTTAGGCGTAATTCAACTAAGTATACAATGCATGCTCTGTACAACCTGTTATTCGACCTATGGAAAGTGGAAAGCCAACCTATGCAGAATTTTCTTTATTGACATATATGAGCCGACTCATTAATTTGAATTTTGGGCCAAGTTACAGACTTCTATATTTATTTGAAGGTAAAATAAAGTAATTGTAGCAAACAATTATTTCATGAGAAAGCTTTTAAAATCAGTGTTAATTACCAACATTGAAATCAACTTATCTTTGTGAAAGCATGAAATCGTAGCTGAAAACCAATACCTCTGATAACACAAAAAGACATGTGGGACAGTGTATCAATATTGCTTGGAAAAATACCCGACATTTCATGGAATACCATCCTTATTTCGCTCATTTCTCAGCAATTTCACATTTTTTTCCCCAAGAGTCAATTGCCACATATTTTTTATTCATAGTTATACATGTACATACAAAAACTTGGGTGGTCATTTCATAGGATTCTGTTTGAACTAATTTTAAGATCATTACCATAACTGGTATTTATCTTTAAACGTATCTACACACACACACACAAACAGATACAAATAAAACAAGGCGAGACACCAAGTATTAATGGGAAGATGGAAATAACTATTTATTATTTATAACCCTCTTCTGTTACAAGTTTTTATCAACAATACTACACTATGATCAATACTCCTCCGATCTTCCAACAGATCTAAAAGAAAACACAAGATCTGTTTAGTAAAATCATATACATACTTTGTGATTAGCAATTCTCCTTTTCTTTCTTTTTTTTCCTTTTTTATTTTCTATTTGTTGTCACCATCATAACAATTGAATCAAGATAAAGCATGTGTCCATGAAATATTCAAATCAAGTCCTTTATTATTTACCATATACAAACAACCATCCACAAGGTAGGGTGGAAAAAGAATTCTCGGTGAAGATGACAGACTGGTACAACTTTCTCAGAAATATAACATCATTATCACCATGAGAGAAAGAAGGAAAGGGAGGGGCGAGCCACCATTCTTAATTAGATCTTCTGCAGTCCATCGAGAAGATTGAGTGAAACTTGTCACAAGTGAACAATTTCCACACCAAATTCTCGTAACGCTACAGGCACACCAACAAAGCCAAATCTCAAACCTGACCAGTGGCATGGCATTCAAAATAATAGGTTTAAGGAGTCTGGAGACGGCTTTGTTAGTTGATTGCAATGTTTTCTTGCAATGCCCTCTGGTACATTTGATAGGACTTTGCATTGAAATAGCCATCTGGGGAAAGTTTCAGGAAATGTTTGCATCTGAAATTCGCAATTGATTGCAAAGGTTTTCTCACAATGCCCCCCCCCCCCCCCTCAGTATATTTGATAGGACTTTGCATTGAAATAGCCGTCTGGGGAAAGTTTCAGGAAATGTTTGCGACCATTAATTCCACGTTTCAGAAAAAATAGAAATAAGGATCTCAAAAGAATCCAGTAAGAGAAAACATTTAATAAGCACTTCCTGTGTGAACCTTGGATGGCCATGTGAGAGAGAAATGAGAGAACATCCACTATCAAAATAAATTACGATCGATCAAATAGGAACATCCAACAGAGCGAATAGCTGTGCCCCGTTTCACAAAGGGTTTGCAATCAATCACTAAACAGCAATGGCCAATCAAAATCACGTTGCATGCGCATTTCGTTTAAACCACTGCTGAGAACCAAATCAGGCTTGTTCATTTATAACTAGTAATCCATTGCAAAGCTTTGATACAGGCCCCCAAATTACTTTCAGCCATTTACACCACTGCAACAGCTACGACTCCCTTCATGACATACTTCAATATAACACCAATAGCATCAAGCTCAATATTAGCAAGCACTACCCATATATATTTCCCTATACTGCCTCTCAACCTGGTTTACTAGCTATGTGTCAAGTTAGGATCATTTTACCATCCTGTAGCAAAGATTTGTGATCTATAGTGCTCTTTATGATGTTTGAGGGGTTAATGTGCGACATACGAAGGGAAACAAATTCAGTGTTCCAAAAATTGTAAGTTATGCATGAATTTAATGATTTGAAATGTGTGTTAACATGCGATCCGCAATCATTTCACAAGATACAATTAGAACGAGTAGATAAGACATAAGAAAAATTCATACTTGATCACATGAAGTGCTTACCTTTTTTTGCAATTGATATCAAATTACAAGCCCATACAAGACAGAAGGGACTCACTGTACCCCCCCCCCCCAACTTTAATCCTCTTTCATTTTAATCCTGTTATGGTCAAATTTAGAGAAAACTGAAATTCATGCTATGGTAAGATAACTATGAGAATTGTACTGACTTTAGATTCTTTACTAACGGTCTTTTGATTACTAATTTATCTCCCTTTTGACACTACGGGGGTCACGCACATCCCTGAAACCATTTGCAAACTACGTTCCATATTCCCCGAAGAAAGCAACCGTGGTCCACATTTCCACCATTTCTTACCACTGGACAACACTGCTCACAAATATACAAAAACTGATTTGGCCTCCCACTGATTAACGTGTGTGTCCTATGTAAGGACAGTGTATAATATCTAATATTTACAAAACAGTGGTTTCTTCAGAGGCATAAAGGCGCTAAGCGCTGCATACAGTCATTAATAATTAGCGTCTTTATGCCGCCAAACAACAATATATCATTTCACCCTCCTGTGGTTTTAAAAACAATGAAGACTGGAAGTACATTTTATAATAGAATATCTTTTGCATGTATTTCTCTCTCTCACTCGCTCTTGTTTAAAGATAAATTATAAAATTGACGGTTTATGAAAGGAAACTCACTATCTATAACTACTAACCACACAACAAAATAAAAAACGATAATATCCATCAATCAGTCAAAAACTTGCATTTTTCTCACGTTACAAGAAATATATAGAGAAAAATAACCAATCTTGGCGTGTTTGACTGTACTTAAAATGAAAGGACATCTGATGAAATGTATCTTACAAATGTTATAACAAATATACATATGCTCTTTTTTTATCATTTCTTTCAAATGGCACATACACAAGTGATATGTAATAATCGACTTAATGACATAAAAATATTCCTCTTTATTCATGCCATATGATATGTATATTCTAGTAACTATTATAGACTTCCCTGCCAGATAAAATGTAATCATCGTTCAGCATTGGACTACAAACCACGTAAAAAGGTCACTGCTGTCCCCATACTGTGTGTATGGGAACAGTCCTAATCCCTTCATTACATGAGAAAACACTTGGACTGTCCCCACACAGAACATTCAACAGAACACACGCATGTGTCAGGCAGTGAATAGAACTACAGGGGTGTTCACACAAATTAAAATTTTACTGAATATGACGATGAGAAAGTGCCAATGCAAAATCTGATACATCAGAGGGGTTTGGAGTCGATTTCTTTTTTCAAGTCTGTAAATATTGAAAATGATAATTAGAAGGGTAACAGAAATTCATAAATTTATCTGAATATGAACACAGCTTTATTGTCCTGTCCATATATACCTTTCGTGTTTTAAAATATATGTTCACATACATTGATACGGGAAATGTGATTTCCAAACAATAACGCAGATTTACGATAAAATGTGAACACATCTATATGCATGTGTCAACTAGTTGATTAAGTGCACATGTGAACAGTATGGGGACAGCACATACCGTGTAAAACCAAACACCAAACAGCCATAGCTCAAACTGCATAAATCAAATCCCAGCTGCTTATAAAAAAACACTGATTCTTAAAAAAAGAAATTATATAAATTGCATTGAATTGAAAAATAATGACGACCATTCAATCGCTTTTTAAAAATTAGTTAACAAATCACATTTGGGCAACTGGGGCCTGATGCAGAGAAAGTTGCATTGAAATCAAACACAAATCACAAATGTGTGCTTTTGATTGGTTGTAGGTCAAATTGCGTTTCATTTTCGATTTGTGATTGGTTGCAAGTTTTCGTGCAAAAGGCCCTTGCTATCACTTCAGCATAACCCCTCGACATTCAACAAAACACATTCACAATTATTCAGCATAAAACACAAGTGTCCGTTATAACTAGTTAACATATATTCAAAGCCCATGCGTTAAGAAATCAAATAAAATTTAACACAGAAACAATACCGTTGCTTAAGAAACTTCTGGGCAAAGATAACTTCACACCATCGAACCAAGGATGAATGATCGCCGATTACTTGAGGTAAATATTTAATTTTCAAGCAAATAACAACATGCTTTCATTTCGGCACAGAGTATTCTCATTGGAGTTAGGAAAATAGAAACATTAGCTATCTTATCATAAGGGATGTAGGCAAGGCCGGTCATGAGGCCGTTAGAGAAAACCTCCCATGGACTTTGAACATGTGACCCAGGCCGAGGCCGGCAAAATGTAGCCTTGAGGCCGGCCTAGACTACATCCCTGCTAATTATCTAATGTGAAATATGAACTAGGAATGTAGCAGACGCAGCATAGCCAATCCCCTTCCCCTTTGTAATATGTTACACCATGATTGACAAACCAATTCATCTCAAACAATCATTACCACAAAACTTTGGTGAATAAGAATATAGTTTGATGTCCTTTGAGTGAAGAATAGATTCTATAATACCTTTGGAGCATAGCAAATGAAATAATATTAATACTTGAATTCGCCCAGAAAATGACCTCACAACCTCACAGCTGTTTTATATATTTTTTTTTTCCTGAATGCCTAGAACTCATTGATACATCCTCATCACAAATGAATAATATGATTATGTAAAACAGTATGTTTATTTTGAAGATTTGATATGCTTTACAGAGTTATGTCTGACATGTGAATTGATTTTACAAACAATTGCTTTGGCATGAGATCAGTGTAATAGTGGAAGAACAAAAGAGCCGTTATCACACAGTAAATTCATTTCCATTACAATTAATCTAGGCAATAAATGAGAAGCGTAGTAGTTGATGGTATGACTGATTTTTTTTACAATCGATTGCACATGATCATCAATGCATTGTGAAATCAGTCCTACAATACAATTAACTTTTACCCTTTATGTAATAGGGGCCTCCAAGTTTACATACATCTCACTTACTTTACAGTATTTTGATTTTTTATGAAAATCAATTCTTGGAGTTTTGGGGTCATGGGGAGTGTTTCATTAACATTTCTATCCGACAAGTTGTACTATCTGACAACTTTCATCGATTTTGATTGGCTGAGAAGCCTTGTAACTATAGTAACTACCGGATAGAACGTCCAACAAGTCCTTTCATGAAACGCTCCCCAGAAATTAATTCTGACAACCCATGTGTCACAAAGTCATGTTTGATGGCCCTCCCTTACAATAGCGCGGTACAAATTCCCATTGGAGGAATTGGTGGTCATAGGATTAGAAATATTTCTACAGAAAGTTTACAAGCGACATAATCACATGCTCTGGGGAAAGTATGGTATGTACGTAATGCCTTGTTGAACCCACGGCACAAGGGCTGCGCTTCGCACCGAGCAGCCGAACATACCAAATACCTGTTTGCTTTAAAAACACAAGTAATCCTGTGAGGTATATGCATTTCAGTTTAAAACGAAACAAGTGAAATAAAATGAGATACAAGCAAATACATCTCTCAAAGACAAATAAACATAGAGCATTCAGTAGCATCAGTAATTGAGTGTGAAAGCGTTTTCCAAACGTGAAAATCATAGAAAAAATAAATCTGGATTATTTTTCACACCTGCCGATAATTAAATACCAATAGAAATACCTAAAAGTTGACTATAAAAGGATGTCATAACTACGTCCAGGGAAGTTTGCTCCAAAGCGAGCCTTACCACTGCTCAGAAAGTGACTGGTGCATCGTCAGGAAAATATATCATCCGGTGAGACTAAACATTTGAAAATATGCGGATGATCATGGAAAATGTCTTGCGTATCATGAGCACTGTGGGCATTGATTTCTCCCCTCCGATTGCAACGCTCCTCTCCTCCCTCTCGCGGAGTGGACTGCACCAAATGGCACTGTTGGGTGGATGGCAGCATGGACAGTTCTACATGTATTATGGGGGTGGAGAGTTGTGTCAGACGGGTCCATTCTGAGTTACTGCAGTCACCTGAATGTCAATATTTTCTGACGAATCATTCCTGTAGAAGAGGTAACGGCAAAGTGAAATGATAGATTGTCCAAGGTTGAAAACCTTAAGCAACAGCTCCAGTTCATAGAACAAACCACAGTCATAATATAAACACTGTTATTTACTATACAAATCAGATTAAACATTTTTTCAACCCAATTAGCACCTGGGTGAGAGTGGCAAAGTGTGGATTAACGCCTTGCCAAAGGACGCTAGGCCATGGTGGGATTCGAACACACTACCCTCTGATTACAAGGCGAGAGTAAGAACGGCTACACCACAGCGCTTCCATATTAATACCATTAATACCACATCTAAATACCATGTTAGTAGTCACTGCAAAACAGTTTAAATGTCATAAAACAGAATGCAACAGCTTTTTCATGAAAATGATGCAAGCCTATCACAAAAGTAAACATTCCTGGATTGAATTTACCAAAGACAAAGCAACTAATGCCAACTAAAATGGGCTGAAAGTATATATATTCTTGTGAAACATCAGGATTTTAACCTCTTCTTCAATAGATGTGTGCAGCAAACAATTAAGGAAATGTTTCCATGAAAAATTCTTAATTTTGGGGGTAAGGTGAGTCCTGGTAATGACAAGAAATCACATGTTGGCATCTCTTAATAAATCCAATAGAATTTCAGAACATAAATAATTTATTTAAACTGACCTATTATGTTGAGCGTCCTGGAGATCAAGAGGTCCATTAGGGCTCGGTGAGCTGGGTGATTGTGAACTAGCTCCAGACTTCATAAATTCAGACTTGGCAATAAAACTGAACAAAAGGGAAAAATAATACACAACTATCGTAACCAATCATGAAAAAATACATCGAAGACCCGAGCCCTGTTGCATAAAAGTTACCATTATGGTAAAGTTGCCATCCAGTGATAACTTGCATAGAATCCTTGATTTTGATTGGCTGTTGATCAGTACAACCATGGTAGCTACGAGTGGATGGCAAAGTCACCATAATGGTAAATTTTATGCAACGGGGCTAAGAAACAGCTGCAAATAAAGAAAGTTGGGACAATCGGGGGAGGGGTAGGTGATTAAATAAGAGAAGAAATCCATTTGCAAGGTTGACCCTTGGTACCCATTACAGAAAAGTAACTACTATGCAAACTTAACCATCCACTTGTAACTTCCACAAAATCCTTTACTTTTCTTGGTTGTCGAGTATCTGACTACAGTATATTGATGAAGAGGACAACCTACTTATAACAGTGCCTAGATTTAGTTTCCACGATGGGATCTAGGGGGGTTTACAAAAGTATTTTGAGTATTTCCTTTTGATAGAAATAGCAACAAATGTTCATCAAGCACAAAAACTAGCACCTGTTGCATAAATTAAACCATCAATGGCAATAACACTGGTAGCCAAGTTCAATCAGAAGCAAATCAAAATGCAGGGTTCCCAGCTCTTCAAGAAAACAAAATTCCCTGATTTTTCCCTGATGAAGTTTAAAAACTTCCCTGATAACTATTTAAATCCATTCCCAGTTTCGCATGTTTTCTATGAAAGTTGTTGCAGTGAATTACATGTATTCTCAGTACAAAAACAATGTAAAACTAATTAGTACCTCCATAACCAGTCATTCAATGGAAATTGTTTTGATATGCAACAAAATATAACAGAGTCTGACTGACTACCGTGATCAAAATTCCCTGATTTTTCTCTCATTTGAGGCATTTTCCCCTGATTTGAGGTATTTTTTATTACATACCCTGATTTTTCCCCCGACAGGAAAGAAGTAAAATAATTTCCCCTGATTTCGCTGTTGGGCTAGAAACTCTGAAACCAAGCTGCCCTATGGAATAATCTTTGAGTGACAAACCATTGAGCGTTTGTGTTCTATGATAGGGCCGTGAGATATCACTTCCTACTTATTTAATAGACTGGGCTATTTCGACGCCTAAGAAGACTGGGGGGGGGCTGATTCAGCCCCCCCCTTATGATCTCGGCTGTCGATCGCGACGAAAATTGGCACACGCGTTACCCATGGCATTATCTACAAAACTATAACATCAAATTCTGCAAAAAATCTCATGTCTCATTAATTATGCTAATTTATGCGTAAAATCACAAGTTTGCTCTAATTAATAAAATAATGCCCCTGAAATGCTAATTTTTGTTTCACATACTCTAGATAGGCATCTGATCAAATTGATTTTTAAAAAAATTCAAAATCACATTTATTTTCTTATGTATTCTATTGTTTTCTAAATTTCTTATGTATTTCTTTGTTTTTCGACTTTTTGTTTTTTATTGTTTTTTCAATGGAAATTGTCGGGGACTTTATTTTAACCATAAAAAATATAAAAATAATTGATTTTAAGCAGTAAAAGGAAAAATAATGATACATTTATGAATTTAGGCTAAGAACACTATTTGCATTGGATTTGTACACAAATTCACGTTTTTGAGTAATTTGGGGTCTGCATGCACTTACGAAATGTTGCGTAATTTTGGAACCGTGTACCCGGGTTCACAATTTTGGTGTCAAAAGTTGCGCGAGACTTGAAAGTAAAAAGTCAGCGAGCCACGCGTCCAAAAAATTTCGCGCGGCGGATTTATCACGAAAAATGTCGAGGGGGGGCTGAATCAGCCCCCCCCCGTCTTTTTTAGGGTTAACACCTAGTTCCCACTGCCACGATTCGTTCCACGATTGAAATCGTGGTCTTAATCGTGGAGTAATCATAGTGATCGTACCAGGGCCGTCTTAAAATGAGTTACAATTGATCCGATCAATCTCAATCCATTGTTAACGTCGTAATGTCCTTTGAAAACAAAGTGAAGCATACTGAATTGTCAAGAAAACAGTGAAAGTTTCAAAGTATGAATACACGTCATTTCTAGAAAATATTTTTAACATGTATTTTTACATGTTGACGTGCTGGCTTTCCATAGTTGCATTTGAGCAGATCGATCGCAAAGATTTGTAAGATGGGCCCCAAATCTTATCAAATATTGAAGGCAGTCATGGCAGTCATGATTGAAGAGGAAAAATTTCCCAATCAGCTACGAATGGCCAATCGTAACGGATGCACGGCAATGGGAACGGGGTATTAGTACTAATTTTCTACAGTCTTTACCTTAGTTTATCTGAAGTGTCCCCTTCTGGTGATAAGTTAGCATCATTGTTGATTAGATCTGAATGAACGTTATTGCTGTCCTGGTTCGTCGTTACCGGCGAGATCGTCACAGCCGCTTCCGGACTGCTGTCTCCATCGACGGGCGATGTCGTCGGCGACGAAACCTCCTCACTGAGCTCCATCTTCAAATCTGCCTTGATGTTGATGCCGACGTCCGCATTTCCGACGTCGTTGACCATGGCGTGATTACTCAAGTTCTCGACGGGAGATAAGTTATTTGGATCCGCAGCGTTGCAACCCATGGTGGGTATACACTGTCCGGGGTTCGTATGAAGCGCGGTGTTGCTCATGCCGCATTTCTCGCTAGGCAAGTCCGTGTTCAAGCTAGGGTTCACCGAGCCGGTGCTTGGAGGGACCTCCGCGTGGGAGTTGGGATTTGAATTAGAGAGAGGTATATTCACAGACGGCGAGTCTTGACTAGAAATAACTGGTGATGCAAGGCTACTGATCACAGATACTTGATTACTACTAATATTAGAGTCATTCTCAACTATAGGAGCCGTGTCCGGCTGACTTTGAACAGGATTACTAACAGGTAGGTCCATTGGAACTTGCTGGGGCTCAGCCGAAGCTGCATTTGTTAATGGTCCTTTGGGATCAGATGAACTACTAACTGCATTGTTTAAAGTTTGGTCGTTAGACTGCTGGCTAGGTGGATTGTCCTCCCCTCCTTGTGATATCCTGTCGTCAACAGAAGATGCTGATGGTTCTACTACCATTGCCCTGTGAGATGACGGAAGGAGTGATAGCAATTACTGTCAGGAAATGTTTTTCTATCCATCAAACCCTGAGAAATCAATATACACACAGGGCCATGTTGCATAAAACACTTACTCTTTATATATCAATGTAATTTTGCCATTATATGAACTACCATGGTGAAGGTGCTCAGCAGCCAATTAAAATTACTGTTTTATGCACCAGGCCCTGGGCTGTCTTACAAAGGGTTACGATGATCCGATCAATCACAAGTATATAGAAATCCATCAATGTCATAATTTTCTCAATGTCCTTTGAAAACAAAGAGAAGCACACTGAAAACAGTGAATGTATGAATATACATCATTTTTAGAAAATACTTTGAACAAACATGTATTTTAGATGTTCACATTGCTGGCTTTCCATAGTTCCAATTGATTGGATCACCGCAACTCTACAGGCTCCTGATCTGAGAATGATCTTTACGACAATGTTTCTTTTAAATAACAGTATTTGTTTTCATTTTAATTCAAACTGAGTAAAAATATACATAAATACCATTTGCACAAGAATCACAGTTGCATTTTATAAAAATGTTTTAGGAAAATTTGTGATAACTGGCACAAAATGTCGATGACAAAGTTGCAATTGGACAATTAAATACAATGAATTCTGTTGCTTTCAATAATTATGATAATTTCATGTGGTAAGTTTTGTGAAACAAGGTCCAAGTACTCACTTTTCTTCTGATTGATCTTGAAGAGCTTCTGTAGAAGTATTGGGTGATGCTTCACTAACCGTTGCTTGCTCAGAAGAACTACTTGATACAACTGGAAAAGAACACACAAAAAATGGAAGGATTTAGACTAACAAAACAAATTTATTGGCCCGTATTCTAAAGTCAGGTTCAACTTAGACCATGGTCTAACTCTGCTAAAATTATGGGAAGCCAAAAGTGTCAAAATTTTTATTATGTTTACTGTGCTCTTTCCTGATTCATCGATGGTGGAGACGATTTGAGAGCCAAATGAGTTGAAATATGATATCTCTACCATTAGTGATTTATGTAACAATTGGCTATCCATACTTAAACCACAATTTAAACCTGAGTTTAAGTTAAACCCGACTTCAGAATACGGGCCATTAACTGCATAAAAAGTCTGGAGAAGGGTGATAACAACATGTTATTTCATGTTGGGCCCACTTTTTTATAACCAAGTAACTACACTAGGTAGATAAAATATCATTATGGTAACTATTTAGATCATACAAACGAAATCTGCCTTCACTTTTAGAGCCATATCTCTATAATCCTTTGGACTAGAAGAAGCATACTGATCAACTCAATAAATCGCCAAATTTGAAACCAGAAAAATTCTATTGTAGGTGATTGATGGCTAGAAATATTTCAATTGATATATATGTAAATAAATCAGATTGACACCTGTTGCCCCCTCCCCAACCAATTTCAGGGGGGAAAATTACATGGGACTCAGGGCAATTTTGCCCCCCAAATGCCCCAAAAGAGCCCTTGAAAATCTTTTGCAATGTCAAAGATTATCCAATCTTGCAAATGCTGCAGATTCAGCTTGTTAAGTTGTAACAAGTGGAATGCCTCTGGCCGTCTCACCTGCATCACGCGGTTCAAAATAGCAGCAGTGCTGACTTTGAATACTACTCTAACTCGCACAAGATGTTCAGTGATACATGGTTACTCTTATGTCCACTTTTATGAACTAGACCAATAAACTTACAGAGATATGATGGTTATTCAACAAAAAACCCCAACATGGCCAAAGTTCATTGACCTTACATGACCTTTGACCTTGATCATGTGACCTGAAACTCGCACAGGATGTTCAGTGATACTTGATTACTCTTATGTACAAGTTTCATGAATCAGATCCATAAACTTTCAAAGTTTTGATGGTAATTCTACAGATACACCCAATTCGGCCAAAGTTCATTGACCTTTGACCTTGGTCATGTGACCTGAAACGCGCACAGGATGTTCAGTGATATTTGATTACTCATATGTCCAAGTTTAATGAACTAGACTAATAAACTTTCAAAGTTATGATGGTAATTCAACAGATACCCCCGATTCGGCCAAAGTTCATTGACCCTAAATGACCTTTGACCTTAATCATGAGACCTGAAACTTGCACAAAATATTCAGTGATGCTTGATTACTATTATGTCCAAGTTTCATGAACCAGATCCATAAACTTTCAAAGTTATGATGGGAATTCAACAGATATCCCCAATTCGGCCAAAGTTCATTGACCCTAAATGACCTTTGACCTTGGTCATGTGACGTGAAACTCATGCAGGATGTTCAGTGATACTTGATTAACCTTATGTCCAAGTTTCATGAACTAGGTCCATATATTTTCTAAGTTATGATGACATTTCAAAAACTTAACCTCAGGTTAAGATTTCAATGTTGATTCCTCCAACATGGTCTAAGTTCATTGACCCTAAATGACCTTTGACCTTGGTCATGTGACATGAAACTTTAATAGGATGTTCAGTAATACTTGATTAACCTTATGGCCAAGTTTCATGAACTAGGTCCATATACTTTCTAAGTTATGATGTCATTTCAAAAACTTAACCTCAGGTTAAGATTTGATGTTGACGCCGCCGCCGCCGTCGCCGCCGCCGCCGCCGCCGCCGGAAAAGCGGCGCCTATAGTCTCACTCTGCTTCGCAGGTGAGACAAAAATTGAAAAATCATTTTTCTTGCGTGTTCATGACAATCTTACCATACGCTGAACTCCTTGCAGTATCTGTTGAACTTTGTACATCAGAACTGGGACTAGGTGACGATGGCAGCGCCATGGCTTCACTGGCCTCCTTGCTGTCTTGTGACGAAGGCTCGCTTTCCATCGCGACGGGTGAGCTACTCCTCGGTCCAGATGAACTGGGAATCAAGTGTATTATCAAAGAGACAGGTCGATATATTTTGATTAAAACAAAGAGGCCAATTATTTACAACTAAGATTCATAACAGCAGAGCCACCAAGTAGTACTGATTTTCGGTATTTAGTACTAAAAAATGAGAAGAATACTGATAGTTTCATGTAAAATACTGATTTCTTAAGTTTCAGCTTTACATGTGGTCCTATGGTATTCTTTGAAAATACTGATTTCCTCACTGAAATACTGATTTTCAGCTTTAAAAGTACTGAAATGTTCTTTTTCTGGTTGGCAGCTCTGTAACAGGGATTAATGTTACTTCTCAAATTTGATAAGCATTTCTTGTTGTAAGAGTAAAGTTTTTGACCATGTCCTGTACAGTCCTATGAAAAAAAAAACTTGCTACATCAAATTAATTTGGTGTGGCAGTCAAAAAAAAGGGGGAACAAATTGCAATGCAATCCCAGGAAATTTATTCCCTATGTAAGAATAGATATCAGCACTTACAAAGACAGCTCAACTGTTCATTAACACTATCCTTTCATGATTTGATTAAAAAAAAGTAGAGCCACTATACTTGACCCTCGTCATAATTGTTACCATTGTATTGTATCGTATGGTATTTATTGTATCATGCATCGCAATTACAAAGACTGAATTGCACATGGATATACAATATTAAAAATGTCTTAAAACAGTGTAATTATTTACATAATTAAAAAGTACACATATATCACACACTGAATGCAATAAATAACATATTACTGCGTATTTAACCATACATATTATTTACAATAAAAAGGGTAATGTGAAACACTAGTTATTACCAATGATACCAATAATTAAAACAAAGAGGAAGAAGAAAAAAAAAGAAAAAAAAAAGAAAAGAAAAAGAAAAAGAACACGGAGGAGAAGGGGAGAAGGAGGAGAAAAGAAGATGAGGAAGAAGAAGACAATGAAATATAAAAAAAGAGACTTGAAGTAGAATAACAAGATACCATCACCATTATCACTATTTACCATAACATCGCTTCTATATCGTTGTCACCTTTAATAATCATCACCACCACTACCCATTGTCATCATCACCATCTTCACAATCCATCAACATCATCGTCTTCCAGGGAATAATTTTGCTTTACAAATTTGAATAGCATTTTTGGGCTTAACCCTAAATAGACTGGGCTATTTTCGATGCCTAAGAAGACTGTGGGGGGGGGGGGCTGATTCAGCCCCCTTTATGATCTCGGCCGTCGACTGCGTGATCGCGACGAAACTTGACACGCGCGTTACCCATGGCATAATCTGCAAAACTACACGATCAAATTCTGCGAAAAATCTCATGGCTAATTTATTATGCTAATTTATGTGTAAAATCAAAATTTTGCTTTAATTAACTAAATAATGCCCCTAAAATGCTAATTTTTGGCATACAGACAATTTATATGAATCTGATCAAATGTACTAAAAAAAAAATTCAAAATCACATTTATTTTCTTATGTATTTTATTGTTTTCTAACTTTCTTATGTATTTCTATGTTTTTCGACTTTCTGTTTTTCATTGTTTTTTCAATGGAAATTGTCGGGGAATTTATTTTGACCATAAATAAGAAGGAATTAATTGATTTCAATCAGTAAAAAGAAAAATAATGATACATTTATGAATTTTGGCTAAAAACTCTATAAATTTGCATTGGATTTGTACACAAATTCACGTTTTTGTGCAATTTTGGGTCTGCATGCACTTACAAAATGTTGCGTAATTTCGGAACCGTGTACCTGGGGGTCGCAAATTTGGTCTCAAAAGTTGCGCGAGACTTTAATGTAAAAAGTCAGTGAGCAACGCGGTCAAAAAATTTCGCGCGACGGATTTATCACGAAAAATGTCGAGGGGGGGCTGAATCACCCCCCCAGTCTTTTTAGGGTTAACCCTAAAAAGACTGGGGGGGGGGGCTGATTCAGCCCCCCCCTCGACATTTTTTGCGATAAATCCGCTGCACGAAATTTTTTGACCGCGTCGCTCGCTGACTTTTTACTTTCAAGTCTCGCGCAACTTTTGAGACCAAAATTGTGACCCCGGGTACGCGGTTCCAAAATTACGCAACATTTCGTAAGTGCATGCAGACCCAAAATTACTCAAAAACGTGAATTTGTGTACAAATCCAATGCAAATAGTGTTCTTAGCCAAAATTCATAAATGTTTCATTATTTTTCCTTTTACTGCTTAAAATCAATTGATTTTATCTTGTTTATGGTCAAAATAAAGTCCCCGACAATTTCCATTGAAAAAACAATAAAAAACAAAAAGTCGAAAAACAAAGAAATACATAAGAAATTTAGAAAACAATAGAATACATAAGAAAATAAATTTGATTTTGAAATTTTTTTAAAATCAATTTGATCAGATGCCTATCTAGAGTATGTGAAACAAAAATTAGCATTTCAGGGGCATTATTTTATTAATTAGAGCAAACTTATGATTTCACGCATAAATTAGCATAATTAATGAGACATGAGATTTTTTGCCGAATTTGATGTGATAGTTTTGTAGATAATGCCATGGGTAATGCGTGTGCCAATTTTCGTCGCGATTGCGCGATCAACGGCCGAGATCATAAGGGGGGGCTGAATCAGCCCCCCCAGTCTTTTTAGGCGTCGAAATAGCCCAGTCTATTTAGGGTTAAGAGAAAAGCCCTCAACTAATTTACGTACAGTCCTATGTAAAAATATGCTATACAAAAGACTTCATGCATAGCAGTCTTTCAAAAATTGAGGAGCAAATTGCGATGCGATACCAAGAAAGTTATTCCGTCGTCATCATAGTCATCATCGTCATCAACAACGCCACCACCACCATCATTACCAATACTTTCATCATCATCATCTCTACACATAAGCTTCATGAACAGTAGGCGGTATACTCACCCATCATCAGGAGTAAAGTTAGCATTAAATTCATTGAAGTTGGCCCAGCCCGTATCCTCGTCTCCTGTTGACGATGTAGGTTGCTCCCACCCACTTGGGGTCGTATCCATGGCAACGGGTGCTTGTTCAAAGTTTGCTTGCCATGCTATGAAAGGATGAGCAAAAGGACAATTCAAGACACCATATCAAAACATTTCCAGCCACTGTGTGAATAAATGGCACTGTAAATAACTCTGTTCATCATCATCTACTATCATTTTGTTTTAGTTGACAAGGAACATCAATTTTTGACTTGCAATAAATTCAGGCAAAACGTGCTAGATTTGTAATTTGATAGATATAAAGGCTAACTTAGAGACATATCTTCCAGGAGGATCTCCAAGCAAGTGAACTCAGTTTAAAGAGAGCTGAAGAGCCATTGACTAGCGAAATCTTGCTGCCTATGCTTTCAAGATAGTGGGAGGAAATTTTCGGATGTTGCAACTTGTAAGAAACTCAGTAGTTATTCTACCAAGTAAATATGACATATTACCATTCTCATTATTAACATCAAAACAATAATAAAAAAGGATTATCTAACTACCTTAGAGTCAACATCAATTCACATGTACAATTTATTCAAATCTTGTATTTGCTGTAGAAGAGTAATGAACAGAAATTTAGTTTTAATATCTGGCAAAACCATCAATGTTATACTGACAAAATAGAAGATTATCTCACTACCTTCTGAGTCTACATCCATCTTGACATCATCTCCATTCTGAGCAGCAAGAGGGCTTTGAGACGGCCTACCTAGAGGAGGGAACTCTTCTAGTGTGTTATCTCTCGATTCATCCCCTTCGTCTTCATCTTCATCACTACTATGGTTGGCCTGGTCGCTGCCCACTTCGTTCTTTGATACATCACTGCAAAGGATTATAAGATGGATGGTTGACAATATAGGCGAAATTAGAACTGGATATGTATCAATTATTGACATCCCACCACCATGCACGTGCCATTTCATTTTCCCAAACAGGTAAGGTATCTGCACAAAATGTTTGAATTCTAATACAGTTCACTGTGAAAATAATATTGCATGAAAGCTGGTACACGAGTTGCCAATTGCCATTTAGTGATGTATGCCTAGTAAATCTATTCTGCTAATCGTAGAGCAGGTTGAGCAAAGTGTAAAACTGTTGCTTCAATAAGAAGAGAGATTCTATCAAAATAGATTCCCCCAAATGACCTTGTAAGTTGATAAAAAATCAGTAAAATCTCACTGGGATTAATAAAA
This sequence comes from Lytechinus variegatus, assembly GCF_018143015.1. Classification (NCBI taxonomy): domain Eukaryota; kingdom Metazoa; phylum Echinodermata; class Echinoidea; order Temnopleuroida; family Toxopneustidae; genus Lytechinus; species Lytechinus variegatus. The sequence goes on along the minus strand of NC_054758.1, from coordinate 5,920,843 downwards.
GCTTGGTTTTGAATGAAGAGAACCACAAAAAAAAAAAATTCTATGATACATTTTCCTCACCTGTATGATGTGCAAGTGAAATATGAATCAGGGAATAGGGGGGGGGGGTCACCTTGACCCATCCCACACAAACATTGTCAATCAAATTTGACCTTCATTGACCTACCTTGACCTGAGTTCATCATTCGCTGTATACGTGAGCTCTTTCTCTTTATCCTCCCAGATATCTTCATCATCACTATTACTATCGTTAAAGGGTTGTACTCTTTCATTGCAGCATGCTTCAAATAGAGCAGAGTTGGGCTGTGGAGAAATAATGGATAACATAGAAAAATTAATTCAATAACATGAATTACATGATATTCTAAGTAGATGTCCCCTAGCGCCCCCTAGCAGTTCAACGACATTTGCTCCAGCGACAATTGCTCCACTATAAATTCAACACAGAAATTGAATGATTAACTTCCCCCCTGGGTTAAGCACTATATCCATTCTTATTATTATAATCCATTTCTCACTATATCCTACTCTCAACCTAACCCAAACATCAGACCCTATTGCAACCCTAACCCTACATCTTAGAAGAAATTAGGCCTAGAGCAATTGTCGCCGTCGCAAACGTCGTGTCACCATAATGGTAACTGTGTTACAACTTACAAGGTTTATTTGAATGAGGCAATACAAATTCAACCCTGATTCACACACCTGCACAAACTGTGTCATTTGAATTAGGCTTTCATCTCAAGATGTGCCGCTTATATCTTAGTTCAATCAAAGCACCTTTTACTCAAGTGAATGCAGCCACAAAACAAATTTCCAAATCTTAATCCTAACAGTTGATGCATCAATTTCCCACAAAAAAGGGGAATTTCCCTACATTCTTCATTTACAAGCTTAACAACTAATAGATGATTATGACACTGATCCTAGATTCTGTAAAGCTTCTTCATCTATCATCACAATCCACAGATCGCAGGGATGTTTACACATAAATGTACTTGGGGGAAAAGAAGGGAAATTCCCTAAAATGAAAATAATCTTGGGAGTTACTTACGTTGTCTTCGTTGGCGGATATTGAGAAGTTGATATCTGAGATCCTGTCAAATGGGTTGCTAAGAGGAAAGGAACAATAAGAAATGCTTACAAGGCATCGAAAAATATAACTTTACAATCACGAAATAACAGAATCAAGTTTGCAAGATGGGTGGAGTTATCTTCTAGGGTATGTATTGGATTGTTTTCTGAGACTCGGAAAATAATTAGAGACTTGAAATCACATATTATCATGAGGCATAGTATCATATTTGGTGGGATTTGAAGATATTGGTGGGATTTGAAGATATTTGATGTTAATTATTATGTAGATTCTTCTAGATATAAAAACCGTTGGGTAAGTTCATTTCAATATCAAATTCTTTCACCAATATTACACCGACATGTTTAATGGTGCCTTATTTTGATATCAAATCTTAGTAAATATCATCTAATTCTTTCACAAATGTTACACCGACATGTTTAATGGTGCCTTATATTTTTCGATATCAAATCCTAGTAAATGTCATGCAATATCAAATTCTTTCACAGATGACAGGTCAATGGTACCTTATCTATTTTTAAATGAAATCTTAATAAATGTTAAAACATGGGCATATCATAATGAATTTGTTCTGAATATCATGTCACAGGAATTTGCTTTCTTTCTGCCACAAAATATCCCAGCTACATGCCAGGGAAATTAGGAGGTTCCTGAAACTCTTTCCTCCCTCTCTACCCCTTGCAGCAATTGTTAAAGGCGATGGGTGTCCTTAAAAAAAATCTTCATATTGCTGCTTCATACATTTGACATCATGTATGCGGGTTGTCTTCTTAAAATAATCTTCAACTTGATGCCTCAAAGATAATTCTGAAATCTCTATAAATCATTGTACATGTATGATCGGCTTCTTGTCTTCAAATTGGCAATAGTTGTATTTTTCTGTCATTGTTTTATTGCTCAAAAACAGACAGGATCATGAACTAGAGAAAAGGATTGCATTTGGATAGTCCAAGAATTTCCAATTTGCCAATAGCACTGTGCCTTTTTTAAAAATAGATTTCTATAGATTTTATAGATTACTTTTCTTGACATCTTTTTCTGGGGGTGTCGGGCATAGAGAAGAGTTAACAATAATATAAAATGGACTCAGTTGTGTGAGAGAAACGTACCTTTTGTATGACTTTGCGTATCTTTTAGTATTCATGGAATTATAAATTAATAGGACCGGACCACAAAATGCGGTCAATTTTATAAACTAAGATTATTATTAACTAAGAAGAATGTGAATAAATACAGTTTGTTTCTTTGAGAGTAAGTTTGTTCTCTTTTAGAGTATTGGATGGAGGAACACAAATCATTTCAATGTTATAAGGCATTCCACAACTGTCAACAATCACATCAAACTACACAGCTGAACAGAATTATAAAAATCACCACAGGTACATTAATGTTGGTATCTGCTAATTTGGATACAAATACCTCCCCCATCCCTTATTATAATACGCAATTTCATAATTTTCATTACAATGGAAATTGATTAGCATGAAAACAGGAAAATGAACAAAAAATATAGTGAAAAACAGCACTGCAACAAAAAGAGCAATAGGTTAGACATAGAGAAGAAAGAAAATGTGATAGCATTTTAATAGCGAACCTAACAAAGAAACTCAAATAAGCAACAAAAAAAAGTTGTTGAATGGAAAACAGGATTATCATCACCTTCTACCCTACCTTCCTTCCTTATTGGGATGTATATGACACAGATAAAAAGATGGGAATACAAACAATTTTCAAGTTGTTTTCAATAAATAATGATAACTAAATAAAACGGCTGGAGACTAGGATAAAACTCCACTTTGACGCAGGAAAAAAAAAACAATTTTTTTCTGGGACATATTTTCTTAGTTCATCAGCCAAAATTTTGCTACACTATATTAGTTTGCATCAAACCCCATAGAAATTTCAAGGGCTCTTGTTTTAATTTTCCAGGACTTTGGGGGCATTACCTTCTCTTTTTATGGGGTGGGGGAAAGGGGGGCAACTGCCAGCCAAGATTTACTTTTTTTCTCCCTACTTTGTTGAAAATAAATGACAGAGGTACTTGCACCAAGCATAAAGGAAAACACAAAAGAATACATGATTAGTAACAGAGTATTGCAAACAAAATGAGATAAGTGATTGTTAATATAATTGACAGAACAGTAAAGAAAGGTAGAAGTGAGAGATGGAGTTAAAAAAAACTGACAAAATGGTTGATTTTTTTAACAGTAAACAAATACAAAGATGGTTCTTGAAACAAAAAATGGAAAAAGCATGAAAATGGAAAATAAATCAAAAGCAAATAGGTTCTGAAAATGGTCAATATCAAATGAATTACGAAAATTCAAGGCGAATAAAGCCACTCGTTTTGATTATTTTGTGTGTGTCTTTCAAATTACTACATGTAATTGCAAAGATTTCCCAAAATAAATTTATTCTGAACGTCGGAAATGATGCAATTGTTCCTCATACATATAGCATAATGATAAATGTATGAATAGTAAAAATCTACACAACATCTAAATCAACAATATATTATTTGACCAAATGGAAATGGCAAAATTCAGACAAACTGGTTATGAACTACAGCTTCAAAAGATCTACGATAAATAGTCACAATAATTGAAATGTAAGACTGAAAGTGGCTGGAAATAGGCTTTTATATCTTAGAAATGATAACAGGCTAATGGAATGGGATCTCAGAAAATTTGAAAATACATATCAGGGCTGCAAGATAATGCATATGAGGGCATTTAATGATAATAAACTGTAAAAACTATGATATAGCTGATATATAGTCTACACGAATAAATGTCAAACATTGTGGAGGAATGACAATCTAGTGTACATCTTTTTCAGCTATAAAAGATGTTGAAATCAGGGGCCGTCTTCCAAAGAGTTGCGATTGATCCGATCAAACGCAACTATGGATGGCCAACAACGTCAGCATCTATTATGCATATTTGTTCAAAATATTTTCCAGCTATGATGTATATTCATGCATTCATTGCTTTCTTGAAAATTCACGGTGCTTCTCTTTGTTTACAAAGGACATTTCGCAAATTTCCTGTAGAAAAAAATATGACACTGGTGGATTTCCATAGAGCTACAATTGATTGGATCAATCGTAATTATTTGTAAGACAGGGCCCAGGAATTAAAAACCGCCAAGGGATAAGTTGTGTGATCCTTTCTCTGTGACCTTGATGAGTTGTATGGATTTTAAACCATTTCATGGTAAATTTCTTGTCTGGACCATATCTAAATCTGAGTTGTTTACACTATCATGAGAAAGGCCATATATTTTGGACCAACATAATTGATTAATTCAAGGTTCAATATCACAATACTTTTATATCATAGTTATGTCATGCAGCCCTAATATATACAAAGGAGGTTAATAATAGACACATCAAGCACACACACATTACAGAAAAACGGCAAGGAAAGAAGAAACAAAGATGCAATCATCACAACATGAGAATACTACAAGACAACTAACAAGATAAACCAAGGATGAAAGAGTCAAGGAAAATGTCTGGACTTACTTCACGTTCTCCTCTTGCTCTGCAAACTCTTCGTCGTTGAAGCCGAACTGGTCAATAAAATGGGACGTCATTTGTTGCATCTGATAATCGGAGAAGGCCTGCCGTTCATACAGCGCGGCCAAAGAGAGGGTTCGAAATGCCATGTGTGTGTTGCTTACATCGTTCTTAGCACATGGGTGGTGGTGGTAGTGTAGTGGTGGTGGATTTGATGGGGGAGGGGGGGGGGCAGGGATGGGGATGTGTTTTTTAGTTGATGAAATGAGGGTTAAGGGGATGGTGATTGATCTCGGGCATGGTCTACTGGTTTCCTAACACCCTTTTGTGGGTATGGGCCTAAAATGTGGGTGTCGTCTAAAGGTTCTCATTATCTATGTAATGGTGAAAGATGAGTGTGGCAAGCTGTCCCCCCCCCCACCTCCAACCCAGTATGGATAACATATGGGTGTGGTCTTTACTTTAACCCTAGTCTGGTATGAAGATATGTGACAATGAGGGTATATTTGAGCATGAACCCCCCCCCCCTGGCATGATGATCATGATAATTGAAAGTGAACCATGACTTCTCACATTATGCAAGATATTGTTCATTATATGGTGAAAATGTGAATATCAATTAGCTTGAGAGGGTGACTATAATAAAGCTAAGCAATGTATTCTCAGAATGCTAAAATTCCATTTCAAATTGTATTCAAAAGAGAAGATGTTTACTGGTCAGCAAAGTTGCAAGTGTGATTTTCAAAGCGAATGAAATAGAGAATATAACCATTACTGGATGGGATTATTTCCCCTGAAAATTTGAGAAGCAACATTCACTTGATTTGCTCAAAATACATCAAGGTTTTCTAGAAAACTTAGTTTGATGCAAATGTAAATATTTGTGTCCATGAACATGCATCAACAGGTTTGGAATAGCTGTGTAGATTGAAATTTAAATGAAGTATGTTTGGGAATTGTGACTGGGCTCAATCTTACAACGAATTGCAATCGATTGATTATCTCAACAATACGATCTACATTTGTGCATGCTCATTGTTTTGACCAACCAGCATGCCTAATGTAAACAATGATGACTTTCTATAGTTGAAACTGAATGGACCAATCGCAACATGTTGTAAGACAGGGCCAGGATGTGTTAAGTTCATATTCCCATCTTTCTATGGGGAGCACTTAAAAACAAATTGATTCAAGTTCCTGGGGGCCCCTAACACAAAACATAGCAAACCATCATAGAACATTTTTCTACGATTGATTGCAATGACTACAATGTACAATCAATCGTGAAAATAAAGCGTACGATTACTCGCTAACCTTTGTGTGAAAGTGAAAAAGGGGTGGGGGGAGATATCCTATGATGTTGACTAATATGAGTGGATCGAGTGTCCCTTCCCCAATGTAAGAGTGCAAGCAACGAATGCACATGGTAACGCCATACAAGCAATCAATCCATTTCGATGACTTGGGAATGATAAGGATGATGGAATGTGAACTTGTATATAAATAGGGCATGGCTGATCTTTGAATGTGACATGTCATGCACTGTCTTGGGTCGATTCTTGGCCATTTCAAACTCTACATCATTAATACTACAGGATATTGACATCTACTGAACATAAACTACAGTTCACGCTTCATGGCATCAAAGATCAATATAAACCATGACTCAAACATAAAATTAAACAATTACAATTTTTTAAAAAATCAATATTGTAAAGACACAATGGCAGAATCAGATATCCTTCTTCCTTAACATAATGTACAACAAGCTTCTTGTCTTATAGGTTTTACATTATATATTTTCTTATTCATTCAAAATGACTAAACTCCAATTTCAGATTACATTGCTACGTTATAATAAATCACGAAGTACAAATCTACTAAAATCAACCTACAGAATAAGTCTTCAGTTTGAGAAGAAATTACTTTTCCGAATTACATTTAATTTCACAACAGCCTACAGTATTTACAGCATAGGAGGAATTTTGATCTTTCACTCTGTTTGCACTTTTGAAGAGTCAATGAGAACAAAACTATATTCCATTATATAAACTTTACTTGGTACGATTCTCTGTGTATTGACTAATGAATAGAAGTATAGGAGACTCACCTGTTGTAAAGCCGTGTCTTTGCCAAAGTCGATGTCCTTGAAGTCAGAATCGTCGTCTTCGCTTGATGAATGCAGCGGATGGGTACCAACCTTCAAGAAAGGATCAAAACAGGAAGATTTCATTCACCAAACTGTTTTTAAGCTAATACTACTAATAATAATAATAGGCATTTATATAGCGCCATCTATCTAGAAATATTCTATTCCGAGGCACGTTGTTATTATTATTATTATTATTACCCCGGCTTTAGCTCGAGCTGCCTCTCAGCGCTCATGCATTCAAGGAATTAATCCTGCGGGTAACCCATTTACCTCACCTGTCGATGTGGATAAATTTCTTGCTGAAGGAAATTACCCCGTGGCTGGGATTCGAACCAACGACCCTCTGTTTCAAAGTCAGAAGACTTATCCACTGGGCCACAACGCTCCAAGCTACTGAAATCCTTGCATCTGATTGGTTCAGCAAAATTTAAGTCATTGAAAATCCCTGACCAACGCCCACGTCTAAAATACATGATAATTCAAAATGTTATCTAGATAGGATGTACATTCATAAATCCATTGTTTTCTTGACAATTTGGTGTGTTCGCATTTGTTTATAGAGGACATTTTGCAAATTTCCTATAAAAAAATTACAACACTGATGGATTTCCAGAGTTATGATAGATTAGATCAATCGTAACTCTTTGAAAGACGGGGCCCTGGTGAACACATGGGGTATTTCATCAACATTAATCTTCCCAGAAGTTGTCAGGGGCCCTGTTCAGAAAGAGTTGCGTTAAAACGCAAGCCCAAAAATCAATCGCAAGTCCCAAATGCGCGCTGTTGATTGGTTGAAAATGAAGTTGCGCATGATTTTTAGAGTTGCAATCGATTGCAACTCTTTCCGCAACGGGCCCCTGATCTGACAACTCTCCTTGATTTTGATTGGATGAGAAGTGCAGGTGTCTGATTGTTACTAAGCCAACTGTCCAATTGAGCAGATTATGTCGGATAAAACATCCGGCAAGTCCATTCAAAATCCTGTGCTATATGAGATACCCCCAATTTTTCTTGGCTTTTACAAAGTGGGAGTGAATTTCCTACAACCCTGATCAGACTCTGACAAACCTTACCAATTCAACTAGATTCCTCTTGTTAGTTTCTGCTAGACTTCCAGCTTGAAATGAACTCCATTTCTCTCTAACCTCTTCTGGTATATATTCTATTATAAAATAAACAAAATATAATCCATAACAAACTTAAAAAAATAGAACTGTCTCTCAGCAGGTTAGATTTCCATCATAGCCTTGATTTATCCATTATTGCATTCCTTCTCCATCTCGGATGAAATAGCATTTACTAGCCATGTCATAATACCAATGCCGTAACTCCTACATGGCATATAAATGAAAGTAGGATATTATTATTATTATAACCCTGATACAGTTTTTTATCTGTTCACTATTGCATACTTTTCTCCCTATCATGGGTAATAGCATTTACTATCCTTGTCATGTAACCCATGTTGTAATCTTTTCAGATTACTAATATGTACAACTTGAATATTATTATAATTACCTTGATAAAGAGATTTGATCTATTCATTATTGTATCCTTTCTCCATCTCCTGTGTAATAGCATTTACTATCTCTGTCACATTACCAATGTTGTAGCCACACCATATTACATAGAAGTGGAATATAACTATTATTACCTTGATAGAGAGATTTGATCTGTTCATTATTGCATCCTTTCTCCATCTCCTGTGTAATAGCATTTACTATCCCTGTCACATTACCAATGTTGTAGCCACACCATATTACATAGAAGTGGAATATCACTATTATTACCTTGATAGAGAGATTTGATCTGTTCATTATTGCATCCTTTCTCCATCTCCTGCGTAATAGCGTTTGCTATCCTGGTCATGTGACCCATGTAACCTCTTCTCGACCTGCCCTGTTTCTGTATGACCTCATTCTCCTCCCATGCCTCCATTACTTTGGGAATTAGCTTGCTTTCTGTGAACAGCTGTAAATGGGGAAGCATATAGGTGCCGTTAACATATTGCATGGTATTATGAAAGAATTGATAATGCAGGATCAAAATCTTCACCAGTACGTTTTACATTAACAATAGATTTTTTTCCTTTTTTTAAATGAAAACTGATAAAACATTGTTCTAAATGTCTGCAAAGAGGATTACTTTTGTTAAAACTCCATTTTCCAGACGTTTTCAAATTCAAATCTGCCTACTTTAAATCGAATCCCTTGGGACTATGAAAAAAGTAAAACTTTGCAACCAGAAGTTTGAATAAAAACGAAATTAATTAATTTACTTCTGAAACTTTCTTCAACTCAGAGAATGTCACCTTAAGCACACTAACTGTAAAAGCTCATCTCTGAACAGTTCAATGTGGAATTACATTTCATGCAAAAAGACTATTACTTAAGAAGCCGCACACTCTAGACTTCCAATGCTGGCATAGTTGTTTTTCAAAACCGAAAGTGAAATTAGTAGGCATTTAGAATAATTAATGATTGAATATGACCCCCATCAACCTTCAAATAATGAAGTAAAGTTTATCATTTATGATGGTTACCATGTTTTGAAGTGGTTTATTACAGGAAACCACTTTCACATCGATGTCTAGGCAGAGTCAAAAGTGGTTTTGTGTCAATTCATGTTAAAGGGGAAGTTCACCCGGACATCAGTTTGGTTTCAATAAAAGATGAAAAGTAAGATAACCAAATTGAAGATTTTGTGAAAATCAATCAAAGAATATCAAAAATAATGTAGTTTTCTAAGCGTGATTCTGTGATGTTGCATGTAAGCAGCTGCCCAAAATGAGATGCTCAAATGAGATCCAAAAAAATTCCCACAAATATTTCCCTCTTAGAAGCATGTATGAAAGAATGCATCTGATGAAACAATGGACAGAGGTAAAACAATTCTTCTTTCCTTTCTTTTTTTTAAGAAAATAGTTGTCTTATGGCCTTTTTATCTATGAAGTAAATGAAATATTTTTTTCCTAATTTATCATAAACATAGATAGTGGGCAGATATTGTTGCAAGAATTGTCTGCAACTGACAGCAAAAAATCATTTGAAAGATCAACTCAGTCTATATCACGTCAATTTTTCAATTAGGCCTACTACTGAAAGCAGCATAATAGTAATCAGTTAGTTATATTTGCAAAATTGACTTGTTATCAATGGAAATGTGTCTATCAAAGCCCTTTAGTTGATATGTAAGTCAAAGTTCATTCAAATGCATGCATAAAACCAAATTCATGTTTCAGTGGGTAATCACTCAAGTTGTGGTCAGAAAGGTTTTGTGAAAGGAGGGCATAAGGACAACTTACATGTACTAAGAGCGGATGTTGCGTCTTGCCTTCTTCAGACTCTGTTGGGTTGTTGGAAAGTATTGTACTAATTGACTTCTCCACCTCTAAATGTAAGAAGTTATTCCATGCATACGTTAAGAAGAGATCCTGTAAGAGGGGGAGAGAGATAAAAAAGATGCATTATTGAATGGTGGAATCTGTGGGCAAAGACCACTAGGAGGGTACACAAGAGGTATGGCTATGTGAACATATTTTTTTTGGTAAAAGCTTGAAGCCCAATATTGTATTTGTACTTTTCTATGTCTATCTTTCTTTCACTGCACCATGGGCACAGAATTGATTTGGTGCATTACAAATCCCATCTACCGGTATTATTATTACTATTATGTAAAAAAATTTGTTTTATTGTGGAAATTTACCGATTTCACATCAAAATTTATTTTGATGCCTGATCAAAATAAAAAAAATCTGCATTTTTATATGTTGTTTATCTTAAAACCCCTTACCAGACATGGAATAAATCTGAAAATTTTAGGACAAAACCTTTCGACAATGGCCTTCTTGTATCCGATCACTAAATTTGTACCATAAGTGCTAAAATTGTGATTTTCTATATAAGTGACACACCACCCTGTAGTATGAAATATGTCAACTTACCACTAATTTCTTGATGGTACCTAGTCTTGCTAGTTCAGCATTGATTGCAGCTGTGTTTGTTATGAGTAGTGAAGAGACTAATTTACTGATTTGTAACCTAACATTGCCTAGAGGTGGTTCTAGCTTGCCGACTGTCGTTGACATTTCTTTTCTCTGTAAGTAAAAACAATAGAGATTACTTGGTAGATTGAACACTGAAAGCAATTACAAAGAGAAGTTGTAATAATTTGTAAGGCTACAGGAATGATCAACAATTATCTGTGTTTTTTTCTTCCCCATGGGCCTGTAACATAAAGTATATTCTCAACAATACAATTGATTACAGCTGTAAATCTATAGTAAACTATGTACAAAATCCAATAACAATGTACCTCTTATGTTACAGTGCACACTGCAGAATGATAAATTAATGACTTTGTGATGTTGCTTACCGAATAATTAATTTTGCACTATTATGAGCACTAATATCACTAATATGGCGATAACTCGTCAACCCTATAATTACCACACTGCCTTCTGCCTTGTATCATTCATTTTCATTTAAAATGAATTCCATGACATTAGTAGCTATGCAAAAAAATACAGGAATTAACTGATACATCATTCATTATGCATCTTTTGGCACTGTCTACATAGTAAATATAATTTGTAAACTCCATTTTAGTGGTATTGGTGTATGTACAAATGTGAAAGGAACAATATTTAACAATAAATTTCAAAATTTCTCTGTATAAATAGGCTGTACTCCTTACCCCAGGTGGATCTTCTAATAACTGCTGCATATCTGCTAACCTACTGACGACTGCTTTGAGTGTACCGCTGACCCCCCTAGCTAACCTCTCTGCGTCCAGTTGGGTCATCTGTTCTTGACCGTCTGGACCAAAGGACAATGCCCATGCAGCCCTGGAAGAATCAAAGGAAACACATATTATTTGACATAGAAATTAATATCCAATTTTTCTCAAACTTTCATTGATCCATTTCTTTGATTTTCAATACTGTTGATAAAATTGCTAAACAAATGAAAAGATAATTTCCAAAAGGAGAGCTATACATAAGAGAAGCAAGAAGGGCAGAGAATAGGAGATAGACAGAAAAACAGAACTAGGAGGAAAAGAAGACATCAAGGAGGAAAGAGATCACAAGGAGCTCTGAACCATATCATCCATTGTGCTACTTTACATACATTTAAGTACTAACTACAAAACTATATTTTATACAACCAGTTCGCCTGAACCAAGCATTTGGTCTAATTTCCATTCAGACCATCGACCATTTCCTCCAATGTCAAGTAAGGCTATCTATACCCACTTAGTTCATCCATGTAATCTCAAGGTGGTCTCAAAGTGCAAAATATCAAGTATACAAAATGGGAAATAGATCATCTCGGCATCGTAACACAAAGGTTTGCGATTAATCACTGGTTTGGAAGAGCAATTCTGATTGGTTCCTGGTCAGTCTACTGAGTAAAATGGGCATGTAACGAAGATCCCGATAGGCCAATTCATTTAGCGAGTGATCGCTAAGCTTTGTGGTACGGGGCCCAAGCATTAGACTCAAAGGCAGCTACGCTAATTAGCATAAGACATGGGGGCTGTTTTATAAAGCTGTTTGTAAGTTAAGAGCGACTTTAAGAAAGACTGGTGATCCTTTCTTAGGCGTTAAACCATCGCCTATTAATCTACCATTTACAACAGAAAAGGATCACTAGTCATTCTTAAAGTTGCTCTTAACTTACAGCTTTATGAAACACCCACCAGGAGTAGTAGAAATCAAACGGCAATGAGACCAAATTGATAGCAGACCTAACAGGGCCCCATCTTACAAAGAGTTGCGTTGATCCAATCAACCACAACTATGGAAGGCCAGCAACATTAACATCTAAAATGTATGATTGTTTAAAATATTTTCTAGATATGATGTATATGCATACATTCATCATTCTCTTGAAAATTCAGTGCATGATTGGCTCTGATTACAATGGAGAATTTGCAAATTTCCTGTAGAAAAAATTATGACATTGATGGATTTTCATAGAGTTGAGATTGATTGGATCCATTGTGCACGCGTCGTGGTCTAGGGCTTCTGACTCTTGCCTTTCAAACAGAGGGTTGTGGATTCGAATCCTAGCCGTGGTGTGTTCCTTCAGCAAGAAATTAATCCACACTGTCCTGCACTTAACCGAGGTGAGGTAAATGGGTACTGGCAGGAAATGATTCCTCAAAAAGCTGTGTGCACCTGAATTCGTAGCCTAGCTCATTCGGGTAAAAATAATAGCAGGGCCCACTGGGAGAACAGTTTTCGGAACTGAAGTGGCTACCCTGGGTAAAAATACTGTTATTATTATTACTCTTTGGAAGGCGGAACCCAGGTTTGGCCCATGAGTTTCTAGACCACCGGAGAAGAGACCAACTGGTTGCAGACCAAGTGGTCCTGGACTAAGTAAATGTAATGCAACTTACCCTTGTTTCCTAAATTCCAATAATGAGAGTAGAACTGATATACCATTGACTATTGCTGATTCTGATATCGTGCCCTTGAACATGTGATCTAGTAACTCTGATACAGTTTCTTCCCTGCAAGACAAACAAGAGAGTAAATTGTTAGACACTCGGTACTTAGAGAAACAACCATTTGTTTTGATGGGTGAAGTCCCCAAGAAAAAAAAATGCTCAAAAATACCAAAGAAACATCAAATCCCAATGAGTGTGTTGTAAAATTATCAAGAAAGGTAGGGACTGGTTTCCATTTTTATTCAAGGAAGCAGTACATTGATACCTCTTGGAATTGTCAGATAATCACCAAGAATGAGCCATTTTGGAAAAAAATAGGGTGACAGCTATCGCCTTAAAATAAGTTGGAATACTGGCTTTATCCTTAAAAGTAGCATCCTTGGCAGTGGTATTTACCCTAAGCAAGCCTGACTTTTTTGGCTGCTCTCTTCATGGACCAGACATATAGAAGCAACTGTCTGAATTATCTTTTTTTAACTATATCCTTGAAATGTACAAGTTCCGATTTTGGTGCCCTTCAAGGATTCTTACTTCTCAAATTTTATAAATGACCTACACTTACAAACAATATGCTAGATTCGTTCTGAAATCCAGCTATTACTCCCAACAGCAAATGTGAAATAATACATACAACCACAATACAATGAACTCAATATCCTACTTACATTTCTATTGTTGTGAGTAAAGGATCATTCTCTGCACATTCTTGTAATTGTGACATGTGTTCCCTAGTGAGTCTGACGATATCACATAACGTCTGCGCTGCGTTGCTATGCGTATCTTCTGACTGTTCTGTATCTATGAGGTCTACTAATCTCTGGATAAACCTTTGATCGTTTAACCACTGCATGGAAAGAGAAAAGAAATAAGAAATTATTAGGTTGAAGACTGATAGCTGGAAAAATTATTTGAATTTTTACCCTTCCACAGGGTTCCTTTATGAACAAAAAAAAACTTCTTCACAAAACATGTTGATACATATACAGAAATATTTCACAAAAGATCAGTTCATACGATACATCCATGAATCATACCTATTAAAAAGGTAGAAAAGAAGACATTTGTGGAGCTGAAACCACTTTTTTTCGAAATTCTTTTAGCTTTAAGAATTGTTTTGGCTATATACTTCTCCATATCATAATAATTTTTTATCACTATCAAGATCTTTTCAAAGGATGGTATTTGATTCTTATATTTAGCTGAGTAAATTTCTTTTCTTACAAATGATCAAAACACAATTTATAGCTGGAAAGATGCTCGAGTTTTAATCGTTTATTATCTATTAGTTTGGGGGATGGCAAGAAACTGGTTTCTACTGGGAAATTGAAATCTATCTCGATATACTAGTATGCCCAGAAAAAAGCTAAATGTGGGAAAATTAAATTATTAAGAACACCAATATCTAAGTGATCGGTCTACAGATTTTCATATTCAACAGTAACCATTAACATACCCTTTCCGACTTCCCAACCACTGAGCAGTCTGAAATATTCTCAACTAAACCAGGTCAGACATTTTTTACTTTGTAAATTCGTCAATTCTAATCATAAATCATCTTGTCAACCTAGATCATTTTGTCACTCTTCCAAGCAAACCACACCCTGGAACAAGGGTATATTTCATGGAGACTTCTTGTCAGTGATTTTCACCCACAGTTGTTACAAGCTACTACAAATCCTTGAACCTGATTGGCTGAGAGCAAATTAGTCAGTGAGAATCACCCTCCACGAAACGCTCCCAAGAATGACTGGGTGGCAGTATTTGAGGTCAAGCACTGAATCATAATGTCACATCATATGGACATCAAGACGATACAGTCTCTGCAAGTCCTAAAGGTTTCATTTGACTGGCTGCCGGTATAGATAAATGGGGGATTTCCCATCATGCCCGCCGATTGGCGGTATAAATCTGACAACTTGCAGAACTGATTAAATCTGACAACTTGCAGAACTGATTTAATCTTGATGAAATGCTTGTATCAGAATTTTTTTCTACCTTACAATTCTGAGATTTTTGTATTGAATACTTATCTATATCAGATTTAAATTGCTCTAACAAGAACTAGATGGATTCTTCCTTCCATGTCATAAAAATTAATTCTTTCACCATCATGACATTTTTTATCACATGGAAATCACCTTTTATATTGGAGAATTCAATAATAAATTTATCAGTCTACAACAAAGAAATGTTGTCATAGCTATTTGTATCTCATAAGGGGTGATATCACTAAGAAGTTGATTTTATGAAATCTACAAGAGATTAGTTTCGTTGCTACCAAAAGAAACCCTACCTTTCTAAGCCATGTTGCATAAAATTCAACACTGAAGTTACTCTCATCAATCATGAATACTACCATCGCAACAATTCTAAACAGCCAATCAATATCAAAATGCCCATGCTACTAGCAGCTCCTCACAAAGTTACCAATGGTTAAGTTTAGTGCAACAGGGTCCTAATAAAAGGCATGACACTGAACTTACATTGAGGAATGATATCCTGATTTCTGGTGATTCAATACATGTGATTAGCCTAAGAATAAGATCCATTATAGCAGACACTTCTAAATGAGAAAGGAGCAAGCCTATGCAGTCCTCTTTGCTTTTGATGAACTCGACGACGACCTCCGGTCTTCTGGATAGCAACGATCCTATCGTCTTACTGAAGAAGCTTGCTAGGAGGGGGTTGAGTGGGGCTGGTCTGTCTAAGAACTTCCATAAATTTGTGAAAGCAGTCTGTTGGGAGGAATAAGAAAGAGCAATTTCTTATTGCATTTAGAATATTTTCATGAATTGAAAAAAAAAATGAAAAGGTAAAATTATGTGGGAGCTCCGGGTTAACTTGGCCCTGTAATGCCCTTAAGAGCCTTGGAAAAACTAAAAAGGACCCCTAAGATTTCCATAGAAACAACAAGTAAACTTGTAGTCAATTTTGGTTGGTTAGCTCACAAGTAGCCCTGGAAATTTTATTAATTTTTACCCAATTAAAACCATTTATTATTATAACTCAAAATCACACAAAGACAGAGAAAAGGCTAGTTGAAATATGAATTCACTATCAATCTTTGTTCTTAAATATATGCAAAATAACAGACATTTGGAGGTAAAGCCTTCCAAAAGAACAATGCCAAATTATGAAACTCTTCCCTTATGATATTGCACCACTTGAAATGAATGGAATATTGAAGTTGGGAAATCTAACACTATTCAGTCAGTTTCAGATCAACATTTCATTTTGCTACATGCACTAACAAAGTAAATTAACATTTATAAATGGACTTTGAATAAAGTCTTTCGAGGTTTCTGTTAGCAATAATATGAATAAACACTGGCAACATTAACTTGGGTTTGGGGGGTAGGGTGACTCACATCTGTGTCTGCTAATTTGTCGCATATAGCGGCCACGTCTGACGTGAGAAGCTCACAGGCCATGTTGGGGTTCTTGTACTGTACAGATTCATGTAGATCTTGGGACGGTTCAGTCGTTATCAGGTTGACTAGCTCCTCTATCACGTCTGTCCTTACCAGGCTAAAAATAGAATAGAGATTTAATGAGAGATGGCATGGTGGCAAGCAGAGGTTTGGATTATAGGGGATCAGTCATTAGTGTATAAAGCGTGCTGTAATATTTCAATTCAATGCCTGTGTTAATGTTCAGAGCAGGTAACATGAGGCTTGGTGATTTGATTGTGGGGCTGGTCTTTTTTTTATATGATTGATCACACACAATCCTCAATGAAATCAATCGCAAAAATCTGCCCCACAATAATGGATATCTGGGCCCCGTTGTACAAAGAGTTACGATTGATCCAATCAATTGTAACTATGGAAAGCCAGCAAAGTAACCATATGAAATGCATGTTTGTTCAAAAAAATTCTAGACATGAATCCATATCCATAAATTCATTGATTTCTTGACAATTTGGGGTGTTCTTCTTTGATTACAAAGGACATTTTGCAAATTTCCTGTAGAAAAAATTATGACACTGATGGATTTCCATAGAGTTACGATTGATCGGATCAATCACAACTCTTTGTACAACGGGGCCCTGTCTTCCAAAGACTTGCAATTGATCCAATCAACCACAAGTATGCAAAGCCAGCAACATCAACATCTAGTATGCATCTTTGTTCAAAATATTTTATAACTGATGTTTATTCATTCATTCACTGTTTTCTTGCAAAGTCAGTGCGCTTCTCTTTGTTTACAAAGGACATTGTGGACATTTTCTGTAGAAAAAATTATGACACATGGATTTCCAGAGTTGAGATTGATTGGATCAATTGTAACTCTTAGTAAAGACAGGACCCTGAATTGGATGTCTTTGTTTGTACAACTTACGCACAGGGGTGCATTTTTTTTTATTCTTTTACCTATATTTTGGGACACAAATTGAGGAAGGATACAATACCTTGTAGTTTCCTAAAAAAATATGAACAGCCACCACTAAATGAGAGCACTGCACTTAAACAGCAGATATAGACTTGACAGTGTGCACTATTTGCCATCCACCAATACATCACCAAATGTACAAAGCCAATGGCCTGGCCAAACAAAACAATCGGTGTTGCGCAACTATCTCTAACTACCATCATGCATGTAATCCAATTGCATTCAATAGGAAAACCTCCAGGAAGATTACGCAACACCAGATGATCAAATTCTCATTAAAAGCCACATATAGCCCTGACTCATTAGATAGACGAACTTACCCTGCATGCATACATGTACTTGTAATCAAGGTACACTTGGCAAGCCTGGGCCCTGTTGCATGAAGAGTCACTACTATGGTAACTGTGCCATCCAATGGTTACTACCCTGGGAACAAAATCAAGGGCCATTGGATGGCAAAGTTTTAATGAAATAGAAACTTTTGTGCAACAGGGGCCCTCGTAGTGGTGTTCATAAAAGACATACTGTAATCCCTGGGTGACTGAATAAAAAAAATTCTGTTTGGCACTGCAGCTATAGTTGCCTACCTGCTTCTGTGCATTCCAAATTACTATTTCTATAGTGAATGGTTATTCACTACAGGTTATTAATAACCTAAGTTTTCCTTATTATTTTCCTTAAGATCATTTATTGAATGTAACAATATCATTATTGGATATGAATCACACATGATTATGATCAAGATGAAGCTCATATTGTTACAAAATCAAGAATTCTCGATAGACCAAAATCATCGTCATGCAGATTTAATTTCGGCAGTCACACCTGGAAGCCATTTCATAAAGCTGTCAAGAGTTTCTTTAAGAACGTCTGGTGATCCTTTCTTGTGGAAAATGTTATTCACCATGAAAAGTTCAGTGGCGATTATTTAGTGTGCAAGAAAGGATCATCAGTCGCTATCAAAGCTGCCCTAACTCACAAACATCTCTATGAAACACCGCCCTGCTTCAGCTAACGCCATGTATAGAAGAGCCACCCATAAAGCCCACATATCAAGGCCCTGTCTTGCAAAGAGCTGTGATTGATTCCATCAACCTCAAACACATTCATATGAAAATCCATCATTGTCAAAGTTTTTCCTACTGAAAATTTGCAAAACATCCTTTGCAACCAAAGAAGATGCACTCTGAATTGTCAAGACAGCAATGAATGAATGAGTATGTAAAATCTAGAAAACATTTTGAACAGTCACGTGAGGTGCGAGTGTTGCTAGCTTTCCAGTTTTAGTTGATCTGGGGTCCATTGCAGAAAGAGTTGTGTTTAAACGCAAATGACTCAAAATCAATCGCAAGTACCAAATGAGCGCTGTTGATTGGTTGAAAATGAAGGTGCACATGATTTTTAGAGTTGCAATTGATAGCAACTATTTCTGCAACGGGCTCCAGATCGATAGCAACTCTTTGTAAGTAGGGGCTCAAGTTTGCCTTGATTGTATAAATCCCATACAATTACAGGAAAGAATCTGTCTTTCGACATCCTGCTCAGAAAGGCCACTTTTTCTCTCCCTGGACTGGGCCCGTTTCATAAAGGACTTGGAACTTTGCCATAATAGCAACTACCATGGTAACAGGGCTCAGCAGCCAATCATAATCAAGATTACCATGGTAGTTGCCATAACGGCAAAGTTACAACAGTTGCAAGTCCTTTATGAAACGGGCCCCTGGTCTTTCTACTCAGGTTCCCATTTCATAAAACTTGTTACAATAATGAATTATTATTTAATTACTGTCTAAAGCTACTGATATCATTTGATTTGACTGCAGGGCTCGAATTAATCCAAGGCCATCCAAGGCCATGGCCTTATACCCTTTTCATAAACCTATCCTCCAATTAGCCGCCTAAGAGTAATGCGGATAATTCAATAAAAATTGCGTTCATAAACTCCGAAAATAAGCCGCATTATTTTTACGAGCGCCCGTCCTGAAAAAGGCGGATAATCGCCATGACAACTGGACACGCCCCCTCCGATGCAGTTGTGTTGGAAAAGGGTGACCTTGTGACCGCACCATGGCAATTATCCGCATTATTTGGAAATGCGTTCATAAACTCAAAATCTTATCCCGATGCCGCTATTATGCAGATAATAGCAGCATCAGAGTAATGCGGATAACTCTTGTCCTCCTCCAATTTTACGACCAAATTATGCTGCTATTAGCCGCCTAATTCATTTTAATTGGGTTTATGAAAGGGGTATTAGATGCCCTCAGAAATGGCCTTGATGCCCTTTCAAATATTTGTAGACTTAAGGCCAAAATAACTGCCCTTTTTTGCTGTGGCCTTGGTGCCCAGCGGTAATCCAGTGCATGTGCCCCATTGAAAAGTGCATTTATTATTGATGCCCTTTTTTTGGTGGCCTTGGATGTCCCATAAAGTGAAAACTGCCTTCCCTTTCCTTAAGTGCCCTTTTAAAAAATGGCCTTGCCCCTTTAAATTCTTAATTCGAGCCCTGTGACTGGCTTGTAATAAGCTTGCTTTAGAAATTGTGCATGTTATTATTTAATAACTTTTATTTAACAGGCCCCACATTTCACTGCATCACATTGTAACAGAGCAGAATGATAGTATAAACATACATGCACTCCTCGATGTGTGACTTAACTACGTTGTATTGCTTTGAAATGAACTTACAAGTCTATAAGTTTCCTGTTCTGTCCTTTACATTCCTGTAATACATCGTCTTCCTCTAGTACTTCTGTTAAAGTGACATCCTGAAACAAAATACCACATGAAGAGTGATCACATAAATGTAGAACTCATATTTGCTTTCATAATTCACTTGATACAGTTAAAACTTGTCTTGAGGGACACTAGTTAGGGGACACCTGTCTATACTCAATAGTAAAAAAAATTGTCTCTGGTGGCCACCAAAATCCGATTTGAAAAGAATGTGTTACAGAAAAAGAGGATATATTTCTGTGCATGAAGCAATGTAGTGGAGAGAAAATCTGACAAACTTTCATAAAAATATCAAGTATCAATTTGACCAAATCCAACATTACATGATGATAAACATGGTAGGAAGCACGCTTCCCTGGGGCACCCCTGGACCAGAGGGTCTGGCCGGCAGACTAGCACTAAACTGGGCCGAGCTCTGTTTAGAGCCACTTTCTGCCAGGATATGACTGCATGCATGTCTTCCCCTGCCAGATTTGTGCATGGAAATCACTACACTTACGTAGATATCCCCTCAACCAGATCCCGATGGATCAAATAACCTTGTAGACAGAACAGAGTAAATGAAGCCATGTGATAAGTGCCGAAGACAGTATGAATACATCGCTTACTTCGCCTAATGCTTCAAAATTATGAAGAAAATGAGGGCATTGCCCTCGACTACAAATGAATGTAGACGTAATTAGATCTCCTTGGTGCAATGCATTATTGATCTAATAGTTGCTTTCCATAATCTCTTTCATTTACTTTTCCATTGACTTCACTACTACCCAATATTAAACCCAATTTCACAGCATACAATACAGATCAGGGGAGCGTTTCATGAAAGGATTTTATCCGACAAGTCCTTTTTTATCCGACCATTACCACAGCAACCGTACCTCTCAGCCAATCAGAATCGGGACAAGTCAGATCTGACAACTTGTCGGACATAAATGTTGATGAAACACTCCCCTGGGGTCCGTTTCACGAAAGTGGTCAGCACTGACAAGTTGTCATTCTCCGACAGTTGCCATCGCAACAGTCAGAGGCAGGTCCTTCTTAGCCAATAAAAACCAAGGATTTCACTGAAACAGTTAGCACTGACCATTTTGTCAGTGCTGACAACTTTGATGGCACCCCCCCCCCATAGCAAAAAGAGCTGCACTTAAACCCATGACGACAGATGCAACTGATAAAATCAAATGCAAGTCCGAAATGCACACTTCCGATTGATGGGATTTTTTTTTCTGTAACAGGCAACTGGATGCACTCCAGACCTTATTTTTCCCACCAGGTTTAAATTCAGCAAAGACTACTGCAATCACTTCATAATTACTTCTTAAAGAATACAGAAAGACAAATTTCATAAGGGGTGTCAGGTTGTTCTTCCATCATGAGTCAGGTTCTATGAATTTCTGGAGGGAAAGTGGAGGAAGTGATTCATTTTGACCTGGCACACAAGTACACTGCATGGTCTCCAACAAGTTAAGATCTGGAGAATGTCAAGCAGATACTGAGCCAAAATACCAACAATAATAAGTGTACATGTAAATGTACTGGAAAATTTGGGTAAAATATTTACACCCCCCCCCCCCTCCCTTCCAGTCACAACAAGCAAAACAATTTTTTCGGGGGCTTCTTTTCACAACTGCATTAATCTGCAACATTGGAGACCTTAACATTGCGATGAATGGGTTTCCAGTGCTTCCACTTTTTGGTTTCAAGGGGTTTTTTTATTTACATTTCGGGGGCTAAATGCCCCCAGCCCCATGTATATTTTTCCTGTATAAAAGTGACCTGAAAAGGAGGATTAAGTTACCAACAGCACATTTGGCTTTCAATTCACAATTACGAAACCTTCATACAGACACACTGTTGGATGATTGATGGCTTGGTAGTGGAGTTCAAATAGGTATACCAGTGTTAATAGACTAAACATGGTATTACATTGTATTGTTTTTCATTTCATATTACTCTAGCATTGCAGGAAACATTGTAAAGACACGCACAGATCCGGATTTCCATACCAAAACAAAATCCGGTCCTTGAGCCAGTTTGCAGTTTCTGATGTGAATGAAAGTGTACCAGACCAGGTCTCCATGTAAACAAAATAACATTGCCAGTACACACTGGGAAAACCAGTTGATAATTGGCTGTTTAAACAATGACTAGATTTCCTGTGTGTTCAGGTGGGTGTTTCACAAAGCTGTTCGTTGTTTGTATAAAGTTACGAGCAACTTTAAGAACGACTGGTGATCCTTTCTTGTGGAAAATGGTAAATTCATTGGCGATGGATTAAGCGAGCAAGGTTCACCAGTCTTCTTAAAGTCGCTCTCTTAAAGGTATTGTTTAACTTTGTGAGCAGCCGATTTAAAAAATTCTCAAACCAAGATGAAACATGTGTACAAGTTCATGTATTAGAACTAATAAACCCTGAAAACAACCATTATTGAGAATTAAAAGCTAAAACTACAAGGCAAACCCCTATTTTGTAAATAGGCGTCTTATAGACACCTAAATAGTACACATAAGTGTATGGGATGAAATTAAGATGGTATTTCCGGTCACTTTATATTTCAATTTTTGAAGCACTAAATAATCATTTTCGAACGCAATTTTTTCTAGGCTTCATTTTTGGAACATATCACAGACACAGGTGACAAGTGTGACCTTCTAGCTCAGATTTTTTTAAAGTCAAACCAATGTTAAACAATCACTTTAACTTACGAACAGCTTTATGACAGGGCCCCTGGAAGGAAGTTTATCGTGGAGGCATGTAAACATACATATTTCAAGATGGTTTACGGCAATCATTCATGCATTTCCTCCTTGATTGTAACAGTCACACCAATGAAACTGATTCCAAACCTCCCAATGTTTCTATGCCACTGGTAATAACACAAAATCTTTGGTCATTCTGGATTGTGTGTAACTAGTTTAACTGTAACTTATTTTTCAATCCAGATTATTGAATTTCTGTAGCAAACATGTGACAATCAAGCAATATTTACATTTTTGAAGACTTTGTTGCCATGGCTCAAAAACCTTTTCAAATCCTGCTTATCAAAATAGTTGCTATTTTCAACACCATGGATGAATGATGAATAATACCAACTTGACCTTGTAAAGGGGAAAAATCACAAGGAGATCCAAGCAATTTCACCCCTGAAATGCTCTGACACCTGGGGCCTGTAACAAAAAGCTTAGCAATGATCGTACATTTTTCTACGATTCCATTGACAACAATGTACAATCAATCGTGACAATCAAGCGTACCATCAATTGCAATCCTTTGTGTAACGGGACCCTGGAAAATATATTTTTTTTAAATCCCTGTAAAATTGTCTTTCACTACAATGACAAAGCGTATCCAGTGTTGAAGATCTTGGCAGTGGGCTGTGAAAAATACATTGTAGTAGCCCCCTCCCCTTAAACAAAAATATTTTGACCTTTTCATAAAAACTTTTAGTTCTCTTCATTCAACTTTACTTATCCTGCTATGAACATTTCCCTACAGTAGTATATTCTTTTCTTTGTTAAAACGTTGGTCACATTTGCTCTATTGCGGCCGTACGGCAAGTCAAAAACAGTTTTATTCATTTTATTCAAACCACCTATATGTAGCTGGTACAAAAAAAATGTTAAAATGGCTGTTTTCGACTAGCCGTATGGCCACCATAAAGGAAATGTGGAGTGTGGCTCTTACCTCTTTTTCTAGCAACGTGTCAATATGTGACGTCGTCGGCATACCAAACCTCCAAAACATGGCGAAGGTGTCCGAGGCAGCATGCCTGTCAGAAAGAAAAGATAATGAAGAGTTCATATCTTGTCGTCCAATACCTATTTCTTTCCCTTTTATAACAAGGCAGATATCGATTGCATGGACTCAAGCCTTGACATCCATGAAGATTGACAAGACTTGATGAGGGGCATGAGATTTCCCAAAACCACAAGCAGCTTGAGTATTACTTGGAACAGTGTCAATAGTAACACTCATATGCACATAATCAATGATCACAAATTCTATTGCAGAATATGGGAATTCCCCTTCCTTTTAATGGTTGCCAAAAATCAATGCAGATTGCGATAGTGATAGTTCACAACATTGACATTTTTACAAGTGACCATAGAGAGGGGGGAAATGTAAAGTTTAGAGAAAGGAATGCTCCTTTTATACATGTCTAATCAATTATCATTAAAAAAAATATTGACTTGAACTTGAAGTTTGTACCTTCTTTTTATCCACTGGCATGCACTGCAAAGCTCCTATTCAATATACAGTACATACATTATACACGTACACATTATCAATAATAAATCCAATGTACGAGATGGGAATTCCCCTTCCTTTATAATGGTTACCCAACTTCAATACAGATAGTTTAAAGAGAAAGTTTGTAGTATACATGTACGTCATCAACAGCATCATTGCACTTGGGGTATGAAAATAATAAATTATGCGCAAGCACTCCAGTATAAGAAAATATCTTGTGCTTGAGGGTTATCAAATATAACATCATTATGAAAATGATTCAACGATGAATAGAAAAGTTTTTAAGTTAATATTCATACATGTACATGTAGATTAGCAGCTTTATTCCATTTAGAAAGATTGTGTACCAAAAGTTTAATGATACACAAAAGACATGGGTAGCAGTTAACTGATGATACGCAATATATGAATTATTATTCCCTACTATGTTTGTACTTGCACAGTGCTTATTTACATGTATACTCGTTTCTACAGAAGAAAAAAAAGCAACCTTGTCAAGTATTATATCAGCAAGATAACATGCATGTAATGAACAAAAATTTAGACTTCCTACCAAATAAACAAATATGAAGATTTAGAATATGTGTCCAGGGGTACGTTGCAGAAAGAGTTGCGTTTAAACGCAAGTCAATTGCAAGTCCCAATTGCGCGCTGTTGATTGGTTGAAAATCAAGTTGCGCATGATTTTTTAGAGTTGCGATTGATTGCAACTCTTTCTGCAACAGGCCACTGTTGTCACAATGCAATTTTAATCTTTATGATTCAGGTGGACGTTTCATAACACTGTTCGGAAGTTACAAATGACTGAAGACAAACTATTGACCATTTCTTGTGGTGAATGAAAGACCCCAAATTTTCATTAGGGTTGAACTCCATGTAGTTCCAAGGAAAAGACCATCGGTCCTTTGTTTGTGAAGTCCTTCCTAACTTACAGCTTTATTTTCTGAACTCTTGAATTAAGTAACATTATCCAGGATAGTGCTTCATAAAAGCTATTTGTAACATACAAACAACTTTGCAGTGCACACAACTAGTGACTCGGGGTCTGTTTCATAAAGAGTTGCAACTCTTGTAACTTTGCCATTATGGCAACTACCATGGTATCCTTCATTTTGATTGGCTGCTGAGCCCTGTTACCATGGTAATTGCCAAAGTGGCAAAGTTACAACAGTTGTAACGCTTTATGAAATGGGCCCCTGTCCTTATGCTTAATGAGATAACTTTTTTGTGGGGGTGAATTTCCTCTCATCAAATTTTATACTAGAAGACCTTTAATCCACAAAGATGGGATTTCAAAATACATGTAGGCCTGAGGGAATCAAAGCGAATGGCACCCATGGTCAGCTGTGCATTAAGTCATGCATAACTACATGTACAACAGTTACTTAATTTAAGAGAATAGGTTGGTGCGTCATAAAGCTGAAAGTAAGTTTGTATGAGCGGCTTAACCAAACAAAAAGTGATTCGAATCAGAGCCACTGTTTCCAGCTACTGTTATCAATTTTGAAAACTTCAAGGTCAGACAAGAATTACATGTACATGTACAAACTAAAGCTGTCATTAGATATCTGTATAAGAATTTCTAGCCTAACATTATGACGGCAACATGGCTGATAAACAATTATTTTTTTCAGTTGATATTGATTCATTCAATCTTCTTTGAATGTGGCCAACTTATTTCATTAGATGCAGGATATTCACATGCCATGCGCACACATCATCAATGGACTTCTACCAGTATACATGTATGAATGTTATGTGTTGTGATTGTGCATGCATTACTAGTATTGAATAGCGCTGGGTTGCGATAGCACCCGAGCTACTCTTGTGGGTATTGGCTGCAAGAATTTAAAGCAAAGATTATCAGGGCCAAAAGATTCTTTTGGGTCAGAAACCGACTCAGTGCAAGAAGGTCCATGGTAAAAGAGGGCAATCATTTTATTAGAGCATTTGAAAATCACCTTTACATGTACATACACCTCTTTTTCATGTCAAGAAAAGTTATCTATGCCAGAAACCTGGTATTCAAGCACATCTGACAAATACACGTCTTTTGAGAGGTAAACTTTTGGTGGCTAATTTATGGCTCACCGAGCAAATTTTTGTTCAATACTGAACCACATGGAAATTTCAAGGGCTCTTTCTTGTGGGGACATACATTATCTGAGGCAAATTAGCATGCACATCCATGAATTCCCCCCCCCCCCAGCATACATGTATATCACTTTAATCACTATAATCATCCTCCAATACTTACATTCTCAATGACCTATACATGAATATATTCCTCTAAAAAAAATCCAAGGTCTAATATAGATTCAGTATGACGCATCACAGAGATCCACAAAACAATTCAAACGTGTTTCCTGCTCGACAAGTTATATCCTGAATATACTGTAGACAGCGCATATACAACTGTACCAATGTGTAAACATCAACATGTAGCTAGGCTAGCATAATAATGAACTGGACCCTAGCGAATAAACTTGGCACATCATCGCTGTAACAATCTGATGCAGCAACGTACAGGTATTTCATGTAGACAAGACAACAACCTTGATGGGACATTGGAGACAATTCTTTTCTATTGTTTACAATCGTGTCCTCAAGGGCGTTTCATTTTCCTTTTCGGCAAAAATGACTTAGTTATCAGCAACGCTCAAATGGTTCACAATACAAGCAGATAGAGCACATTATCAAAGAATAATCGAAACCTTGCGACCTCAATAGCAACGGGAATGACTACCATACCATGATGACAGTGTATAAAACTTATCGAGCTCACTCCGTGGTTCTACTACCTACACGTATTAGTCATGCAGTTGAATTTGAAGCCTACATGTACTGTAGTCTTTACTTTGAAACTCCTACATGTACATTACCTATTAAAGCTTTATGTTACAGGGCACGAAACAGCTTGAGAGATATTTAAGGCAAGTTATACATTGTAAGGCAACTAGTGGTCTTTCACAAAGAGTTAAGTGTGACTTACATGTAGAGTCGCGCTTAAAAGCTGACACGAACATGTTCCATACAATCTTACGCAGTAGCACGTGTCCTATTACCATGATTTGACCAATGAGGTGCTTTCTTTTCTACCACACGCAATCAGGGAATTTTAGTGAGACTCTTAGTCACACTTCAATCTTTGTGAAACACCCCCCTTGAGACACAAACTCCAGCTTTGGTATTAAACAATCTCAAAATGAGATCAAATATAATCAACAAAATCAATGTAAAACTTTTTGTGAGGTCTTTAAAATTATTCTGGTATCCACCGATCTACATTTATATGTACATGTACAATGCCTACACATGCTTAAGGTTAGGACCTGATTTAAGGATAAGGCTTGAATGAAGGCTACAAATACATGTTGGCCTTCATCCTATAAAAATGGAAGTATCCTTAAAAAAGGACAGACAACTAGTCGCCACAGGAACTATAAACTGGGAAGCACCAAAAGTGGCCAATGAGGATGTCATTATAGGGACGCATTAAAACCAATTTCACAAGTCCCAATCCTCTTCCTCTTTATCCATCCCACACCTTCCTGTGCTGTGAGCAACAGATCGTCTCAAGTGCAAGGCATGTGTCAAATCACCATGGCAACATGACAGACACTCCGCGACAACAAGTAGGTGAGATTGAACAGTGATGCAATCATGCTATCTAGTTTGATCATGGTTGCGAGGCTCATCAGTTATTTTTGGATATACTAATTACTATGGCCCATTTTCCCTGAGTGACATCACTACATGTTCACGTTCTTCCATCTGGAAAGCATTTCACGAAGCATCTTGTCACTGAAATTCACATGCAAGTTTGCTCTGAGCCAATCAGATGCAAGGATTTCAGTGGCTTATAACAATAGATTCATGAAATGCTCCCCTGACAAGGACAAAATTTGTCAAATCAAATTCATACAAACAATAACCCTTACCCCACATAGCCTACAGCAATCTACAATTTGTAGATAAGTTGCATCTCACAATGCATACGTAAATTAATGTATTGTAAGAATACAAATTTCAGCACAGTACAAATATAATGGACAATGGGGCAAAACGAAATGCACTAAATGTGGTCAAAAATAATCATAAAGGTATTTCAACTATGAAAATCTGGCATGGTGAACTTTTCTTTCACTTCCCATATAAACAAACAGTGATTTATGTACACCAATATTCCTTGTACATGTACATGTTTCTTGAACTGAGTAAAGAGGAATGTATGTCAAATAGTCATTTACAACCATAAACAGTGACATAAATAGAAAGAGGAAGAGAATGCCAAGAAAATATCATGCATTGATGCACAGAGTAAACATGTATATTCAGCATGGACAGCGCAGTGTAATCCGTCCCTGTTGTTTTCTATAGGTCCAGCATGCCATCACATCGTGTATGTTGACATGACATTCAAGGGACCGTTGACAACACAATGCAACGTCCATAGGGCAACTCGACTGCATTGATGTACGTACATTGCTGATATAGGTTACACGTATCACCACAAAGGTTACAGAAGTTCACACATATGTACAATGGTGTTTACATGTCACAGAAAAACCCCAGTGTCAACACAGATACATGAACAAATTTGAAAATCTTTTCAGTTGGCTCTGATGTCGGCATCTACAGTAAATTGCTGGGTATTTTCCCTTGCAAAAGAAGTTTCCGCACAAGAATGCTAAAGAAATTCCTTCTGTAAAGTTAGCTCAAAAATGCTTTTCTTTAATACAGTGTACATTGTATATGTAGGCCTTCAATGCATGGTTCCACGTCTTTTCCATGTCAAATACATTCCTGTTGGCTGTTCACAATGTGATATACCACAGATGGCATGTACATGTACGTGGAGTGACTTCAAGCACTTCATGCAGAATTTCTTTGGAATAATTTCATGAACTTCTATAAAGCATATCAATCATTTACAACCCCATCATTTGCAAATGATACAATTCATTTCCATCTACAATTTACATGTACAATGTACTACCCACTTTAAAACACTTCCCACAACAAATACTCTCCATATTCAAGTGATGAAATGATTCGCACTTTGGACCATAATTGGTGTAGCATTGCACAGCATTTTGCCACCAAACAGAGCACCTACCCATCTATCCCCGTATACACAAGAACAAGATTCTATTTTTGGCTCTTCGAGTGGTACAGCGAGAAATCAAAGACTGGAGATCATTTGAGGTGCACGTCGCTCATGCATCTGACAGAGTTGCTGGCTCATAGTTTCCGCCACACTAAAGGCCTATTTCCGTTGCTTAATCTGTGCAGCCATCGCATCGATACCAAGGCTCACGTTGACACACATGAATCATGTTAGATAGACTAATGCCAGGAGAATTCTCTATTTCTTTTTCCCTGGCGTCAATTTTTAAAAACTGTAGGGGAAGTCTCAACTTTGCTCTAAAACAAATAACCAAGCTCACTGAGTTTACCTATTTCATAGAGACAATGTTTCAGTAATGACAGATCAAGATAAAAACCTATGAACTTTGGGCTGTACAAAAAAAAACCTAAATTCTATTATGCATACCACAATTTCACCAACAGGTCTAGTACATGGAGATTAAAAACCATTTCAGACTCAACTCAAAATTATTGTAAACTTTTATTCAGCATTACATGTATGTTAGTAAGGAAGAAATGAATACAGCATCTTTTTCCCTGCAAAACTGAAATCTTGATGCTACTGAGTGCTACATTAATAACCAATATTCTTTACCCCAGGATTAAACCAGAAAACCCTTTTATTTTCATGCTCATGGAAGCAAAAAGCCATTCACTATTCAAACAGTGTACTGCCAATGCCCATGCATATATGATCAACAAAAACAGATTGAATTCATAATAAAAAATACACAAAATTTGGAACTAGTTAGTGATGAATAATCTCAACAGCTAAGCATGATCAAAATCAAGGCACACAGCCACAGCATTATATAAATACATGTAATATTAATTGAATTTAGTTAAATTTTCAGTGCCTGAAAGTGAGGTACAGTTTATGTTAAAACAGAATGTATCTTGCCAACTTGATTGTGAAATCAAAACACAGAATTGAAGGAAAAAATAAAAATACATGAATAAATGAACAAATGTATAACTGCATTTATTTTTTTAATGTACATGAATAAAGTTTGAAAACAATGGGATAGAATGGCCTGCAAGAAATTAAGTGCAATAGTGCCATGTTTGTCCAATAAAATATTTTCAAAGAATGTCTAAAATAACTCAGAATAATGCAAACAAGCTCAGCTATTTTTTTCAGTGTTGGAATGACACATTCGAACAAATCGCAAAAACTAAAGTGTAGTGCTAATAAACATGAATGGTACATTTCCAGTCTCAGAAAGGGTCCACATTTGCAAGGAAATTCATAATTTCCATTATAGTGTCTTGATTCCTGGCATTTGTCACAAAGAACTACATGCATCGATAAGAATGTTGTTGATTGATGTCAGTAATGTGTCTGCCCAACTTTTAGTAGATTATTTTGCATTATCATTTTCAAATGCAGTAAGCTTTATCAACAAATTTGATAGTTTTCAAGTGTTGTTGATAAATTAAGGCACATTTATACCGCTTTCAGTAACACGCTGATCCGGACCAGGCCCAGCCTAAGGTAAAATTTTTAGTTTTTCAACGGCGTGGTCTAAAATAGTCTACGCCAATCCTGGGCTATTTTGGTGCTGCTTTTATAAGCACCAGGCCAGCATGCCATGGGCAAACGTAAAAGTAGCACGGCTCTGCTATATAGTTACTGATTGCAATTCTTATTGTGTGGTGCAGCCTGTTTAAGGTGCGGACCAATAACTCACGAGTTACTGAAAACATTATGAGCCTCTTGCCTCCATTACATTGATTTTGATGCCTCAAATCACACTGACAATGTACTAAAAAATGGTGCATAATTTTGTTGAACAAACATTAAAACTTGAAAGAAATAAACGTGAATGCCGATCACCCAACTAAAGATGAAGCAAAGCTTTGTGTAATGTTAGAATAACAAAGGTCAAATAAACAAAACCAAAATACTCCAGAGTGACCAGACTCGGCAAAATCACCTTCATCATGTGCAAGAAACAGCATAATGCATGAAATGCGTGTCAAGATCAAAAGTCATTTTTCATTCATTCATTCATTGCTCCAAGACAAGACAATCATAAATACTCACATCATTGCAAATGCTTGACTGCAAATATATTTCCACTGCCACGGGCTGGCAGCGAGTTACAGCCCTGGGTATGGAACGCTACACACAGACAGGACAGGTCCTACGGAAGTGCAATGAACAGGAAGCCGGAGATAAAGCGTGCAGGCAGGAGTAGATTTGGGAAATGAAGAAAAATGGGAGATGAAGAAAAATGACAGGTAACAGAGAAGGTAAGAAGACAGCATACAGAATGAAACAACAGTTATAGCAAGGCTTTCATAGAATATCGAGACTACATGTATGTTGTAGAAAGAATGCACTATATTTGTGAACACATTGGCCCGAATTCACAAAGGTGGTTTTGAAAACCCACGGTTGAATCCATGGTTTATGCAGATTTCCTGTGTAAATTACACATAATTTAGCGCGTATTGGGCGCGTGTATAAAAAATTCCATTGCTGATGCCTGCTTTTGTCACAGTGCGCCAAATTGACGCCTGTCACCATGGTTAGATACGTTTTTTTTATTTCATTCATGAGTCAACCGTTTGAAGAGTGGACTCATTAATTCAAAACAGTGGACTCGTGAATAAAATAGCATCTAACCATGGTAACAGGCATCAATTTGGCGCACTGTGACAAAAGTGCGCAGCAGCATTGGACATTTTTTTATACACGCGCCCGATACGCGCTACATTAAGCATAATTTATACAGGAAATGTGCATAAACCATGGATTCAACCACGGGTTTTCAAAACCACCTTTGTGAATTCGGGCCAATAAGGAAACATGTAGGATAGTGAAAGGACAACAGACTACAGCAAACTTGAATTGAAAGTCTATGTATTTGCCTATACACCTGTAAACTTGCATGCTTTTTCTAGCGGAGTGGGGCACAGAAGTTGACAAAACAAAACTATAAAAGAATCTGAATGCACATACATAAAACTTTTAAAGTAAATTGAACGTACATTCATCATATATGAGAATAAAAGATACATTAACACACAATGTACATGGATCTTGCACATTAACATTTTCTCTACCTTTCCCCCCTCTTCCATTTCCGGAACAAAAAAATTGATGACTCAGTGAAAATATGAGGGAATCATTTAAACAGGTATTACTCTGTAAACCCCAAGTACCGAACATTCACGTGTTACTCATGACACCCTACCACATCCATCACTTTTTCATGTCACATTTTAAATGGGAAGCTCACTGTCATGATAGGATGGGTTTTTAAAGGGAAAGATAGAAATAAATATTCAAAGTTTTATGAAAATCCAATCCATAATATGATAATCATCAATCTCTTTGGTTTTGAATTTGTGACATATTGAGCAGCGGTTCCATATGCAATGTCATGGAGACATCTACAAAAATTATTCTATTCACTTGCCATGTCGGGCAAAGACAACATCTGGGCTCCGTAGCACAAAGATTAGCGATCAATCGATAATGAACTGACCAATCAATATCAATGTTACACGCGCATTTGGTTTAAAATACTGATCACGAACCAATCAGTGTGGTACTTTTAAATTTGCAATTCATCACAACCCTTTGTGTTTATGGAGCCGATTAGAAAATTAGTAAATTACACCTTTTAGGTTTTGTTACACTATTTGATCTTAAGGTGCAACCAGGGTGCTACATAAGCACTTGCCTGATTGCCCAGGGCAAGTAAAAGTTAGAGTCTGGCAAGTGTTTTGAAGTAAAGACCAAAACTACTTACCCGAATTGGGCAAGCAAAATTCTCACAGTAGAATGGCTAAAATTAGGATCGATGTGATATATTAACCCTAATTGTGGTCATGGCAAGGAAGATAAAATCACTTTGAAAAAGAAGGTTTATCAAACTGCAAAACTCTTTTGGAGAGGTAAAACTTTTTTTCAATATTTTTTTTCCAGGCAAGTAAAATAGATTTTTGGGCAAGTATATTCCAACTATTTAAAATTTTACTTGCCTGACTGGGCAAGTGCTTCTAAAAAGTTATGTAGCACCCTGGGTGCAACAATGAAGTGACTGAGAAATTTAACATTTGAGCTAGCAAGTGTAGCCGACCCACCGCCAATCATTTGATTAGGATCTCTATCCATTTTATATTAGTGTTTTAAAGTACACGTACATTGCCACCTTTTGCCGGCACAAGTGTAAGCATCAACCTGAAAAAATAATACTTTTCTAGTGTGTGTACAATGTGCACAAGAGAGCAAAATTCCTGTTTTTTAACAAAGCTGGATCGTAATTCATGATTTCTTGAAACATAAAATCATTGTCCCCGTTTCTGGGATTAAGATTTGTATGAATGCATAAAAAATGCTACAAACCAAATGCAGGGAGAATATGAGATGGGGCTTGGGGCGATATTACTCCCAAAATGATGAAAAGAGCCCTGGAATTAACAAAAATAGCACTGGAAAATCCCCATTCACAACAAAGCTTATCGAATGTACCAGATTTAAGCAGTATGTTGTTAAAAAAAGCCCCAAAACATGAAAACGCATAATTTTTTCCTGCTACACTGGTTAGGAAATTAAACTTTACTAAATTTAAAGGACAAGTCCACCCCAACAAAAACTTGATTTGAATAAAAAGAGAAAAATTCAACAAGCATAACACTGAAAATTTCATCAAAATCGGATGTAAAATAAGAAAGTTGTGACATTTTAAAGTTTCACTTCTTTTCACAAAACAGTTATATGCACATCTCAGTCGGTATGCAAATGAGGGAACTGATGACGTCACTCACTCACTATTTCTTTTGTATTTTATTATAAGAAATATGATATATTTTGATTTTCTCGTCATTGTCATGTGAAATGAAGTTTCATTCCTCCCTGAACACGTGGAATTCCATTATTTTAACATTTTGTGCTTCAGGCAAGGAGGTCCTAATCATCAAATTCGTAAAAATTGAATTATTGTATAATTCAAACAATAAAAAACAAAAGAAATAGTGAGTGACATCATCGACTCTCTCATTTGGATGTAACTGGCTCGTTCATATAACTATTTTGTTAAAAATAAATGAAACTTTGAAATTTCATAACTTTCTTATTTTACATCCTTTTGATGAAATTTTCAGCATTGCGCTTGTCTGATCTTTCTCTATTGATTCAAATCAACATTTTTCTGAGGTGGACTTGACCTTTAAGAGTCTTTAATCATTAGCCTACCAATACTGGCAAGGTTTCTGTACCAAGACTTTCCAATGACTGGGAGAAAGGCAGTGCACCTCTTAATTCCAGAAGGGGAAGGCCCAATTTGCAACTTCCCTTGACATCACTCTTTTATTAGTCTACATTTTCAGACTCTTTCTTACAAAAAAAAAAGATAATCGACATAGAAAGGATAAATGTAAGTTCATAATTTCCAAGATGAAATGGTATACTTTTGAGGAACTTGTATGTATCAGCACATTTCTACCAAAGAGGGCATCCAAATAAGGAAATGACTGCTTGACGACCAACCTGTTATCAACAACACAAATGTCACACTCCAAACATACAGTACACACAGCACTCCTTTCCCTGGGTCAAGGGAGGCAAAAGCTAAAAAGGCATTTGCATTTATTGATACTATATAATTCCATAAAATAATTTTCTCAATTTTTTTTAATGTAAGTACAGTGCCCAGTGGATATGGTTGATGGCTTGATGAATTTTCTACCTTTGGACTAAAAAAAAGATCCATTGATTAAGAGTGCCCTTGATTAAGACTATACTTTCTTCCTGACAGAGTCTTAGCAATAGATGGGGCTAGAGTAAGAAATCACAAACACACATGAA
Source organism: Lytechinus variegatus (assembly GCF_018143015.1). NCBI lineage: Eukaryota > Metazoa > Echinodermata > Echinoidea > Temnopleuroida > Toxopneustidae > Lytechinus > Lytechinus variegatus. The sequence goes on along the minus strand of NC_054758.1, from coordinate 5,885,267 downwards.
TCACATTGTCTGTCAATGGTAAACCAAAACTTCGCCATATTTGACAATAAGTGAAGTTAAATATCAAACTACAACATCAATATAAGTATACATAGTTTGAATCGATAGAATTTAACCCCCTCTTCATGGGAAGGGGTAGGGGTATTTACAGTTTATCAAAGCAAAATGTCCTTCCTCCAACCTCCAATCAAAATAAGACATCGAAACTTGCATGAATAGATTGAGCGAGGTACACATATCAACTCTCAAGATATGGGTGATTTCAAGTTCAGCATAGTCTTTTTGGTGTTGGGGGTTATACATACACATCGGCATATTACACAAAACTCATCACGAATCTGGACCTGGGAGGAATATCGCTAGGTGTTGTGCTATCAATAACCCATTTAGATCATATTTTGCACTAATCTAATAGGTTTTGGAGGACAGGAGAAAAAAAAAACAACATGGGGCTCAAAAATGCTCAATTGACCCCTGGGCCCCATCTTACAAAGAGTTACGATTGACCCAATCAACCTTATCTATATGGAAATCCATCAATGACATAATTTCTACTACAGGGAATGTGCAAAATATTCTCTGTGAATAAAGAGAAGCACACAGAATTTCCAAGAAAACAATGAATGTGTAAAAATAATATTTTGGTTTTTTTTAACATGCAGTTTACAGTAGATGTTGTATTGCTGGCCGTTCATAGTTGTGGTTGATCGGATCGATTGCAACTCTTTGTAAGACAAAGAACTGGATACTCAAAAAGAACCCTGGAAAATCCCCATTCATTGGAATGTTAAAGCTTATCCAATGTTGCAGATGAAACAGCCCCCAAAATTAGATTTTTTTTTTAATCCCTGGTTTTGGAGCTAGGAAGGCAATCTACGTTGTGGTGTTCCTGTCAGAACCATTGTTAAACTTCAAATTCCATTGGCTGTTTATTTCAGACTCATATCTGATTCAAACTGGTTCAAATGGAGACATGACATTTGCTCTGGATGTAATTTTGTCTTCAGAAACATTTTGTATAGGGTTACAATAGGGTGTTATGTCAGGGTTTAGGATAGGGTATAGTGTTAAATCCAGGGTTGAAGTTGGTTATTCCAATAGTTTGTGGAATTCACAGCAGAGCAATTGTCGCCAGAGCAAATGCCGTAGAACAAGTTCAATGACGAACAAGTACGTAATAGAGCCGTCTGAATTAACCAGCTCCATTTAGACCTTTACGTTCCCCAGTAATGTTTGTGCGCATCCCTATCTGCGCATTTTTAATTCCATGCGCATTAACATCACAATAGTGAACAGGTGAGTAATCAGGTACAGGTATCAGCTCATTTTTCTAGTCATCTGCACTCTAACAGAAAGCTTGATGTGTTGTTTTACGAAGCCATTAGCTGAAAATAATCTATGGACCAACTATGCAAGGTTATTTTTATTGACTATACTTGGTGAGAATGACATGGATTTAATTTTAACTGTGAAACGTCCTTAAATTCTTACATAACGCCTCTCTCAGACCTCCAAATTCGAAGTCTTTGACTCTATGGACCTGGTTTGTAATTTCATGAATGTACTTGCCCAAGGCCCTTTTTTTATATTTGATATTTTGAAACATTTTTAAATGTACACCTGAATTCAAAGAATAGATTTTGATGAACTTTGATGAAAAATATTTTGGGCTGGTAATATGCCCAGTAGTCAATGGGGAAAAATCATAAAGTGGAGGTATATAAATTTTAAGTTACAAAAGCTTTATAGGGCACACAATTTTTCTATCAATTGCTTATTATCTGGTGGTAAAAGGGTCCAGCTAGGACAATACACTGTACTGGGGTTATGGTACATTGCTCAATTGAATCCTCTCTTGTTGGCTATTCATTTTTTTTTTCAGTTATAAATTTAGAATTTTTTTCTGTTGAAAATTAACCTAGCAAAACCTGACAATAACCTCAGAATAATGAGGAAACCTGGCTGAATATTCACTTGGTCAGGTGGATTTGGCAACTGGGCATTGCAACAACTTTGGCTTTTTCACTGACACAATTTAGTTCAAGAATAACCCTTGGCCTTGTTTAATTTGGAAAAATAACTTTAAATGCATAGAACAATGCCTACTCACTCATGCTTGACTGTTGACACAGACATTTTGTTATAAAAAAACTTAGCCAATGAGTTCTGAAAAACTGTCAGTTTTGTATTTTATTAAATAAAAAGTTATTCTGAGCTTGAGACCCATTTTGAAAAGGGGCATTCTTAATTGTATCGTCTTTCTAAAAATGTGTTTTGCCAATAATTAATATTGTGAGGATAAGCTGCTTCAAACAATAGCGCAAATTGCAAAAGGAGGAACGTGGCCCCATCCCAACCATATCCCCCCACCCTCTTTTCAAAAAAAAAAAGTGGGCATGAATTCGGGGCTCACGCAGCACAGCAAAGAAATGGCAAATGTCACTGTGACCAAAAATTAACAAATTCAGTTCCATACTCAGTGAAATGCCCCACAAGACTCTCCATTTCAAACTCAGCCAAGTATTAGAGTCAGGTGATGTGACCTATTTCACTAATAAGTAATATATTTTTTTTAAATATCAGAGCAGTGCATCGCCACCATAGCATGACAGCTTCCTTGGCCGGTTCACCCCCGTGGATGAACATGCACTGCACCGGTAAACTACACGCCCCGCTCAGCACATGACACAACACACTAACTGCACAAACAGTAGGCCAAGTAAAAAAAAATGTTGACAAGTTACGACAGAAAACAGTTTTATTTCACAATTTACAAATCAGGGAATCCTCTGAAAGGCCCCAACTCCTTTATGAGAACATTTAAAACACAGCTGTACATCAACTCTGCCTCTGTATACTTACAATCAAGAGAAATTCGTGATTCAATGAAGGGTCTGTGTAAAGTTTTGGCAATGTTTACGTGAGGGAGTGCGTGTTGCGTCGTTTACGGTTTCCCCATTGAATCCTCGCGTTTACGAACATCTACGACAGTTACACCATGCATGCAACTACACTCGGTAATTCAGTTTTCCAGTTCGGAAGTGATCACTTCTAAGCGACAATGCACACCTTATCATATGATTTTGGATAAAGATACCAACACAGAATTAAAGTTTCATCATTGAAGTTTATCCTGGGTTAATGGACTCTCTCTGACTTCATCAATTGAGGTTGAACGGGGTGTTGACACTATTTTGGTACACCGGTAAAGCGCCAAAAGTTGCAACGATCGCGAAGTTCAAAATGGCGAATAGGTGAGATAATATATGTAGCATCCCATAATACTCTGCTCCAATCACGTGTGAGGCTAAGGTCGTTCCCAAAATGACGTCATACTACGACTTTATTCTGTACGTGATTATAAACAAAATAAACTTTTTTGAATTCACGAATAGGCCCACACGATTTTATTCATCATTTTTAAGTCGAATTTTGCAAGATAGCCTAGACCTCAGCAAGGAGGAACCCACTCAGCTCAGCTCCATCGAGCACACGTACCAGGCACACGCACTCCTAAACCGTGATGGGCGGAAGACAAGACGTCTGAAATCAGATACAATTTTAAAGATGAACATTCTTACTTCGTATAAAATTGAGCATAAATGGAAATGATGGGGGTCCACTAAAAGCAAAGCTTGTAAAGTTTGGATCCCCTCTGGAAATGAAAAACCGGTGTCGACTTCTTCATATATGCGTATATACACAGGAAAGGAAAAAGAGAAGGAAAAAGAAATCGAGATCTGATGTAAACACATAATTATTTTTAATGACCAAATGCAAAGCTATTCACACACTGTAAAAAATATTGGGTAAAATTTTAACCAGCACGAAGGTAATTATGCGTCCAGCCAATTTGGCGCAGTATATTGTCCAGTAAGGTTACAAAATCAGTAGAAATTACTTTAGAATTGACAAACTTTTCATCACACTGGATAAATAAATTGCCCAAAAGAAATGCCCAATGTTGGTTGGACACATAATTACCCTCATGGAGCATTTTACCCAATATTTTTAGAGCGCACAAAGAGGTCTCCGCTGGGTCTCCACTAGAAGGATTGCGCATTACGCATTAGACAGAAGAAAAAAAGAGAAAGAGAGGGGGAATGGCAAGACAATAAAAGACATAGAAGACAAGACAAAGCAAGAGACAGGACAAGACAAGATAATAACATAAAAAGTCAAATAAGAAAAAAGGAAGAAAAGTCAGAATGGGGAAGGGCTGACCACAGACCAGTTTGATCTGGTGAAACTAACAAAAGATGATAATTATAACTGGACAATATAAGATTTTTAAAAAAGATAAAACAAAAAGAATTAAAAATGTAAGGATGATAATCAAGATAAAAAGTTAATTCCGTTGCGAAGAATTATAGGAATGAAGCAGGGTAAGTTTGAGTTTACGTTTTAACGCAGAGACACTGTCTTTAACATATTGATATTACTGTGAATAAGGCAACGCAATAGATCAGTGTGAACATTTTTAGGTCAGACCCCGGTGTCAAATGTAGCAGACAAACATTGCGGAACAAAGACTAAAACACATGCATCTCTCATTCAAGGGTGAAAAAGCCCTAAATAAATACACTTCCTTTTCTTTGGTGTGCACAACCTATTTATTTCAATTTTTCTTGTTTCCTTGCATTTGTACTTTAATCGTTCAATAATTCTTGTAAATGTTGTGATTTTCTTGATCTTTTAAAAATAAAACAGAATTATATATATATTATATAAGCATCTTGGTTATCTGCATTACTCGTGAATTTGTTTCGCATTCCTGAGATATATATATGTATATATATATTATGATATATATATAAATATTTAAAAAAAATAGCAGACAAGAGAAGCATTTTAAAGATGTCACTTACCCCTCCTCCCCCTCCCATGGGGGGGATTTGTTTAGTTGCACAGTTGAGTGGGCCGGGTCCTGACACGATGTTCTCAACAGTTGGTATCAAGAAAAAAGTTTACACTTTGAAAAATCCCTGGGAATTAAAAAATATACAACGTGTGCGTAATTTGTTTTACATGTAATCTTGGGTTTGGGTCTCATCTATCAGATAAAAGTAAAAGTTTTGAAATCATTTTACACTTGAGTGAGCACTGTCCATTTTTGTAAGGCTCGCAGAAATCGGTTTGCATGGTTTGAGCAGAAATGCTCGTTTTCACGCTGTGTCAAGGGGAAGGGCGAAATCAAACTTACCCTGCGAAACATTCTCATGTACGTTCTCCTTTCACCTTTGGTCAATTGAAATAAAACAGATACATTCAAGCATTTTGTAACAATTTTGCCACCCAAATTGAAATTTCAACAATTAGTAAGCACAAGTTTTACCCTATTTGTGCCAGCTGGATCTGAGGACATAACTGAATCTGAACAAATGTTTATATCAAACATCTCCAGCATTTTTTTTACTAAAAAAAATGTGTAATAACTGTACTAACGGTACAAGTAATTTATTATTGTAAACGAATAGAATAAATTAAGTTTGATATCAACCATCTAATTCCTAGATCTATTCATATAATAGAGGTATCGACCATTTGTTTTTGTTCTGATATTTTTGTTTTCAATTTTGTAATGGTAGCGCCGTATACACTCCTGTTGAATGAAAAAAAAATCATAAATATCGGATACAAAAGGGGTGCCTCCCTCCCTCCCCCCCCCCCCGGCATCCAACCATTAATATCTAGAGAAGCAAACATAAGAAAAAAGTGAAAGGGAGGGGGGAAATATAGGAAAGAAGGTTCTGCATATCTCTCATAATTTTGTCGAAAATGACGTCACTTTTTTTCATTTTGCCCCCCCCCCCCATAAAAACAAAACATCAAGCCACGCCTGCACAAATTGTTTGTTAATGAGGGAATAGAATGCTTAATGTCTTCGTTTGCATTTCTTCTATGTGAAATAACAAAGATGTCAATTTCACAAGGTAGAACTTTGGTGTAACCATATAGGTCCATGGTGTAACTCATCATGTTCCATGGTTTATTGGGAAAAAACACTTCAATTTCATTCATCATTTCTCGATTTTGAACCATGTTTGATGCAAAAAAATGTTAGTTATAAGAAGTGACAACATACATAAAAGAGGGTGAGGAGGAATAAAAAACGCATAAATAGATAGAGGTCTGGCCGGGCCACGACTGTAAATATGTAGTTACTGAATTACTGAAAACAAACTTAATTAAATTACCTATTCTGGGGGAAATTGAAAATTCGTCTATTGCCAACTCGTCCATCACTCATTACATGGTCTACCTTCATTTAGTCTAATGCCATTCCGTCCATCAAAATTTCATCTAACAGCCATCATAAGTCCAATTACCTTTCGGTCCAATAATTCCTTCGTCTAATCACCAGTTCGTCTATGACCATTTCGTCTCATAAACAGTTTGTCTTATACCCTTTTTTTTTTTTCTTTTTACCTAACATTACGTCCAATTAGATCAAATTGAATATGGACTAGATGGGACCAACTGGTTATTAGACGAAATGGTGAGTGGACGAAATGGCATTAGACCATGTGGATAGTGGACGAACTGATGGTAGACCAAATGTTATCAGACGAGTTGGTAATTGGACGAATCGGCATTAGACGAATTAATAATAAACCTATTCGGACAACTTTCATCTTGCCCCTATATATCATGCCTATATATACATGACAATCGAAATGCTGTGCAGGTGTTAATGTATATAAATAAGGACCACACGTATATGTTCGGTGATTTGGGTTTTTGTTAAGGCCTGGTCACACCGCCCGAGCGTATTGGAGCGGTCGTGGAGCGGCAGGGAGAGAGTCGAATTTCGCTCACAAAATGGGGGGGGGGAACAATCGAAATCGAAAATGGTGAACGGTAGCCGGGTAGCGAGAGGTAATGATTTTTTTTCTCTCCGCTCCATGACCGCTCTAACAACGCTCGGGTGGTGTGACCATGCCTTCAGTGTTGGTTCAACATCTTTGGTTGTTAATACCTTAACACTCTTTTGGTCATGCCTTCGTAGCGAACGGACGCGTCTCTGGGGAGCTCTTGCCCGCTAAATTCAAACCTACTTTGAGAAATGCATTTGTAATCTACATTTTGGTGGCACATAAATTCATCGTTATGAGTAAACATTTATCGCCGAAGAAGTCTACTTATAATCTACGAAAAGCTAACGAACCTAAAACCAAACGCAAAGGAAAGAATCAACCTAAACCTTCAAAACCTTCAGTATCAGGTATGGCTACCTATAACGCCGCTGATCTTGCTGATACCGAGTTACGTGAAAGACCTACGGCCGGACCTCCGGCAAGTGACTCTGCCTCAACGTTTGACTTGAGCGACGTTACTGATGCGGGCTCAGATCGAGTGCTTACTAGCATGGCCGAAATGAATTCATCTTTGTCAGGAAAGCTGGATAGCGTTTTGAGCCAATTAGTTACCATCAAGTGTGATTTAGCTGAAACCAAAAAGTCAATTTCTGAAGTTGATAAGAAGGTGAATTTCGTCACTGACAAAGTGTCTGCCCTGGAAAAGAACGAAATCCCACTTCTAAAGGAAAAAATAAAAAAGCAGGAGGAGGAGATTGAGACAAGGCTAACGCTAATCGAGATACATCATCGGAAGCAGAATCTTCTCGTTTACGGTATTCCCGACAGGCTAAATGAAAACATTGTTTCTACTGTCCAGGAAATCTTGTGCCACTTCCTAAGGATCGCCCCAGACGATGCCCGGAAGATACCCCTAGTAAACGCCCATCGTTTGCCCAAGCCTCGCAACGGAAACGTTAAGCAACTAGTCGGCCAACCCCAGCAAGAGCCCGGACCTAGCCCGATCATCATCCGTTTTTCGTCGATGTTTGACAGAGACCGCCTACTTCGCGCCTTTGAATCTCAACCGCGCCAGAGAGGCCCCGAGTCTAATCTACCAAACCCAGCTCATCAGGCGACAAGTGTCCCGATGTTCTCTCGCGTCACCATCCGCAGTGACCTCCCCCCTAAGCTGAAGAAGGAACGCGGACGCCTTGCCGCAGAAGCTTATCGACTCCGGCGGCAAGAGAAAGTTTCGACGCGAATTCGTCTTGTCGGATCCAAGGTAATCCTCCAAACCCGCCATGCCTCCGCCAGTGGATCGCAACCTACCGCTTGGGATACGTGGACAGGATAAGGCAAGTTATCTTTCACGCTATCTTTACCATAATCGATCCTTAATAAAGTAAATTACATAAGCATTAAAAGGAGTTGACTTTGAAAAGCGGCATTAAAAATAAAGTGATATAGGAGTTGATTCAATAAAATGCAGCAGACATAAGAAACTGATTTATACTCGCATCGAAAAGGAGTTGATTTTGAAATGCGGCAGAAATAATCAAGTGACTTATACAAGCATCGAATGGGAGTCGACTTAGAAATGCGGCGGAAAATAGCCAATATCATCAATATTCGTCCAAATCGTTAAAAAATAACAAGGACAATTAAATAATTAAAAAACACTAACATTTTTTGGTAGGAACGAATAGACCTATGAATGTGCCAGCATTTTGTTGTACTGAACCCTTTTTTTTATATAAGCGATGTCGTTTGCTGTAGAACATATTCATTACAAGGATATCATGCATGGGCCTAGTACAGAAATTTCTCATTTAAATGTATCTGAATTTGTTTTATTATGATGTATTCGTCAATATTCGTTATTAAAAAGAAAATTACTATTTGAATTGGTTTTTGCAAGACGAAAGTTCTGTGTATCAATTCACTTGTTCTCGTGCAAAACGTGCCTGTAGATGCAAACAACAACCCCCCAAAAAAGCTCAACTTTGCAACAACAACCAAAAAGGTAAACGCTATGCCTAGCGAACATTGCATTTTCGAATGCCAATTCTTTTTTTTTCTTCTTCTTTTTTTCGTGTATTTCTCAGTTAATCATGCTATTGACAAAACTTTAACTGTTTTCCCGATACCTTGGTTATAGTTTTTTACTCCTCTAATAACTCAGTTGAATGTTGTTGTTAATTTGCATTTATGGCACGACCACGGTACGATGTTTATTTGACAGGCTCTTTTACCCGTTAAACTGAAAATATCAAAAAAAATTAAACTGTAAAATCACATATTTTCATGTTTGTCTCTGACAACGTTAGTTGGTCTGTCTGACTGATGGTAAGAAAATTTGATAACTATCAAATTCATTGTAATGAATGATAACCCAAAAAAGTATTTCATAATGTTGCTTGCTGTATGCAAATTTGAAACTTATAGCGTTTATGTCTACATGTTTTTTATGCTTATTTTATAAATTATGTTTCACTGGGCACTAAACCTCACAATTGGGTTTAAAGGGGAGGTTCGCCCTGACAAAAGGTTTGTTGTGGGGATGGCGGAGGGAATAGTGAGGGGTATTGCCGGGGGTTTGGGAAAAAATCATCAAATAATTAAAAAGTTATTAGAACAAGTATTTCGTTTGTGACGTCATGTGCGAGCAGCATTCCTACATAGCGAATGGTAAAAAATCAATGAAATGTCATTTTCTCAAAAAATTGAAAATGGTTTTCACTGTAACTTTTGTATATCAATAGACAAATCGTTTCACACCAGATCATGAAAAGAAAACAAAATTAAGTCATCAGGAATCATACAAAATTTGAAATTCATACATTTTATATTACATAACACATGGGGCAGCTGCTCGTTTATGACGTCACAAATCCAGAGTTTTGAACTCTAATAAATTTCTTACTCTTTAATGGATTTTCCTCAGACCTTCGCCAGTATTTTTTTATTGTTTTTTCTGCTATTTTTGCAGCAGGGTTTTCTTCGGGGTATGCTTTCCCTTTAACACTCTTCAATTTAATCTTTATATAAGATTGAATAATAAACTCGTCTCTCAATAACCATGAAAAAATGAACAAGAGAATAATGGATGTGTTTAGTACTGTTGATATTCAGCTTTACTTTTCATAGTTCCTCCCTTTATTCTAAATAGAAATAACTTGCATGTCAATTGACATGAATATGCCTGGTTTTTCATCTGCACAATTGATTTTCCTTATAGGGCAATTTTCTTGCTCAAAAAAATGTGCATGCCCTACAGTTGGGTCGTATTGACATCGCTTGTTAAAGCATCTCTTAACCTGATTGCCCATCTCATCACATACACTGTGACCCCCCCCCCCCTTTTTGTTTTGTACTTCTCATGCACTGCATACCTTTAAACATCCAACATCACATAAATTGATGCAATATTATCGTGTGTAAACATGCCAAGTTGAAATAAAGTATACCATCTATTATGTACTTCATTATGCATACATTTGAGTGTTTGTATTTTTTTATGTGATCCGACTATCTCATTCCTTTGATGAGATTTGGGGGGGGGCAATTCATAATTTAGATGTGAACGCTAAACCTTGGATGGTATGGGTTTCGCTCAGTTCTGGTTGGGCGTTGCCCCCATGCGTTTTCCTGCATGTGATGAATTGGTAATTATACATGTTTGCATGCCTTTACCCTGTTCATATTCAAATTTTCGGTTTCTCTTTTAAAAAAAAACAAAACATGTATGTATATATAGTAATGTGAATGTCTTTTCTGGGCGAAATAGCGTAGGTCGCTTTGGTTGGGCGTTGCACCTAAACCATGTTTAATGCTTTGTTATACGTTTGTCGGAAATGCTCAATGTTTTCATAGTATATTTTCGACCCAGTAAACAAACACCCATGTACACTAAATTGCAAGACATAGGAATGTATTTTCGACTGCATGCCATTACCTTGTTCATTTTCTCAAATACAATGATGACATTCTCAGGGCTCCATTAAAGATAATTATAGCTCAGTTTTAAAAACGTGACTCTGTTTGGGAATCGTTGGGTTTTGGTTGGACGATGCTTTATAATGCTTTAATTGCATGCTTTCGGATTTTTTTTTGTTAAGCAATTTCCCGCGCGTTTAAAGTATTTTAAGCGCCATCGCCAAATTATACATAAGATTGATCTATTCGAATGACTCTACATTGTCTTTTATTCAAAGTGACAATTACCGCTTCTTCTAAAACATGTTTTGAAGGATGTTATATTGCGAACACCAGTCCTAATCTTGACTGGTATGGTCATTTCTCGGTTTGGTTGAGCGATAATATATTTTAATTGCATGTTTTGGGCTGTTTCAACGAATGTATGGAGGTAATTGTTTATGTACACCTGAATCCAGTTGGTATGGGCATTGCTCGGTTTTGGTGACTATATTCAGGTAGTCAACCAAGGCCGAGCAATGTCCTTAGGAATATAATGTTCCTTTCATCAATCTCGCGCTTTATCGCATGTTTTGGGGAAATGCTTTTGTGTTTCACAATTTCCCGCGTGTTTTCAGGCATTCTCCCTTTGGATATAATTGCAACTTACGAATTGTTTCGCTTGCATGCATTTACCCTGTTCATAACAACCACATTCTTAAGCAGTGCATTATAATTGGGGGTAATTAAAGTTTGAATGTAAAAGGCAGTATCGGTTGGTTTTGGGCTCCGCTCGGTTTTGATGAGCGCCTCAAAATGTTATCCAGTGCTTTATGTTATAATGTATTTTTTCTTGAAATGACTTTTCAACGATTTCCCGCGCGTGTTTTGATAAAATGTCATTATTGATGTACCATCGCCTATTTATCGATATACATTGCCTTGTTTGCATGCCTTTGTTGTTCACACTTATAAAATGGCAACAATGATCACTTTCTCTAAGCATGCATTTGGCCAGAACTCCAGATCCCAATTGTTATGGGTAGTGAAAATTGCATGCTTGGTTCTGGTCAAGCGATCGTTGCATAATTTTGTTTGTAAGCTTTTACCACATTCATTTACAAAAAAGAACAACAATGCCATTCCTAATAAGCATGAAAGTACCTTGTTCATATGTGAATACCAGACCCTGGTTAGTATGGGTATTCCTCGACTTTTTTTATCTCCGTTTTTTTTTTTGTTGTTTGTTATTCATTGTTCAATACTTTGATGCATGTTTCTAATCGTACATTTGTTACACGCCTTTTTCCCGATTATGTCATAATAATGCATTCTCTAAACATACTTTGACTCAATTGAGATTGCTTTATTCAAATGTGAATGTTCGACCCTGACCGGTTTAAGTATAGCTTGTCTTTGGCTAAGCGACGCTCTTGTATTTTTCATTGCTTTCATGGAAGCTTTTAAAATGCTCATTGCCAATTTTCTCTTGTGTTTTCATGAATTTTAAAATTTAGACTGGCTGATTGGTATTGATTGGCCTGGTATAGCGTACTCTCCTTTGTTATGTATTTATTGCTCTGGTGTATATTTTTTTTTTCATAGAAAATTGCCTGTTTGCATGTCTTTACCAAAATTAGCAACAGCAACAATTTTATCTATTTTCAATTGTACGTGGCAAAAATTATTGTCGCCTCTTTTCATGTCCACAATATGGATTTTGCTTATATTGATATGCTTAATCTTGTTATTTGCCAACCTGTATGGGGTTATCGTTATTTTTCATCATTTGCATTTCTTATATTGATTTTTTTCTTTGGGCATCTCTCCAGTAATTATCAATGATGTATGTTTACCATCTTTGCTCTCTGACGCGTTTGTCCGCTCTGCCTACGAAGATTTCTGCTAAATGCTGCCCTCTCTCGAACTTTTATGAATTCGTTATTTGTTTTTATGTGTTCGTGTTTCTATGTATCTCTGTTACTTATTTGTTCCCACACAGGACCTTTTATTTTAATTACTCTTCTTTTACCAACTCAATGCCGAAAGTAGTAGTGAATGTTGAGACACTAACTGTACTTCCGTGAATACTTTAACTGATATGCCGTTTTATTCCTTGAGTAATGATGACCTCTCCATTAATTTGAATACACATAATTCAAATGGCAACCCTCAGGCTAATTTGGCGTACAACCACTTTGTAGCAAACAACATCAATGCATCATCAGAACTTCTAGATTTTCACACTGATCATGACTTAATTCGCAATCCTTCATCAGAATACATCACTGAACTTCAATTCAAAAACACTAGTAAACAATTCTCCAAAAATATTTTTTCTTTATTACATTTAAACATAAGAAGCATAAATAAACATTTCGAAGAGTTCCAACTGCTTTTAGACAATAATTCATCTAGACATTCGTTTTCCATTATTGGACTTACAGAAACTTGGTTAACTGATGAATCCAATATTCCATTTGCATTAGATCAATATGATTTCGTTTTTAATAACAGGAAAGATAGACATGGCGGTGGTGTTGCGTTATATGTTTCCCACAATTATGAATACAAAATTCATGACGAAATCACTACTATGAATGAATATGTAGAGTCACTTTTTATCGAAATCAATGTCCTAAATTCCAAAAGTAAATTGTAGGTGTTATATATAGACCACCAAATTCCAACCACAATGATTTTTTACTTTATCTTTCTAACTTAGTTAGAAATCCATTGTTGGTGAACAAAGATGTTTTTATATTAGGAGATTTTAATATCGATATATTGAAGCATGACAGCAACAATACTGCCCATGAATTTCTTGAAACATTTTTGACTTCTTCATATTTGCCATTAATATCAAAACCCACTCGCATTGCAGATCGCTCTGCAACCCTTATTGATAACATATTTTGTCACGTCATGCCGTCTCCTGATTCTGAAATAATACTATCCGATCTGACAGATCATTTTCCCATTGTGTCACATTTTCCCCTTAAAAATTCGTGTATTAATCCTTCCAAGCCATCAAGGCGGAGACCTACTCCCGAGAATCTTGCAAGATTGGGTGTTTCGTTAGAATCTGTTGACTGGTCGCCTATTTATAACAATAACGATGTAAACACATGCTTCAATAACTTTCTTAATATTTTTAACAGTGAATTAGACAAGCATATTCCAAAAGTAAAAGATAAACAAACTAACTACAAAAAATCACCGAGACTTCCTTGGATATCCAAAGCACTTTTGCGTTCAATCAACAGAAAAAACAGTTTATATTATAATTCCAAACTTAAAGGTACTCTTCAGGCAAAAAACTAAATACACCACATATAAGAATACTTTAACTAAAACAATACGTTTGGCAAAGAAAAGATATTTTACTGATCAAATAATTCTGTATAAACACGACATTCAAAACACATGGAAAGTTCTTAAACAAGCCATGAATTTATCCAGTAACAAGTCCGATATAACTGAAATTAGGTCTAACGGTGATATTATTGGTGATCCTGAAAATATAGCTAATATTTTTAATGACTATTTTTCATCTATAGGAACTAACCTAGCTCGAGACATCCCCCCTTCAACAAAACACTTTCATGATTACCTAGGTACACCTAATTCTAGTTCAATATTTTTCACTCCCGTAGTCAAAAAAGATATTACTGACGTTGTATCTAATTTGAATAATAAAAAAAGTCCTGGTTATGATGATGTCAATAACTTTATTTTAAAAGGTATAATATCTGAAATTATCGATCCTTTGACATATATTTTTAACCTTTCTCTAACCTCCGGTCAAGTCCCTGATCGCATGAAAATTGCTAAGGTCATTCCATTGTACAAAAAGGGTGACAAGTTAAGTGTCAGTAATTATCGCCCAATTTCTTTATTATCATCCTTGTCAAAAATTTTAGAAAAAGTGGTTTATAGCAAAACAATTGATTTTTTTAAATCTCACAATATTTTTTCTAACTTTCAGTTTGGATTTAGAGAAAAACACAACACAGAACATGCACTATTGAATTTCGTTGATAAAGTGGCCCACGCTTTTGATAATTGCTCACATTTAGTCGGCATTTTTCTGGACTTCTCCAAGGCCTTCGACACCATTAACCATGATATCTTATTACATAAACTTTCTCATTATGGTGTGCGCGGGAAGGCCTTGGAGTGGTTCAGAAGCTACTTGTCCGACAGACGTCAATTTGTATCTTTGAATGGTCATGCATCCAACATGCAATACATTAATTGTGGAGTCCCGCAAGGCAGTCTGTTAGGCCCTTTATTATTTATCATTTATATTAATGACTTTTGTAAATCATCTGATATCCTTTCGTTCATTCTTTTTGCAGACGATTCTAATATATTTTATTCCCATAAAAATCCATATACCTTAGTAAATACTGTTAATAATGAACTTTTAAAAGTCACACAATGGATAAGATCCAACAAATTGTCTCTTAATCTACTTAAAACTAAATATATGCTATTTAGCAATTCCATTGATACACTTCCCATGGACATTGTTTTAGATGACACTAATTTAGAAAGTGTCACATTCATTAAATTTCTCGGTGTTACCGTTGATAATAAGCTTTCCTGGAAATACCACATAGATTGTATATGTAAGATTATTTCGCGAAATATTGGCATTATCAATAAACTAAAATATCATTTTTCGTCGTCATCACTTTTAATGCTATATTCTTCCCTGATCTTGCCTTACTTGAATTATGGGATACTTGCCTGGGGCAGCACCCACCAAACCATTTTAGATAGACTGTTATTACTGCAAAAGAAGTCCCTTCGTGTTATTCATAATTCAGCTTTTCGTTCACACACTGACCCACTATTTTTTGATAGCAAATTGCTGAAGATAAGCGACCTATACTTATTTCATTTAGGACAATTTATGTTTAAATTTGACAAAAACACACTTCCACGTGTATTTGATTCTATGTTTCCTCTTAATCGGTCTTTTCATAATTACCCTACTAGGCAATCTAACGAATTTCATTTACCCCGTTTTAGAACTTTATTGGCAAAGAGTACATTTATGTGTCGACGGTCCTAGATTTTGGAACTCCCTCGACATTAACATAAAAAACAGCCCTTCCATACATTCTTTTAAAAGAAAACTGAAAAACTTCTTACTTCAATCCTACCGAGGTCTTCATTACTAATTCCCGCTTGTTATCATCTCCTCTCAGACTTCAAGTTATGTTTTTGTCTTTATCATTTTGTTTTATCCTCTCTTTTCGGTCGTAATTTGTCCTGATTCTATTTTACGTTTATTCTACTTTTGTCGTCCTGTTTTGTTTTTTCTTTTTTATTTTTATTATTTCTTCGTTTTGTCTTGTTCTGTGAGTTATCCTGTTCTTTTTCATCTATTCTGTAAATCTTCGTAGGCAAATAGCAACCATTGCGTCTCTCTCTCTCTCTCTCTCCTCTATTCTCTTCCTTTAGGGGGTTCACATTATACAAGCGATGCTTTTGAGTGAATCCCCCATTTCCACAGATACTTTTCTTTCCAAAGTATTATAATTTTTTCTATAAAATATTTTGTATTTTTTTTTATATGTTATCATTAATGTATTGTAAATATTTGTTAAAATGTATGAAAATGATTTGTATATTTGCTATTTCTGTTGGAAATAAAATCTGAATCTGAATCTGAAAAACTCTTTGGTGTTATATGTTTAATCTCCAGCTTAGGGTGTCATTAACACTTTATATAGTGTGTGTCCTCTATATTGGGGACACCAAGTTGCGTCAGCTTTCTACCCCCCCCCTTTATTTTTTTACACTGGCGCCTGCATGACAGCGGGTTTCAGTTTGTATAGCATTTAAGCGTTTTATATTTTGATATAGACAATAGAGTATGGTGAAAACCCCACAATATACCAAAATATGGTGGGAATCGGCCTATGCATGGGGCCCTTCGATATGACCTCATCCATGGGTGTCGATCGGTATTCTTGGTTGGGGGGGATGATTGACACAAATGTTCTTGTGGATGGGATATTTCAACATTACCCCCACTAAAATCACAAGTTAGGACATTTGGAGTGGTTGATATATGCATGGTATTCTTGGTAATTCCTTCATTGTTGTAGAGTACTATACTTGTATAATTTTTTTTGAAAATTCAATTTGTGTACAAGTAAGCCTATTCTAAACTCATACCGAGAAAAAAATGACAAAATTGACTGGACCATGTACATAGTGATCTGTTTATTGAGCATGATGTATACACAGGGGCATCGATCCATTTTTTCAGATGGGGGGGGGGGGGGCAAAATTATGAATCAACATTCCAAAGGTGCTCGATCACAATATATATATATATATATATAACTCATGAGAAAGAGACACATATCTCACCTTCACCAACAGTGCGAGCGCGAAGCGCGAGCTAAATTTTTTTAGTATGTCATGAAAACAGGAAAAATGTACCTATTTAGGTTTGTTTGTAGTAACTCATGAGGAGGGTCGATACATGTATCTCACTAGAGAGCGAGCTGAAATTTCTTTATATTCTGACCTGAAAGCTTGATATTCTAAGCATTTTTGGTACCAATGATTAAGATGGGTATCTAGAAGAACAATAGATGCGAGCGCGAGCTGAAAATTTTGATCTGGAAAAAAGGACACTTTCATGGAAGATATATATCCAACAAAAGATTATTGCAAAATCAAAGTTCTTTTGAGGTTTAGAATTGAAAACGGGACATTATATTCACCTATATAATCATGAAAAGTATGGGGTTTTGGTACATGATGCGAGCGTGAAGCGCGAGCTGAAAATTTTTATATTCCAATCTGAAAAGAAGACATTTTGAGCACGATTTTAAATCAAAATCGAGTTGGTATCTCAATCTCGCTTGCTGATTTCAGTGTAGCATTACAATCTTATTTTATTTTTTAGTTGCACATGCGGAATTATTGGGGGGGGGGCAAAACGATATGTTTGCCCCCAATATTTTCATTGGTGGGGCGATCGCCCCCTGCCCCTCCCACCCAGGATCGACGCCTCTGTATACAACTTCTCTCTTAAATCTAACATGACTGGCAATATCTTTATTCTTCTTAATGCATGATGATAAAATGCAGATTCGGACCAATTAAGACTAGCACAAATTACAACCTGTGTGGCTTCTCGTGCGCCATCGGGCTACCGTCATTCCTTTATTTATCTTGCCACCCTTTTACTCCTGTTTATTTTTCCACCCTTTTGAGTTAATGATTTATTTAAATTAATTTATTCACCACTGGTGGGATGGAACACCCTATCAACAAAAGTTGATTTTCGTTGGGGTCCTTTTATGTCATGTGTTAAAAAATATCAGATACATAAACATTTCATTCTTTTTCATCTTGAACCTCCACCCATCTGTTTAATAGTCCTGAAAAAGAATGTTTTTATTTAATAACAATATACACAAATTGCGAGGGAAACAAACTGATTGATGGCATACTATAATCATCATGATCAAACTTTTCATTTTTTCATCATCATTATTATAATTTTTCTACCCTAAATTATTGGGGGGATGATAATACAGGCCATCCCCCCACTTGAAATATTGGGGGGGATATATCCCCCCATCCCCCCCGTGATCGACACCATGACCTCATCAATACATAATAATCCCAATTTAAGTCAGTGTATCATTGGCCTGGTTCTAAATCAAACATTGACATTAATTGGGCTAATTTATTCAAGAGGTCATATCTTGGGGCCCCATATGGACCGATCGATTCCCTATTTGGGTTGTGGGGGTTTTCATCATGCTATACCAAAATATGATATAAAAATCGTTGATATGCGGATCCAGGATTAGGGGTTAGGTGCGTAAATCGTGGGCGCATCCCATAAAATTTCACCCCCCCCCTCTTCATTCATAAAGAAACAAATTTCTCGGGTCAGGATATCCAAAACTTAAGCTCGCACTTCGCTCATCAAGTACACATCCTGTTCGTGATTTCAAAAAGTGTTTAGAAACAGAATGTCCCTTTTTAAGGTCTAATCATGACTATTTTCTGATAATTGGGTTTATGTAATGACTAATTATTTTAATCCAAGGCGAAAGGAAGGGAGTGGGCGAAAGAAATAGTACCAACTCCGAAATAATAATGAAAAGAGATGGTCGTGCCACTGTATGAATTGCAACCCATATAGCAGTGGCGTAATGAGCTAACAAAAAAATTGTTAGGGCTATTGCGAAATATTGATAAAAAGTTGTAAGCAAGCAAAAGCTTTGACATTTCTTAATACAAAAATCAAATTCTGCGATAGATTTTAATAAAATATTTATAAATATAGCATGGTAATTTCATCCGAGTTCTCTTATGTTTGCTCATCTAACTTTTAGAAGTATGATTGGTTCCTCTGACCTCCTCAATGTCAACGAGAACCATGTAAACTAAGGGCATCTTTTTGTGACATGCCCCCCCAAAAAAAAAAAAAAAAAAAAAAAACAAGCAAAAAAAATGCTGGCCAACAGGATTTGAAAACAGCATATAATAAATTTTTAATGATTGATTATCATTAATTTCCAAGACTGATGCACACGTTGGATTCAGGGCCCTGTCGACGGAGGATTAGTCTATTTTACTGGGGGTGCTGAGCATAGTCACAGCACCCCCAGTAACAATATATAATCCTCCGTAGCCAGGTCTATGGTTGAATTCAGTCCTATAAAAATCAAGGACATGCAAAATCAAAGGTGCGCTAGGTTCTAAATTATAGAATTAAAAAAATATCTTGAATGAAAACATTTTCATCACTTCGGCAAGAGAGGGGGCTATACCAGAAATAAATTGATTGGTCGTGAAAACATCGTGACTACTCAGATCGGACACTCTATTCATTTTTATTTTTACTCTAAGGATTTCATATTCTATCAGCTTTCTCCCGAAGTTTGGTAAATCATATCTCCAAGAGCAATCAGTGACCTGTATATCTGTAAATTTCCAAGGTAAGACATTCTCTAGATTTGTTTATTTTTGGAAGAACATGATGATGTCCTATTTCGATTTTCAGAGAGATCGACCGGCGTGCCGGTATACTACGAGAACACACGTGGAGTGTACGGAGATGAACCCCGGCGCTTGCTCACACATCATTGCAATTGCCTGCGCCTTTCTCGTGTATGGGCTAGCTCGGGCCTCGGTAAAAAAGTAAAACTGAAACTACGAGTGCTAAAAAAAATGACACTCAAGAATTTTAGCTCCATCGGCTATGACAATATGTATTCTTTTCACCATTTCCACCATTATTTTCCAACCCTCGAACTAGTGCTTTGTTTCTTGCTATTTCCTCTTATTTTCGATTTCCCCCCGGAAACAAGAGATTTCCTGTGTGTTGCATGTTTTTGTTTTTGCCCCCTCTCTCCGATCCAACAAAGGGTTCCTCCGGTTGGTCCTGCTCGATCGACCGGGCCTTGCTGGGGGTCTTTGTTCGCGTGCCTGGCACGTGCCACTCGCGAGCCGTGGAGCCCACACAAAGCAATATATGGCCAGGATTTGGGCTTTATTCCACCCTTCGCTTTGTTCCTATTGGGTGGCTCCCAGACCAGCAGGGCCTGTAATTTATGCACACTAATCCCACTGTGTGGTATTGCTGTGCTTGAGACTGAGTGATGTTTTGTTATTGTGGTCCAGAACTTGATGAACAAAGACAATTTTGAGGGTATTTTTCTCACAGTTGCAACTTGGCAGCTCAGAAGTGAGGTTGGATTATTATTCCCAAGGAACTTGATAAATTGTAGGACATTGTCATTAGTGCTAATGTGAGTATTTTTACACATATTTTATTCCAGATTATTCATGTTCTGTTGATATAATTGTTTAAGTAATACGGTTGGTCTACTCTATTCCATCATTTATATTTGTGGATAGTTGTTGATAGAATGTTATCAGCTTCTTTGTGTGAACTTACATTAGGTAGTGATGATTGCTAGCCATAATTGTTCATAATTCAACACATTTCAATAATGGATAGAATTACGATGATTCTTCATGTACATACACTGCCATGCATGCCAATGTTGAGTGGATGTCACATTCCAATTAGTCTATATGTCGAATCTCCATCCAAGCATTGTCATTATTCAGACAGTCTTGTTTATTTGCTCTGGCAGCATTCAAAATTGTCTTGTTTAGTCTAGCTAGGTAACCTATTTTTTCTATCTCATAGAAATTGATATCATTATTTTCTTAAAGTCATATAATAAAGACAGTAAATGAATTTGTGTCATGCCTTGGTGCCTTTGTTGAACTAGATCTTCTAACTTTGAATAAGATAAGTTTTTATGATTGTGTCATTTATTGTCACACACATTATATGTGTAATCACAGATTTAAATAGGCCTACTTGTAACTTTCAGTCAGTGCAGAACGTACACTGTGTATGTTATTAATGTCATATAATGTAAATCAATATTGTCATAGTTTGAAGCAAGGAGATGGCTATAATACATGTATAAACTGAAACCTTCCACTTATACAGCCTAGATACATGAAGATTCACATGTACCATTTATACGCAAGTTTGTGTTCTTGTCAAGACGTTTTGTTTGTTCATTTTAGCATTCATTGCATGCTGAAATGACACAAAATGGCATTCAATTTAAATTATTTCCACTGACATGACTACACATACAGCACTTGTATATTATTTTGTATGCCAAGTAATGTATGCCAGGTTCTTTGTTTCGAGCATGAGGAGGAGGTCCCATTGTTGATATGGGGCATCAGTGCAAGCTGTTGGAAAATTATTCTTTTGATCTTTTTATCCTTGTTGAGCTTCTATGAGCCCTTTGTGTCCAATTATATAACCCCCTCACTCCCATA
Source organism: Lytechinus variegatus (assembly GCF_018143015.1). Classification (NCBI taxonomy): domain Eukaryota; kingdom Metazoa; phylum Echinodermata; class Echinoidea; order Temnopleuroida; family Toxopneustidae; genus Lytechinus; species Lytechinus variegatus. The sequence continues at coordinate 5,863,686 of NC_054758.1, read as the reverse complement.
AACACAATGACAGTTAACAATACCTGTACAGTACATGCGTGTGGTACTACAATGTAGTATTATTTGCCAACAAGTATGCATTCTAATCATGAAAATTCATGTAAAAAGGTTTTTATTTATTTACATTAAATTATTCATGTGATTTGTTAATTTTGTTTATTTATTTCATTATTTTTATTTATTTATTTACTTACTTATTTATTTTTGTAATTATTAATGTAGTTATTCATTCATTTATAAATGTATCTATCTCATAATTCACTCGGGTATTAATTTTATTGATTTGTTTACAAGTATTTATTATTTAAATATTGTTTTCAACACTGAAATTGTCACAGTAACTTAAATTTTGATGATAATAATGATAATTGCATTTATATGATGATAGTGATAATAAATCCTGACAACCTTAACATTAATTTCACCCAGAAGAAAAATCTACTTTCAAGAAATCAAGTGTATCTAAAGTTGACTAAAGATAAGAAAAAACAAGATACGTATACATGTACAGGCAGTCAGGGGGAAAAAAAACAATGGAGACAATTTCCTACATGTACATGTAGCATTTTTATTCCATCATTTTCAACACTATTATCAGAACATGACCACACATTGACTGTTTAATGTGCTTGACGTAGATTTGATTCAGGGAGACAAATATAGCCATGCCTTATCCAGGGATTGAGCCTCACTTTATTCAGGATTCAATGATGGAAAATTATTTTCATGCTTCTGTTTGTTTCAGAGTGGAATGGTTAATATTGATTAGGTCAATTCTCCAGGCTCTGCACTTTTCTACAGGGTATTTTTCTCTATTTCAACCTAAAGGGGAAATTTTAAATGGGCATGAAAATATGTGTTGAAAAGCCATTGAAAAAGGGGCATTTAGGCAAAATAATAGGGCATAAATGTCATGGCAAGGTATGGATGGCCTTTGATTAATTTCCCCCCCCAAAAAAAAACAAGGCCAAATGGCCAATGGAATGGGCACTAAGACCGAACAATAAACAATAGGGTGTTGAATACCATGGCAGGGGTGACCTTTGATTAGTTTAGGTTCCTCCCCCCTCCCCCCCCCCAAAAAAAAGAGCACACAAATATCCAATGTCACTGAGAGGTAATGAGACCAAACAGATTGGGATCCAAGACCATAAAATTGGTTTCCTTGGATAAATACATGCCCCTCCCCCCAAAAAAATATATCAAATAGATACATGTAAATGAATGAATAAATGAATCAATCAATCAATCAATCAATCAAAAATACACAAAAATATCCAAGGTAACTGAGAGAGGCATGGAGGTCAAACATTTGGCCATCCAAGGTCAATCAGATGCAGGCAAACTAAATATTTTTTTAATATTATTTTGGGGGTCACATGTACTTCTCACAACCTACTGCCTAAATCTGCTTCAAGCTCCAACACTACAGTGATTGGGGGTTTTTCCAGGGCTCTTTGAGTATTTTGATTCACCCGAGCCCCCCCCCCCCCCATTTATATTTTTTATCCTGATGAGATGGCACCTTGGCCAATCAAAAGGGCATCCAACGCCAAAGCCTTGCTGGTATTGAATTGATTAAAGCCCCCCCCCCTAATACATGTAGTGGTATACCTGTAGAAATACTCCATTCATGAAGAGAAGTGTAAAGTACCAGTACCACATCTATTCTCAGCCTGGCTATGGGAAGATACTGTGGGTTTGTTTGGGGTCTATGGAAAATGTGTACATGTATTTAGTCCTGCTTTAGCTATAAAGCCATGTTCAGTGGGTTTTAAACTTGATCATGTACTTGTCTAAAAGTGTTTACACATTGTTTGTACGGATACTTGTTTGGGGAGTAATTAATCATCTACTCTAGTTCACACTCGTATAAAACGAATGACTCACTATGATATGCATTGTAAATATAATGTCTTCACTATCCAACCCAATGTACATGTATTATTCACACATGGGGCTGTTCACACTGAGTGTGACTCACCAAGGGCAATCGTTTGATTCAGTGATCTTTGCACAGGTGATTAATTAATTAATTTATAATGTGAATCACAGCATACATATTCATGAGGCATGTAGAGATCATCATAATCTTCATTTAATGAATGATCACCCATCATTGTGTCCATGTGTGCTATTTGTATGACACTCAGATGCAGAGCTGCCAAGTAGTACTGATTTTCAGTATTTAGTACTGAAAAATGAGAAGAATACTGATGGTTGCATGTAAAATACTGATTTCTAAAGTTTTAGGTTTATGTGTTGTCCTATGGTATTTTTTGAAAATACTGATTTCCTCACTGAAATACTGATTTTCAGCTTTAAAAATACTGAAATGTTCCTTTTCATGTTGGCATCTCTGCTCTTGCACACTACCACATACATTATCTTCCAATATGGTAAATGAGTGGTTTGGGGTACATGTATACAGTTCATGTATAAACCCATCCATATTTTATGTACAGTGTAGACCAAAAATCAATCTATTTCGGTCAGGGGTATGCTCAGCTGAGACTTCATCTGGCTCCGCACCATCCCCTCCGTCAAGGAAGAGGTGGAGGACTGACAAAAAAATCAGAAATGTTTGAAACCTGCAGAAACAGCAGATTTTTCAGTCTATATTGTATGTTGTATTGTATTTCAAAATTGATTGTACTATTATGTAGATTGAATTGATTAAGATTGATTAAACATCCCAGATGTATACCTGTACATATACCTGTATGTAACAAGATTCTTGCTTTAATAAGGTAATTTTGATGACTCATCTGTTATACAGTCTTCTCCATGCACTTTAATATTCATACCCTACGCTAATCTTATTAAGAACCATGTCCACACTTAACTTTAATCAACTTGACTCATCTCGCATCACTTTGTAAGTGTGAACATTGCATTGTTTCTTATTGGAATTGGTATTGCTCACCTAAAACACACACAACACATTAATTAAGAATGATATTCATACATGTACCTCGTTTCTTACTTGTAGCAATCCATGAATGTTCTATACACATTCACACTACTTAAAAATGCGTGTGACATTTATTTTCACTATCTTGTTGCTACAATATGAGATATGATGACCACAATAGCAATGGTAATGGTATTGGTAATACTGTAATTAATGGAATAATTTTCCATCCCAAGCATATTGCGATGCGATACCAGGAAAATGATTCTCATACATACAGTACATGTATGACTGATTTTCTTCTGATTTACAAGTTCATAGAATCTATGACTAAAACAAAATGGCTATTTCCTTCAAATCAAATCCGAAACAAAAACTTGATTTTCTGAAACAAGAGACGCCATGTTTTAACATAAATCATCCTTCCTTTTGGATTACTTGGAAGTCCCAACTGATACATGTATTGTCTTGTTCTCCTATTACATTCTCACAACAGATAACGGCCCTGTGGGAAAGCAAGAAACCATGTTCACATTCCACCGTCCCAAGATCTATCGCAGCGTCGCCGGGTGCTGTATCTGCAAGGCAAAGTCATCTAGTTCCAGATTTACAGGTATTTTGATTTAAAGGTTTTGAAATAATTGTGCTGGTACTCTTCATGATTTTTCCAGGTGGGCGTTTCATGAAGCTGTTCATAAGTCACGAGCCCGGGGGGGGCCACTTACATTGGCGAGTGGATACCATGCGCGACCAAAAAACACGTAAAAAGGATGTCTTTTTCACGATAGGGCACATTACGTACGTAACGTGATAAGGGTGTCAAAAACACTAAAATAATGAAAAAAGGGTATCTATTTCGCTAGAAAAATAACGTGTTTAGGGTCGAATTTGTGGGGATGATAAAACAAAATTAAAATTTTTTAAAAAGGATGTCCTTTTTGCCCCAACACTTCGTGTTTAGAGTCCGATTTGCGCGAGGCGTAGAAGCTGGGGTCGTACTAAACCAAATAAGGTAAAGCCGACGACTGAAGAACCCGTAACAATAAAACATTCCTGTACTTCTTTAGGGGTTCATTTCAGGGAATATTTGCCAAGAGCATCGTTTTGTTTCCAATACTTGTTAAGGGTGGGGGTTCACACGCCAATACTTGTTAAGGGGTGCATTTTTTAGAATATGAAAATTACGTGTTTAGGGTGCTTTTCGAGACCCCATGGTCGCGCATGGTATCCACTCGTGAATGGAAGTGGCCCCCCCCCCCCCCCCCCGGGGGTCACGAGCGACTGGTGACCCATTCTTACATGTATTGGGGTAAATGGCAGGCGGGGATCCAGAGTTGAAATTTTACGGGGTGCCACAGGATCCAGGATTTTTAAAAAGGGGTGGCACAATTTACCCGTTTGAAATCTGACAAGCAAAAAAAAAAGGTCACCTACATGAACATTTAAGGTCAATAATTCGTCCGCAAAAAAATACCTTCAGCCCCCCCCCCTGGATCTGTGCCTGAATGGTATACACCAAATGTTAATTGGTGACATAGATAATGTTCACCAGTCATTTTTAAGTTGCTTTTAACTTACAAACAGCTTTATGAAACACCCACCTGGTTTAATGGTTGAGTATCAACAACCATATTCCATCCTTCACCTTTGTATAAAGAAAAGGATAGTATCAATGTACATGTATGGTACACCAATGAATAGTCAGCTACTATAGTTGGATTTCTTTTCAGAAATGCCGTATTGTCATTAATATCATGACTATTATTGCAGTTGTCACTATTGATATTGTTATCATTATTGCTGTTGAAATCATCCTCATTATTATCATTATATCAAATTATTATTTACATGAATATTGTTATCATTATTATTACTGAAATTGTTTTACTACATGTATTACCATTTTTAATATTGTTTTGTATTGTTCTCCTTGGATTTAATTTCTCTAAATCAACTCCAGTTCAGGCCCCCCCGAATCCTCTTTTTCGAGAAGATTGCCATTTATTTTTATGACCAATACCCAATACAGAGCATTTAAAATGAATCACATTCCCTCTAACAGAGTACAGATCAGTAATTATGAGTCATTCATAAACAAACAGTATCAAATTTTATTGCCTTGGATCATCATGAATCTCAATAATGGTAGAATGATTTGAGAAAGGCATTATTGTTGACTTCCTGCTGCTATACATGTATTGTTATATATATATATATATTTATATAATATATATATATATATATATATATATAATTTATAATATATATATATATATATATATATATATATATATATATAATTGAGCACAATATGTTATAAGACTACATATCGAAATACTGAACCCTGGGTTGGAATCTATTGTTGCAAGAAATTGTCTGATCATGGACTAGTAGGTCCATGGGTTAATTGAAGTATTGAACCATAATAAGTGTCAGTCCCCAAATCAAGGGCAAATCCTTTTGTATTTTATTCGCATACAGTGCTGTAGGCCTCCTGTGCAACTCAACTTTCTTGCATCACTCATTTTCGATTGATTTTTTTTACTTGGGCATTATTTGAATGTGAATATCACACCAACTGGCCTTAAATTTCAATATTTTGGGACAGGGCCACCTTCAAAAAAGGGGCTTATTTTGATACAATACATCACATATATGGGGAAAAAATTCAATATTTTAATTTTTTTTATCTCTACAGACAGCAAAAGGACAATTTTTTGTATATATGACGGCACAAATGGAAAAATTTAACATCAATATCATTATTTTGTTTTATCTCTACAGACAGCAAAAGGACAATTTTTTGTATATATGACGGCACAAATGGAAAAATTTAACATCAATATCATTATTTTGTTTTATCTCTACAGACAGCAAGAAGTATGAGATGGAATTCAAGGATTGCTTCAACCTGGTAGAAGGCCAGAAACGAACGGGAGAGATCTGTAATGCGTGCGTTCTACTCATTAAGAGATGGAAGAAACTACCCAAAGGAACAGAGAGAAATTGGAACCATGTAAGTTTCTTCAGTTTCCATGGTTAATTTCTCATGAAAATCATGAAAAATAAGGTTTCATAATTTTTGCAGAACCTCTTCAATTTTGATTTTTCAAAGTTTATCAAGTAATAGGAAAAAAACTTCTTGGGAGTATTTTGTCTCTCCCTCCATCTCCCTCTTACTCTTGCCCCCCTTCCTCCCCCCCCCCTTCTCTCTCTCTCCGCCCACAGAAAAAATTAAGGGCATAACATTTCTAAGTAGCCACAAGTGAGCAAAAAAAGAAAAGAAAATCTCATTTTGTAATAGATTTTAGCATAATACATATATACTGACGATAATGTTATATATCATGAACATATTATGCTTTTCCCTTTCATTTCCCATATTTTTTTGGAGGGGGTGGGGTGGGCAGGTAAACTCCAAGCCTCCCTCATCCGTACATGTATGGCACAAGGGTATTATAAATGGGGGCTCAAGGTTTTTTTGCCCCTGAAATGTTCATAAGAGCCTTGGAATAAACCTATTCACTCTAATGTTAAAGCTTATCCAATGTTTCAGACTTACACAGTTGTGAAATATAGCCCCCGAATAAAAAAAATGTAGATATATATATATATGGAGTGATATATATATATGTATTTGTTTTCCTGGTAAGCCAGTACTCCAAGGTAACTTCAGTATCTCACCCCATATACAGTATGTACTGAAAATAAAACCTGTTGCAAGTGTTCTTCACATTGTTAATTTTCATTAGGTGGTAGACGCCAGGGCGGGGCCAGGGGGGAAGTCACAGCTGAGACACAAGCTGAAAACCCAAAAGACCACGCCCACCAACCTCTATTCCAACAACTGCAACAACAACAACCCCGGCTCTGTTGTCTCGGAGCACGGGTGGAGCAGACGGAACAAGAGGAGACACGCGGAGAGGAAGAAGAGGATGCAGCTACTTGATGGGCTTAGGACCAGGAGCCATCCAGACAGTAAGTCCTGTGGATAGGATGTAAACACAATAGGTCCTTCTGTAAGATGAACCGACTGAGGTACTTTCTTTCCAAAGCCATTGAATACTAATGAAGTCAATGGGATACTTGTAAAGCTCTGTAAATGCAACATGTATTGTTTGATTCCAGCTGCAGATGCTTTCAAAATTGTCTTGATGAATACAATTTACAGTCATGCAATATTAAAGACTTTTCCTTTTTTATCATATTAAATTTTATTTGATTATCAGATGAATTGGTAACAAAGAAAGTGCTCACAAGATGATCAATATTTAAAACTGGATGGCAGAAAATTTGCAGCTTTGATGATAATACAAATAACCTTCAGAAAAAGTTACTTTTAGAAGTTACCTTCCCAATTTTGCTACATTGTTTACATTAGATCCTTTGGGAATTTTAGGAGCTCTTTAAATTTATTAGTTTTACAGGTCTCTGTAGAGCATTTGGGGGCTGAATGTACCCAAAGCCTCCATCCTCCCCTCCCGGATGAAATATTATACAAATAATGCATGCAGCCGAGTGCGTTAGTGGAAATGCAGAGCACGAGAGGTTTCTTTAGATAGATGCCGCACCATGCACGAGCCGCTTGCGGCGAGTGCCTAGTGTGCACTATCTGAAGAAACCGAGCTTTCGCTGCATTTACTTTTACACACGACAGAGCGAGTGCATTATTTGTTTTATAAAATAGCAACACAAAAACAAATTTTTAAAAAGTTACAGTACAGTTTTGTTGGACTTCTCCCGGGCCTTCTACCGCACTGGTTTGCTCAAGCGTGCAATATCAAATTTCGTTGCGCACCTTTTGCACTGCCATGCAGTGCACCAAAAAAGTTGGATGTCATGTGATGCGTATTGGCCGATCACGATGCTTAAAAATACAGAGCTATTTTATGAAATTATCTAAAATAAAACCTATGATATTCTAACCCAATGACAGATGATACTAGAGTGTGATGAAAACATACCCCGGGCCTAACCAATAATTGAAATATCTTCCTTCTCTGTCCTCCCCCCCCCTCCTCTACAGCTGAGGATGCATCACCTCCCAGCCCCACCCCCAGTGACACCTCGGACACATCAGTTGTATCCCAGCCTGGATCTAGGACTGGCTCAATATCATCAGAGGACTTAGATGAACTACCCCCTCTACTGGCATCCATCATCGACACTTCGTATTGGAAAATGTAAGCAAATAACTAAGGTTGCCGAAATACAACCAAGACAAGACTTATTCCTACTTATTCTTTGAAAATGATAGCACATATCTAGGTTACTAATGTGTAACAAAGTTATTTCATGCATGGAGCAGCTAGAAGCTTGTCAGAAGATTGATTGAAGCTTGTTTGAAGCTTGATTAAAGCTTTTCTGACAAGATTTTTCTTCTTATTCGAATATGTTAGCAAATATCTAGGTTACTAATGTGTGACAAAGTTATTTCGTGCATGAAGCAGCTAGAAGCTTGTCAGAAGATTGATTGAAGCTTGTTTGAAGCTTTCCTGACATAGCAATATATGGATGTGGATTGGATCTATATTTAGTCTATGAATCGATACCAGCAATTTTTTAGCTCTCAATATTGGTAGGTATTTGAAACATGTAGGCAAATTTTTAAGTTTTATGTATACTTCTTAAACAAAAATTGACCTTGGCAACCTGAAAGCTTGCTCAAGGTTTGCCAGGCATAGCAATAGCAATGTATCAAAAATGAATTTCAACTGTCAAAGCTTAGTATTAACATGATAGGATATGCCTTGTTTCTGGGTTCCCCGATTGGAAGAAAATATAAAAAATTTGAATCACTTATCAAATAAATGAGCCTTTGCCACTGTTCCGAAGGAAAAAAGTGGTAATACAGGTATTGTTGTTTCTGCTCGTTTACAGGGAGAAGATATGCTGTGGAACGATCTTCAAAGGGGTCAGAGGAGAGATTATGATACATCCACAGCTCCTGAGGCCATGTGCAACCTCCTGTCTGGGGTCAGGGGTCAAGCCAAGGTCAAACCCAAGCCCCGCCCACAGGTCACCTGCTGACCCCGCCCTCTCCTGCAACAAAGGCGTGGTCAGCGACGCCATCACAACGGTGACCAACAAGAGAGGGACGAGACAGGACAGTGTCGGGAGCGAAGGGTCCAACGAAAGCTCTGAATCGGATGACCTCAGTTTATCACGTTCCAGAGAGGTCAAAGGGCAGAGGTTAGCAGGAAGTGGTATTATCGATGACATCATGGAAACATGCTAGTGTTTATTGTTTCGTGATGATCTCTTCCGAATTGGGACTTCCAGAAGTGTTGTTTGTATCTGTCGCACCTTGGTGAAAATGACCTTCATGTTCATGTTCCTTTTATGAAGGTGGTTACCAGGGCAATTTTGATTGCCTGTAACTATCACAGCGCTGTACCAAGTCCTTTTGATTACATATCTGACTCAAAGTGGACAACTCGCATGTAGATTCAGTTGATGTGCAAATACCAGTCATTTTTGTAATTTACCACATAAACTTTCCAAATTGTGAAAACCGCTGGTGAGTCATCATTTTATGAGTGATGTACGATTGTTTGGTTTGCTACAAAGCAAAGAGGAGAAGAAATTTGCCAAGAATGTATGTTTGTTTGTAGAATGACTACTTTAAACAGCACATTGCCAACTGTCAAGTGTGTGCAATGCAAACAGGAGGATATGTTAATTTGCAATATTGTGCATTTTCTGTTTGTACTCGAGAAACATGTTATAAGCAAGGCAACAATCGCGATCTGTTATATAAACTACAGTACCTGTAGTATACCTGTACAAGAAGAAAAAAGTTTTCCTGTTGCATTCTACATGTATTAAAAAAGTCGATGTTTTTTTTTTAATGTTTAAGTTATGAAGTTGGATATGAAATACTGAATTCCAAATTCAAAACATCATTCATTAAAAATGATAAATATGATACGTTGGCTTGCATGAAGAATTTTGAATATCATTTATAGAATTGTTATTAAAGAATGGGATTAGACTTGGTATCAAAATACACAGAAGAGGTGAAGTCAGTGTCGTTGTTCAAATATTGACTTTGCATCCTGCTAATGTCTGGTTTAATTTCCTAACATGCTCATTAGTTTGACCACAAAACCCTGATTTTCTCATTTTCTTAGAAAATCATTACAAACAAAATCCTGTCCTTGTTACAATGTTGATTTGTGTGTATAGGAGATTGAGAGCGAGGTTTATTATAAATGCATAATTTTATTACAGATGCATTATTTTGAGTAATGAGATGTATTTAATGCTTATTGGGATGGTATTTTTTTGTGAGAGGTTGTTATTACAGAGAGAAAGACTAATTTTTTAAAAATTATTCAGATGTTCTTATTTTTAAACTCTATTTATTGCCAGATTGGGCCAAATGGTAAGAGAAGCATGATGTGTGAGTGTAATAAAGATATATTATTATAGAAGGAATGTAAATATGTAATTTCATGTACAGTGTCTCTGTGTAGTAGAAACCAGCAGTGTATGTGTTCAGTGTTCATTGTATCTTACACCTGTCAAAAGTGTACATGTATTTTCCATTATTTGGAACACCTTAAAGTCCTGTAGTGTACACAACACCTCGGGTGTTGTCCTTGTTACAGCAATGGTTTGCTGTACGTTACAATTTGTAATGAAGGTGTCGATTGAATCAGTTTCCATTGAATTCTTATACACTCCAATATTTCAGGTGTTCGAAAAATGACATCAAATACGTAGTGCTAGTTTATGTTTGAGTTGAAGCAAATTAACACCAAACCTTGTCATTTTATAAAAGCAGTGTCAGGTTAACACTCAAGTGTTACTGGTATACTTTTGGTGTTATGGTGTCAAGCACATTAACACACATGCAGCATTGAATCAATATTGGACACCTTACTCTATGCACTCCAATAGTTATTATATTACACTGCACTTGATAAACACTTAAGCCCCCTTATACTTCTAATTCTCAGGAATATTTTGAAGACCTAAGAATGCTTTCTTATATCATCTTATCCAATTATGCTACATGTATTGAATTATATGCATTGTGCAGAGGCGGCATCAATGTATTTTGGTAGGAGTGGGGGGGGGGCTGGAGGCTTGAAGGGGACATTCCCCCCCCTGTCAATTGAATAAAGGCGTAATAATCCATATCTCTCTTTTTATGCTCTTTATTCTTTGTTCTTCCCTTCTTCTTTTCCTTTTTGTTGTAAAAAAAACGCTCTGTAGTGCCACTCCTTACATGTACATGTATATGCAGCAACACCCTTTATTGGGATATCAGTATGTCTCTGAGTGCAATTTCTGAATGTGTTTTATTTCTTGCCCTAAATTGATACAGGCTGAAACAATAGTACCTCTCTTAAATCACCTTGCCCATGTATGTCCATCTTCTTTCCCTTTAAATGTTGTTTGTTTGTCAGTGGGTTTTCAGTGTGAATGTTGACATTTGCCAGACCAAAGAGTTTTGTAACAGTTTACCAAGTCCTGTATGGGCCCTGTTTCTCAAAAGCTTGTGATTGCTTGGTAATTTTGTTTGGACCCTGATGCACATACAACAAAGATCATCATTTGCCAGTGTTGGCCATTGACATTTTGTGATTGATTGCTTCAAGCCAGCTTTATCTTGATTGGCCATTGTTGGCCATTGACATTTTGCGATTGATTGCACGCCAGCTTTATCTTGATTGGCCATTGTTGACCATTTACATATCGCAATTGATTGCAAGTTACCTATATCTTGATTGGCCATTTTTGGCCATTACCATTTTGCGATTGATTTTGAGTTACCTTTTTCTTGATTGGCCATTGTTGGCCATTGCCATTTTGCGATTGATTGCAAACCAGATCTTTTGTTGTGGGTGTCCTGGGGGTGTAACATATATATATATATATAGATACACTTCATGTTTACAATTGATTTCAACTGTTAAAGTGTAGATTGCCACATACTTAGAGATATAATTGATTTTAAAATTGATTGTACATGTATCTTTTGTGTAACAGGGACCTGGCTGTTTTGTGCACTAATGATGGTGCCAGTATAGATATGCATAGATAACAAGTCATAGATACACCAACTTAGATCATAAACTAGATCATTATGGACAGCAAATATTATTTGTGTTTTGTGTTTATAGGGTGGGGAGGGGGTCACTGCGGAGACTTGGTCGTCATTTGTTAAATTTGAATTCCACCTCTTTGAAAATACCTGTATAAAGTGAGTGGATGAATCATTCCAAACGTTAACCTTTCGATGACCTTGTTTAGTTCTCTGTTTGCCGAATAGGACAATTCACCTAAAAAACAAACCTGATCAATGCACATTGTCTCTATCTTATCAATTAAGTCATCAGGAAACATACTAGCCATTACCTGTCTAATGTGTAGTCTGCCAACACAGCCCCTCTTGGCACTTGAAACTAGTCTTTTCTCAAGACACAATGAGCCATATTCTGGTAAGTAAACCCAGGTTTGACCCTAGTCTTAACCAGAATTTTAGACCACACTTTTTGAATGCCAAGTCTCGCAATACTTCTTTTTTATTCATGGCAAAGATAATGTACCAATTGCATCAATAATATAAACTGCATTTTCCTTTTCTAATCTTCCTGACAAAATCATTATTTTGACACACTTTTTCCCACAGGGTTAGAACAATTTGTACTTGGTAAATGAGTTGGCATATGGCAATCCATAAAAGTGAGGTGTGAGGGCCTTTTCACACGTGAATCTTGAATCATTGTAACGATGATTGCATTTCGTCTTTTAGAATCATCGGACCTTCCACACTGAAAATTCTTATCATTATGTGAGTGAAACTTAACTGGAATTCACCTCCGGAGTAGAATTTGATTTTGTGATGGTGATTAGCATTCATGATTCTACTTTGGTTTCACACGTGCTAGAAGTTTGTCATTAGCCTTATTTTTCACTGGAATCATTCAAATTACAATTTTTTTCATATGTGAAAGGGCGGTAAGTTATCCCATGTTTAAGTAAACCATGGCTATCTGAATACCATTTGATAATGCTTGTTTAAAGTGGCAATCAGGGTCCATAGTGCAGCCTTAGCTTTGTGAATCGGTTTATTTTTTATGATCATTTTTTTTTTCGGAGTATTTTTGCAAACATAATGACATGGTCCTGACCATCATTCCTATAATGGGTACAAGTGAGAGGAAATGTTTTTGTGACCTTTTTAAATGATGGGGAATGAAAGAATGTTCATTGATTTTCAGTCCGTCATTGTTTTTTTCTGAATGCATACAGTCTGTGTGCAGAGTATCTAATATATATATGTATGTCATTGTAAGTAACTTAGAAGAAAAAAATTCTTCCAATTAAATTGCCTCTTAATGGACAGTGGTATGTCCAGAAACCACAAGCAATACATCATTATAAAAATGTATCATTTGATTGTGAGATTACTTATGTATACATGTTGATATATATATGCCATACATGTGAGTAGAGATATGTTTCATATGTTGTCATTTAGTTCACTAATGCATACGAACTGATAGAGTAAATATGAATGTTACAAAGCAACTGTATGCAACTAATATGCCCTCTCATTTTACAAATATTTTTTTTTTGCTTAAGACACAATCTTATCGACTGAAATATGATCAAAGTAGGCATACATACTCAAACTCTGTCAGTCTTGATCCAATTTGCAATGAACTTGCCATTTTAATCAATAAGGCGAATGACAAATGATTATATGAAATATTTTTAAACTCTCCCTAGTCAAATATGATTATAATCTTATAAGCAGGGTCGTGACAAAAACATTTTTTAGAGCATTCTAAGTCAGGCTAAAAGAAAATGACAATTTTTATTGTGCTAACCCTGGCCTTTAAATGGGTCAAATTATTCATGTTTTTAAACAAAAACTGAATTTGATGTATATAGTGCTGAATATGCAATACGCATTTTGCAATACTTATTTATTTGTAATGATATGCATCTCAAACTGTGTACATATTTCTGTGGAGTGATGTCACTAGAACTATAACCCTGAGGGTGTTTCACAAAACTGCGCCTAAAGTCATGCATAACTTTACGAACAACTTAACAATATTGAAGAGGTAAAATAATGGTGTTCCAAAAGGTTCCCCCAGATGCAGAGCTTCCAAGTAGTACTGATTTTCTTAGTACTGAAAAGTGAGAAGGATACTGATAGTTTCATGTAAAATACTGATTTCTAAAGTTTCAGTTGTATGTGTGGTCCTATGGTATTTTTTTAAATACTCATTTCTGCACGGAAATCCTGATTTTCAGCTTCAAAAATACTGAAATGTTCCTTTTCAGGTTGGCAGCTCTGCAGATGACGATCAAAGTGTGCATGCCTTTCCTATACTGAAAATTGAATTATGTTTGCATACATGTCTTGAGTTATTAATGATGTGTGTAATTTAGATTAATTTAAACTTAATGAATATATTGATTTATAATGAATTTATGATAATTTATTTTGAATAATTATACAGCAACTGGAATGAATGATAAAATCTCATATCACCCTGGAGTGATGTTATCGAAGTCAGTCGTAAAGTTGTGCATGTCATTGAAAACAGTTTTGTGAAACGTTCTCCCGAATAGAATGTGAATTATTGTAATTAACTTGCTGTCAAAGCAAGCTGTGTTTGTATTCGACTCGTGAATTTCTTTGAACAAAAAAATATTATTAAAAACAAAGCAAGATATGCTTATTTCTTGGACATTATATTGTATATTTTGTTTTATTTAATATGGTCATGAAGTTTGGTATGACTGTATTAGCAAAAGCATAACTCGATACGACATCAGGTATTTCGCAGAGACAGAGGAGAAAGGGGATAGGGAAAGAGTGAGGGGAGGGGTTTGGAGAGAGCATGTCCCCCAGAAATTTTGAAAACTTACATTTTTTTACTGAAAATTTTCACAAACTTCACCAAAAGTATGCACGAAATCCTTTAAGTCACTTTACAAAAAGCACAAGCGTCCAGATGACAAGCTTCGCTCCCTCATTTTGATTTTTTTTTTCAAAAAAATTTACACGTCCTGCCCCCCCCCCCCATCAAATAAAAACAAAATCTGCGTACGGCCATGAGAGAAAGAGAGGGGAGAAGGAGAGAGGGTGGTACTGACTGATAGGAAAGGATATAGGTAGGCCTATATGTCATACTTGCCTAAAAGCAAGTTAAAGGGGAGAGGACATTGTCCCAGTGGTTTTCAATCTGGGAAAAGGATGAAGAAAAGAGAAGAAAAGTATGAAAAAGAAAGTCTAATCCACTCCATATCAAACTCCTCTTATTCAATCAGGAACAAAAATGACGTTACCTTCTAGAGGACGGGGCTTGATACACGCAGGACCCATAAAGTTCCACGACAGACAAGAATGAAAAAAGAAAAGAAAGAAAATGTATGGAAATGAATAGAACTATAATATTTTTCTGAATATTTATTATGTTGAATTCTGTCACCCCAAAAATACAATTGTATAGGTCAATTTTTTCGCTCACTCGCGACGTTTAAGAAGGTTTACACTCTTAGAAAAAAAAATTGAGAGGGTTCTATGCGTGTCCCGTATTTGGAAAAGTACATTGTTCTAGATTGCCTTTAACAACACTTTTGAACATTTTAGTTTCTTTATTAAGCCATTTTTTATACTTAGCACGAAAAGAACCTTTACGGAAATCCTATTTCTCGAGAAAAAACTGATGTAAGGTTTGATTCATCCAGGAAAAGTTAAATTACGATGGAAAAAATAAATCTATTCATCTGGACTTACTTTGATTGAAAGTAAGTCCAGATGAATAGATTTATTTTTTTTTCAATCAAAGTAAGTCCAGATGAATAGATTTATTTTTTCCATCGCTATTTCTCGAGAGTTACTCCAAATACGGAACAAAAAGTGTTCCAATCTGTCATTGCTTTTTCTAAAAGCGTATACCCTATGTTGCGTCCACTGTGTGTGAAGAGCATATCTATATTGTTTTGATGACACAAGAGGAAACAAACATTTTGATTTCCGATATTTCTCTTTTTAACAGGAAAACAAGATTGTCGCGTTAATGGGAATAAAACATGAACTTGATTTTCTCGAACCAACTCAAGGACTTGGCCTTTGTCATGTTTATAGAGAGAAAGGCGTGACCATGATGGTTTATGACGAATGGCCATTAACATCATCGAATGGTCAAGAACATTACCGGAACTTGACCATCAACCTGTTTAGTTTAGCCCACATCAAAGTATTGGCGCAGAACCAAAACCAAAATATTCCCATGACCTGAATGACGTCCCGAGTGACGTCACAAAGAAGCTCAAATACTTTCTCCTTCTCTGAAAGAGGAACTTTGTAATGTTTATGTGAGGTTTATCTCTGAGGAAAGCTAGCAGGGTTTATTTCCAGTCCGTCTAATGCAAATTCGTCCAATTGCCAACTCGTCTACTACCATTTGGTCTATCATCAGTTCTTCTACTCACCACATGGTCTACTTTCATTTATTCTAATGCAATTCCGTCTAATAATAAGTTCGTTCAATAGCCATTTAGTCCATGTACCATTTGGTCTAATTAGAATAAAGTGTTAATTGTGCAAAATGAATGAAAATAAAATGGGTATTAGACCAACTGGTTATTAGACAAAATGGTAATAGACGAAATGGTGATTAGACGAAGTGATGAGTTATTGGACCAACTGGTACTTGTGAGACGTAATGTTGATGGACGGAGTGGCATTAGACTAAATGATGGTAGACCATGTGGTGAGTGGACGAGTTGGCAGTGGACGAATTCGCAATTTGTCGCAAGCAGCCTCTCTCGGTAATATTTCCATTTTCCCTTTTTAAACAGATCCACTGAACTCATCTCATGTATTACCAAATCTGTGAAGGAGAGTCAGAAAACTTAAAATTGTTTATCTTTTAACCTTAAGCTCATTTCAAGAAGTGTTTTGTTGTTGTTGATGAAACAGAAAAAAAAAAAACGCCGCGAGTTAACTTAATTTGGTCGGAATCTCGACTGAAATAAATTTTCATGTAAAAACAAACAAGCAAACATGTGGTCATGTCATGTAATCACATCACCAGTACAACCGTTTTAGAACAGATGTAGGTCTAGGTACAGCAGGGGCGTATTGATGGGGGCCTTGGGGCGCCTTGGGGCGCCCCCCCCCCACAAAAAAGTCACTACCATGAAAAAAAGAGAAAAGGAAAGAAAATTAAAGGGAGAAGGGTGAAATATGATATTATTTTCAGATTTTTTTTTCATTCATTTCATTCGTTTATTTCCATTTTCAACAATTACAGTTTCTTCTGTACATGTTGACATATATAAATAACAAAACATATTTCATTTATTCCTGTACAGAAAATTATATTCAAGATTATTACAAATCAGGTTGAAAATGGAGGAGGCTGCTAAAAAGCGGAGCTTGTAGAGTCACAATCTATCACAAAATTTGATTTTTGTAACAAAAATCAATTTTTGGACCATTATGCCACTGCATCGGTCATAATAATGTACTCATGTAAAATGGAACGCTCACATATAACTTTGGGGGATTTGTCATCATTCTAAAAAGAAACACATTATTGATGAACATATTAATTAAAGTTTACAACTCCACTATTTAACAAACTAGATCACCCTGTTCGGATGGAACATTATTCTAATTACATTTTCATCGCTATTTGTGTTCTATAAACGATTGAATGAAATTATGTGAGCTCAGGGCACCCGCTTAAATCATACATTTACATAACAACTATGATGCCTCTTCATTGTTTTTCTTATCATGAAATAAAATACAAGCTCATAATATTTACATCATAAAAATTAGGGCCTGTAGATTTTAACAGTAAGTAGGGTATTAAAATATTTTTAGATAATAAATGTTGGGTTATCTCTTATCCATAGTATCCGTGTTCATGAATACATCATATTCAATTTCATAGTTATTTTCATACAGAAGTTGTAACAAAAAATATTGTTTTTAATGTATTAAAAAATACAACAGTCCCTCCATGGAGCAAATATATTGTACCCTATTTATCATAATGTTGCAGTCCGTCCGGATATTAACACGTACTGCGCAAGGTCAGATAACCTATTCCGCCTCTGATTGGTCAATTCCGAGCAAGATGACTCCATCTTTATAGCCGATTGTAGATTGAGGTGAACCTGTGCGCGGAGTATTTATGATCAAGCTATTATCTGCGAGCAAACGAGTTATTCTGTTTTCGGCACTGGAAGAAGACGGCCCGACTAATATACCTGGGCATATATCAACACTTTCATCATATTTTCAACTTAAATTGAGGAAATATTGGTGGTGATTCAGATAGTATACCAGAGCATATAGGTAAGTTATTAGAGATTGCCTTTTTCTGCGCACAATATCGGAGTAGCTTATTTTTCATGATGTAGGTACATTATTATCATTGATATTACAGCGATGATGACGTGTTTCATTATATTGCAGCTGATTAAGGTTTCAGTGTCAAGTAGATACTCTAAGATAAGCAAGTTAATACCAAACAAATGCCAGGTGTTACGATCTCGTAGACTCGTACACATCATTGGAGTCGAGGTTTGGAACTATATGAGGGAGATACACCTTGAGACTTGAAAGGATATAACTCAGTTTTGGTAAACGTGTTAGAGTGACTTTTTTTCTAAAAATCGTCCAAGCTTATTGATTAAAATCTAGATAGCACTTTGGTTAAATTTTCCCATTTTGAGGGGTCGGGCTCTGCTCATATAATATCACCACCAGATTCATACTCGTAGAAAAGGATTGGTGTGAAGAGGGCACCACCCGGGGCAACCTTTGCGAATTTTCCCCGTATATGATATCGTGCGTCGTAACGAAGTAAGCTTTAGATCTGGTTATATCTGGATTGATCTGGATGCGAACTCGGGACTCTGGAAAGCGGGGTGTTATGGGGGTGCTTGGACTTGGAGCATTCCCCGTGGAGTGAAAACTTTTTTTTTTTGGGGGGGGGGTTCTCGATATTTTCTTCAAATACACACTGTCCCGCCAGCGGGGCACAAACGTATCGGAGTTGCAGGTTCAATGTAAATAATATTTCTGATTGAATAGGAGCTTTATTCGAAATTTCGATCCAATCAAAATTTGCTAAATTTGAAAAGAATATTATTAGGCCTCGGTCTCATTATTATTTTTTAGTAGGTAGAAACTCGTAAAAGAATAATGATCTGATATGTCCTTAACACATAAGGGCTTTTTAATACGGATATTAATACCTCGACGGTTAGAGCCCAAATGTAAAGATATGACATTGGTATCAGTTGATATTTTCTCGCTCTATGCTTTTGCAGAAAAATGTCTAGCTTTCCAGCAATGTCCTCATTGAACTTTAATCGCAGACGGATGACGTCACAATTCG